>NW_028245597.1:0-397500 GCF_964263255.1 Lissotriton vulgaris | reverse complement strand
AGTCAGTCCGTCAATCTCAGTCAGTCCGTCAATCTCTCAGTCAGTCCGTCAATCTCTCAGTCAGTCCGTCAATCTCTCAGTCAGTCCGTCAATCTCTCAGTCAGTCCGTCAATCTCTCAGTCAGTCCGTCAATCTCTCAGTCAGTCCGTCAATCTCTCAGTCAGTCCGTCAATCTCTCAGTCAGTCCGTCAATCTCTCAGTCAGTCAGTCCGTTCCCTCAGTCAGTCAGTCCGTCAATCTCTCAGTCAGTCAGTCAGTCTCTCAGTCAGTCTCTCTCTCAGTCAGTCTCTCTCTCAGTCAGTCTCTCTCTCAGTCAGTCTCTCTCTCTCAGTCAGTCTCTCTCTCTCAGTCAGTCTCTCAGTCAGTCTCTCTCTCAGTCAGTCAGTCAGTCTCTCTCTCAGTCAGTCAGTCTCTCTCTCAGTCAGTCAGTCTCTCTCTCAGTCAGTCAGTCTCTCTCTCAGTCAGTCAGTCTCTCTCTCAGTCAGTCTCTCTCTCTCAGTCAGTCTCTCTCTCAGTCAGTCTCTCTCTCAGTCAGTCTCTCTCTCAGTCAGTCTCTCTCTCAGTCAGTCTCTCTCTCAGTCAGTCTCTCTTCTCTCTCTCGCTCTCCCTCTGTCTCGCTCTCCCTCTCTTTTTCTCTCCCTCTCTCTCGGTCAGTCTCTCTCTCACTCAGTCTCTTTCTCTCTCAGTCAGTCCGTCAATCTCTCAGTCAGTCAGTCCGTCAATCTCAGTCAGTCAGTCCGTCAATCTCAGTCAGTCAGTCCGTCAATCTCTCAGTCAGTCCGTCAATCTCTCAGTCAGTCCGTCAATCTCTCAGTCAGTCCGTCAATCTCTCAGTCAGTCCGTCAATCTCTCAGTCAGTCCGTCAATCTCTCAGTCAGTCAGTCCGTTCCCTCAGTCAGTCAGTCCGTCAATCTCTCAGTCAGTCAGTCAGTCTCTCAGTCAGTCTCTCTCTCAGTCAGTCTCTCTCTCAGTCAGTCTCTCTCTCAGTCAGTCTCTCTCTCAGTCAGTCTCTCTCTCTCAGTCAGTCTCTCTCTCTCAGTCAGTCTCTCAGTCAGTCAGTCAGTCTCTCTCTCAGTCAGTCAGTCAGTCTCTCTCTCAGTCAGTCAGTCAGTCTCTCTCTCAGTCAGTCAGTCTCTCTCTCAGTCAGTCAGTCTCTCTCTCAGTCAGTCAGTCTCTCTCTCAGTCAGTCAGTCTCTCTCTCTCAGTCAGTCAGTCTCTCTCTCAGTCAGTCTCTCTCTCTCAGTCAGTCTCTCTCTCAGTCAGTCTCTCTCTCAGTCAGTCTCTCTCTCAGTCAGTCTCTCTCTCAGTCAGTCTCTCTCTCAGTCAGTCTCTCTTCTCTCTCTCGCTCTCCCTCTGTCTCGCTCTCCCTCTCTTTTTCTCTCCCTCTCTCTCGGTCAGTCTCTCTCTCACTCAGTCTCTTTCTCTCTCAGTCAGTCCGTCAATCTCTCAGTCAGTCAGTCCGTCAATCTCAGTCAGTCAGTCCGTCAATCTCAGTCAGTCAGTCCGTCAATCTCTTAGTCAGTCAATCTCTCAGTCAGTCAGTCAATCTCTCAGTCAGTCTCTCTGTCCCTCAGTCAGTCTCTCTGACCCTCAGTCAGTCTCTCTGACCCTCAGTCAGTCTCTCTGACCCTCAGTCAGTCTCTCTGACCCTCAGTCAGTCTCTCTGACCCTCAGTCAGTCTCTCTGACCCTCAGTCAGTCTCTCTGTCCCTCAGTCAGTCTCTCTGTCCCTCAGTCAGTCTCTCTGTCCCTCAGTCAGTCTCTCTGTCCCTCAGTCAGTAACTCTGTCCCTCAGTCAGTCACTCTGTCCCTCAGTCAGTCCCTCTGTCCCTCAGTCAGTCCCTCAGTCAGTCTCGCTGTCCCTCAGTCAGTCTCGCTGTCCCTCAGTCAGTCTCGCTGTCCCTCAGTCAGTCTCGCTGTCCCTCAGTCAGTCTCGCTGTCCCTCAGTCAGTCTCGCAGTCCCTCAGTCAGTCTCGCAGTCCCTCAGTCTCTCGCAGTCCCTCAGTCTCTCGCAGTCCCTCAGTCTCTCGCAGTCCCTCAGTCTCTCGCAGTCCCTCAGTCTCTCGCAGTCCCTCAGTCTCTCTCAGTCCCTCAGTCTCTCTCAGTCCCTCAGTCTCTCGCAGTCCCTCAGTCTCTCGCAGTCCCTCAGTCTCTCGCAGTCCCTCAGTCTCTCGCAGTCCCTCAGTCTCTCGCAGTCCCTCAGTCTCTCGCAGTCCGTCAGTCTCTCGCAGTCCGTCAGTCTCTCTCTCTCTCTTAGTCAGTCTCTCTCTCTCTCAGTCCGGCAGTCTCTCTCAGTCCGGCAGTCTCTCTCAGTCCGGCAGTCTCTCTCAGTCCGGCAGTCTCTCTCAGTCCGGCAGTCTCTCTCAGTCCGGCAGTCTCTCTCAGTCCGGCAGTCTCTCTCAGTCCGGCAGTCTCTCTCAGTCCGGCAGTCTCTCTCAGTCCGGCAGTCTCTCTCAGTCCGGCAGTCTCTCTCAGTCCGGCAGTCTCTCTCAGTCCGGCAGTCTCTCTCAGTCCGTCAGTCTCTCTCAGTCCGTCAGTCTCTCTCAGTCCGTCAGTCTCTCTCAGTCCGTCAGTCTCTCTCACTCCATCAGTCTCTCTCACTCCGTCAGTCTCTCTCAGTCAGTCAGTCTCTCTCAGTCAGTCAGTCTCTCTCAGTCAGTCAGTCTCTCTCAGTCAGTCAGTCTCTCTCAGTCAGTCAGTCTATCTCAGTCAGTCAGTCTCTCTCAGTCAGTCAGTCTCTCTCAGTCAGTCTCTCTCTCTCTCTCTCTCTCTCTCTCTCTCTCTCTCAGTCTCGCTCGGTCAGTCAGTCTTGCACTGTCAGTCTTTCTCTCTCCGTCAGTCGCTCTCACTCAGTCTTTCTCTCCCTCAGTCAGTCTCTCTGTCCCTCTGTCAGTCAGTCTTCTAAGTCAGTCAGTCTTCTAAGTCAGTCAGTCTTCTAAGTCAGTCAGTCTTCTAAGTCAGTCTCTCTCTCTCGGTCTCGCTCTACCTCTGTCTCTCTCTCTTTTTCTCTCCCTCTCTCTTGATCAGTCTCACTCTCTCTTTCTCTCTCTGTCTCGCTCACTCAGTCTCTCTCTCCCTCAGTCAGTCAGTCTCAGTCTCTCTCTCCGTCAGTCGGTCAGTCAGTCTCTCTGTCAGTCAGTCTCTCTCTCTACTCTCTCCCTCCACTCACACTCTCTACTCTCTCTCCACTCTGACTCTCTCTCCCTCTACTCTCTCTCTTTCCACTCTCTCTCTCCCCACGGGCCATGGGTACATTACCTGCAAGGTCCGCAGGTTGCCAAGGAAGCCCTGGCAGGCCGCTGGCGGCCCACGGGCCATACTTGGAGAACCACAGCTGTAGAACTCCCAGCAAGGGCCTTAAGCAATATGATCACATCACCACCAGCCCTTTGCCCCCATCCTAATGGAACACCATTGGCTTCCCTTGCCAACCTGACCCATCTTCAAAACCAGCTGCATCATTTACAAAGCTATTCCAACAAGCACCCCAGATTATCTTGCAGACAAACTCACCATCTCTGGTGGTTATTAGCACACATGCAGTCAGGAAATCATTAGACTACAGACTCTAAGAAGATTTAAATTAATAAATAAAAACAAGCATCTTGTATTTTCCAGCATGCACCTAGGACCTGGAACAATATCCTTGTATCCAACTTCCCTCACGCTGCTTTAATTTGGGAAAGAATTGGAGGCACACCTCTTTAACAACTACAAACACAACACTGCAATACACTAAACACCCCACAAACCAGCTACCGCTCCAATCTCTCATTGACTTTGTGTGCGGCACCCCGCTGCTCTTTGGCTAGGTTTGCACTAATGAGACAAGCACAAAGCGAGAAATACAAGACGAAAGCATTCAAATAACTGTTGTATCCTAATTTTGTACTTAATAAATAGTTCTAACCTTCCTCCGTGGTCCGCTCCTGCTTCTTAACAATAACCAGCTCATATCCCTTCCAGAATCTCAGAACACGTACAAATGGGCAATACATTTCTCTAAGAAAGGTTACTGACAACCCTCTGCACCTCCGTCAGAAGTGGTGCGTTTCCCGTCAAGCTCATTTTCCTGCCAATGTTGTCACAGCATTTCATTAACGGCACACAACAAATGTACGTAAGTTTTATTTTACCAAACAGGTACACTCCACAAGCTACAGTACTAGGCACTGGCTCCGATAGAAAAACAATAATTTGTAAATAGAAAGCACAAAAATGTTCAAAAGATATTTGAATGCATTATTCTTTCTAACATTCGTACTTCCCAACCCCACCTATTGCTGCTCTCACCCTCAAAGACGGCACTCCGGGACTAGGAGGCTCGCTGCTCTCGCTAGGCGGCTGCAGCATCGGAGGCGGCCTGGAAGAGACAGTGGCCGCCATGTCTGTTGTTGTTGTAATGCTGCTGCTCGCGAGACTACGACGTCGCACCATTAACACAGGACCGCATTAGCAAGTGGGCGAATACCTACGTGCAGCAGCCATATTGAGTGTGTAAGTGAATATGACCTGTATATACATTTACCTCGGGTTTGGGCACTGATACATTACATAAGCTCCGATCTATCTTGCGTGCAAGTCCAGGAGCACACGACAAAACAACTTTCAGAATTTGCCATCCTGAAGTACCCATAAAAGAAAACAAATCAGCCTATACAGTATTGTTGTGTAATATCAGGTATCCCCTCGGAATCGTGCATCCCCTTTGCTTCGGCAGATTCCGGACGTCCTGCCTATTGGATAGCTGGGACGAGCCCCCAGCAGCGCCGCCCACCCCAGGAGAGAAGAACCTCGGCTCCAGCAACCAGCAGGCAGAACAAGCAGCGCGCCGAGCAGAGCTGCTGATAGAAATGCACGCATTGCGGACGGGTGATTCTTACACAGCCATTGAACCCCTTACGTCTTGCAAACAGAAGAGGAAATAATTCACGGTGCTGAAATTAACTCATATTACAATTCTTTTCTGGGCCAAGTACAACTGCTGGCTAAGGTATTACGTTCCCGTATGCAGAGTTCTTTTAGGAAGCACGATTACAAAGTGATTTAAAGTAAAATCTTTACAAAGTGATTTAAAGTAAAATCTTTATTGAAATGCTTTTCAAGTTTATGTGCGCTAATATGTCTGTGGGATGTGAGCATATATTTGTGTATCTGAGAAAAATCATGTATGCCTTTGTGCCACTTTCATCGTGAGCTATGGAGGGCACACACACATGTTTGTATATCTACTTACTTTTTTTCAAGCACATAGCTGGCAAGGTTTCAGATTGCTATGTGTGACATATTCATAATATTCATAATTTTAGTGTAATTAATGAGTGACACTTCAATGACAATGAGGGACACGTTCTCGCGCGCAAAGTTAAGCTATGAAGACATGAAAAACATGTAAATATCAGAAATTACTCCCATTTGAGCAGCGAAAACCTCTACGGGCCCCTGACAGACATTAAATTATGACGCCCAGTGACAATACCCGACTATCACAATTTCAGTGATAGTAGCATAGTGACGCAAGCAAAAATGCACATGTCAAGGAACAGTCGCAAAGAAGAACTTACATACAACAAGAGGGAATTATAAACTTGTATAGTGTGAGAAACAGTACCAGAGTGATAAGCACAGTCGTGCACAATTGTATAAAAGGTCAATTTGTATGTCAGCTTTTGTTTGGAATGTTGACTCGAAGCTATTATGCAAAGGATCTACGGCCTGTCACCCTAAATGCATTACAATTAAACACTTCTGCTCATTTACTGTGCCTGTGTTCACTTACATTCTTACTCAAGCTCGAAGGTTTTGTGCCCTTTAAATAATTTTACCTAATTTGTGAGCATTTTTATTCCGACGCTAGTTCAAGAAGTCCACTTTTTGCTTAGATTCAGTTTCCATCGCTTTGTAAGCTATTCAAAATATTGCACCATAGTACTGTCAATTCAATTATTACATTCAGCCCACTTAACAAAAGTAATATTTTGCGCAACACAAGTGATACATGCGAAATACACAAGAACAAACACACAGCTCATACATCTTAGCAGCTCGTAGGAGGCTGCTCTATTACAGAGCGAGGGTGATTGGAGGAGGAAATGCTGTCTGCACGTCCAAAGCTGGGAGAAGTGGCTCTGATTTACATGCAGTCACACAAAGCAGACATTTTTTGCTGCAACAGGCAGGCGAGATATGCAAACGGAACTTGTAACATATTAAAGATTGTGGTCACCATCAAATGATACTGTGCTTTTCTCTGGGGTGCCAGAGTCGGACAGACTTATAGGGCAGTACGGCAGCTCCAGAAGGGCATAGGTGCACATGCTTTTTGCCAGTGGTGGAAATGGATATGCTGTGTGTGAGAAGTTGGCCTGGCATAAGCTGTCCACTATTCTAGTGGGCACCTTGCATCAGTCCAAACGACCCTTATTGATGGTATATTTAAAGACAACCTCTATAGAAAGCTATCCTAATGGTAGCTGTGTAGAGCAGCCTTCAGGCTAAGTCTTGAAGGAATGTAAAGCAGCTTGTTTTACCAGTCTATAATCTCATGAATGACCAAATGAAAGGAGGACCACACCAGGTATATATATGAATTTTTTTTTTAATTCTAAACACATCCCCCTAGTCTCTTTATGAGGCTAGAGGCAAAAGTACATTCAGTAAACTTAGCACACAGTAAATTAACACAATATATGTGGAGCCCTAGGGGCGTACCAAACCATATACTAAGAAAGTGGTATAAGAACCACGACTGACATAGATACAAGGCCTAGAGCCTTTAGAACCGCTTGGGCTACCATGAACCACCCAAGGTAGTGACACAGGGGACCCGCGGGGAACGTGCGCAGTGTCTAAACACAGCCGCAAATCACCATTAAATTCTAGGGGGAAAGTCGCGGTTGGAAAATTACAGATTAAGGCCACTTAGAAGAGGACTTGGAGCAAACCCCTTCAGAACTAGGAGGTTCTAGAGTCAACACCCACGGGAGCACCAGAGTACTTGAGTTCCCTCACCCAGGGAAGCCAGGTGCATAGGTGACTTTTCGTGTCTGGTTTCATCGTCGATTTCAATGGCGAGCTGCTAAAGAATGCTGCAGGCGACCAAGTGGAAAGTGTCCGGGTGGATCCAAGGGTGGATCGGAGATCTGAAAGCAGAGTGGACAGCATTTGGGACACTATCCAGTGACCAGGAAAACAATGAACAGATGCCCACCAATGTTGGATGATTTCAGGTGAAGAAGGTGAAGCTTGACTCTTCAGCCACGTGGATCAGGAGGTATCGAGGATGACCAGTAACTGGATTCGAGCTGTCCCACTAAGGATGTTGAGTGCTGCGGTATCGGTTTCCGGATCAGACCCAACAAGCCTTGGCCACAGCAACCCTCGCAGAAAGCAAAGATTGGCTTCAGTGGAGACCAGCAAGGTCTGAGGGACTCACCCTTTGGAGGGGAGTAAGAGCACATCTGGCATAACCAGGGAAGCCCATTAAACAGAAGAGTTACCTTCGTGGGGACCCACCAGTCGACAGACCAGGGATCGCGAAGGGCCCTCGAGCAGAAATCCTAGAAGCAGACTCGCGGAACACTCGTGGATTGTAGGCCCACAATCTTTGGTGCAAATGGTGCTTGGGGCATGGACTACAAGCAGCCCAGTGCGCAGCTTCTGGAAAGCTCAGGAAGTTGATGCACTTGCAAATATGTCCGTGTCCAGGAGTTCCGGTCCCACGTCATGTGTGAGGGCAGCGGGTCTCAGCTTTGCTGGGATCTTGTGTCGGCCTCTGAGAAGTCTGGAAGTCCATGTCCTGAGTCCCAAATCCATCGGGTTCCGGTGGGAGCCTTGGAAATGCAGACAGGCAAGATGCTTCTTTGGTGCCTGTTTGAACAGGGGAGTCGCTCCTTGACCCCAAGGGAGATTCTTCAGTCTTCTAGTCGATGTAGAATGTCGAAGTTCCAGGATACATGTTGCAGAGTTTCGTCCAGGTGTAATCTGAAGTCCTAAGGACTGGGATCCCATATTTATACTAAGTTAGGGGGTTGGACATACTCTAGGGACCCACCTATGGGAGGTTGCAGGGACGGGGTGGTCCAGTTTCACGCCAGAGCAGGGGCTGAGTGCCCCTGTAACCGGTTTGAACTGGGGTATGCAGAGGGACACCAAGTGTGCCCCCAGCACTGTCAGAAAAGCATTCTATGAAGGCACCCACCCAGCCCCAATACACTAAAGCCTGTCTGGGAGGTGGTTACACCTCCCTGTGACAGGAAACCTATTGTCCAGGCCTCCCCTGCCAGAGTTTTGTCCAGCAGCAGGAGTTCAGACTCATGTATGTGGCTGCAGCATCCATTTTGTGATGATGGGGCTCTTTTAAACTATTACCAGTTAGGTAAGTGTGTACATGTCTTCTCCCTCTAGAAGGGTGAAATTCTACCCCCGCCACCAGAACTGGCGGGGGTAGGATTCCAAAGTGTTTGACACCAAACACAACTTGTTTCCATGCAGCCATTCCAAAGTTAGCATTTACCGCGAGGTTATAATGCACTTAAGAGTATATGGTCTGGCTGCATCACAGAACAGCCTCAGAGAATAGATTCCGAAAGCTGCAGAGGGGTCCTGCTCATGCATGGGCACCCTCTCACACAAAACCAAGCACTCTGCCTTCAGGAATGATAAGGCCTGCCATAGGAGTGACTTAAAGGTTTACATGTGTCAGTGATTAAAGGTAGATATAGGTAACCTTTATCTTAGTAAGGGGTGCATGCACCACCTTACCCAGGCAGTAGTAGCAGACCTGTGGTGCCATTTTGGAAGGCTTCCCAGGGGTGGCATAATACATGCTTCAGCCCCTGGTGGCCTCTGGGGTACCTATGCCCTTGGTACCTAAGGTACCATATACTAGGGACTCACAAGGGTAACCCAGTAACCATTCTGAAGTGTACCTAATGTACATGCAATCATTTTAGAGAGGAAGCAGCTTGGCTAGGGTCCTGGTTAGCAGGGTCCCAGCCAGACTAAAGTAAAAAAACAGTGAAACACCAGCAAAAAGTGGGTGTAAACATAGTAAGCAGATCCTACTCTCCTACACTGTGTTGTTTTTGCACTGGTGTAAAGTTATCACAATACAGCCCTTGATAACCTAAACAAGAACTTTCCTGTTGGTTAAATGCCAACCTTACATGTAATAGTGACATCATTCATAGTTCCTTCATGTTTGTTGGGGTAAATAAAATAATAAACACTGTAGGAACTAAGGATCACTAGCCTCGTTCCCATATTTACACTCTCGCGCCTCACCTCCCCTCGACTAATGCTTGCTTGAGTTTGTCATTACTCTTTTCTATAATTTAGTATCATTTATTAGAGCTTTGGGGAATGGGCGGTAATACTCCTTTTGTGTAAAAGTAATGTCGATTTAAGTGCCAGACTGGAGCCCAGGCCATGCGTGGAATGGTGAAAGCTGCTGCCGCATTCAAGGTAATACAATATTTAGTTAAAAGTGAAATGTAAATAGAACTGTCCCTGACACTGATGACCTCAGGGGCTACACTGAACCACCGTCCCTGCTGCACAGTTATTTGTTGTGCAGGCTCGGCTGGCGCTGCATCACTGCTCGCAGTCAGAACAGTCATTCGACCTGAAGGAAAGAGGGCGGAGAAAATAATAGTGAGCACCTCGAACTCCTCAGGCCAGTTCTGCCATCTTACCCCCTGCAGCCCGCCTTTACATGTCTCCTCTCGGCTGCACAGTCATTGGATCGATCCTTACAGTCACTCTCATGGTGTTGGGTCAAGTGAATCAGAATGTTGGAACTAGGTAAAATGTATCTAGAGCGGAGCTCAGCTGAGTCTTCCCCCAAGCCGCGAGCACCGCGAACAAGCGCTGCCAGCTTTGCTCAGACAGACACTGTGAATTAATATATTGCAGTGATCCTGCTTGACACTGAGGAAGCGCTATAATGCGTTATGATTATTTTTAATGCAGTGATACGAGAACTTGCCTTCAAATGCGTTAGGATCACGCTTGATGCATGCCACTTGGCAGGGCTGCAAATACCTGCCTTTGTTTGTTTCTGTAAGCTGCGGTGCGTGTGCCTTTGTCTTTCATGACACGTTTCTGTGTCTTTGCATGTGTGCGTGTTTGTGGGTGCATTTGTGATGGAATGCATTATGTGGATGTGCATGTGCTTGGGCACCTGTATGCTTTTGTTTTGTTTGTTTGAGTGTATATGTGTGTGCCCTTATCTTCCACAGCAGTTCGCTGTGCTCATGTTTTCATTTGTGAGGGCATGCAATGTGAGTGCGTGTGTGGTTGCATGTATGCCTCATGTACAGACTTGATTGCTGAAATATCTTTCAAAGTTAAGATATAAGATACTAAATTACTTTCTGAACTGTCATGTTCTGGTAAATAAGAGCAAATACAACAGTCTAAACAGTTTGAGTCTTATTTAAAGTTTTGAAACGAATGGAGACATGCAAGTTCCTAGTCTCCTGAAATTGAGCTGTTCTGCACAAAACCAAATGCGATGCATATTAAATGTATCATATGGAAAGGATTTAGATGATTAGTATGAAAAGAGTTGGAAAATATAGCTTCCTGTTTTTATCAAGTATGTTAGTGGCTCTAGGTGTTGTGCTCACAGAGTTTCTTGTGAGGTGATTGGGATTTAGCCATCAACTTGTAATAAGGGCCTTTCTTGTCTGTTGCAAAGATAAACTCTTTTTTTCCGATTTTCACTCTCTGTCTTAAGTTTCTCTGGGAAAGCCCTGCTCCTGTCACACCTTAAGTGCCCCATCACATGTGGGCCATAGAAGAGGGCCACATGGCACCAAAGCCCAGCTATTTACAATATGCGAGAGGAATTAGTGTGAAAACACTTTCATGCTGCACAAACCTTTCTCGTATTTCAGAATGGCGGGAGCAGGTGTGAACCTGGACTTCCTTGGGTGTGTGCAGAGCCAAGGAGTTGGGTGTTTTATGTGAAACTAGATATTCAAAGGTACTGCTACCTGTTGCAATCCGATATGGTGGGCTAATGCACCTGCAAAAGAAACTTGTGTATAATAAACAAATAATGAATTAGAATAAAGTTGGAACTACTAAACCTTTTATCGTGGTGTCTGCACTATGAGAAGGCATTGTCCAAGTCAATTAGTCTGGCTTACTAAAGAAAGTACCTCTGTGCTTTCATCCATGCAACGATACAGAAATGGGGGTGGTGATGAACAGAGTGTCTGAATTAAGCAGACCACTCTTACCCAGTCCAAAGATCAGGGCTTGATCCATCACCGTTATGTATCTCACTGCACCATCCCAGTTCAGAACCTGGCTATATGCAAATCAGTCTGTCCCTGGCCCAGTGCATCATGGGAACAGGGCAGACTAAACTACCAAGCCAATTCTTCACCAGAAAGGAGACAAGCTACCGGGGACCGGTTTCTGGCATTTCAGCCGTCTTCGGCCCGGCTTGCTTGAATCCTGATGGTGCAGTGAGAAAGGGACTCATGTCTGAGTATACCCTGCCACACCTATAGTGGCCAAAAACGATACAGAAATGGGGGTGGTGATGAACAGAGTGTCAGAAACCGGTCCCCGGGAGCTTGTTTCCTTCCCAGTGTAAGAATTGGCTTGGTAGTTTGGTTTGCCCTGTTCCCATCATGCACTGGGACAAAAACAGACTAATTTGCATATAGCCAGGTTCTGAGCTGGGATGGTGCAGTGAGCTAAAAACGGTGTTGGATCTAGCCCTGATCTCTTGACTGGGTGAGAGTATTCTGCTTAATTCAGAAACTCTGTCCCTCACCACCCCTTGTTATTAAATATTTTGTCCACCCTAAGCGTGGAAGGGTATACTCAGATGTGAGTCCCTTGCTCATTGCACCATCAGGATTCAAGCAAACCGGGCCGACGACGGCTGAAATGCCAGAAACCGGTCCCCGGGAGCTTGTTTCCTTCCCAGTGTAAGAATTGGCTTGGTAGTTTGGTTTGCCCTGTTCCCATCATGTACTGGGACAAAGCAGACTAATTTGCATATAGCCAGGTTCTGAGCTGGGATGGTGCAGTGAGCTAAAAAACGGTGTTGGATCTAGCCCTGATCTCTTGACTGGGTGAGAGTATTCTGCTTAATTCAGAAACTCTGTCCCTCACCACCCCTTGTTGTTAAATATTTCATCCATGCAGTCACTCATCCGCACTCGCATGAAAGTAGTCACTCTTTATCATACCGTCAAGCATCTGGCCTCACCTTACCAACCTATGAAAACCGCATAATCGGACAGTGCTTCACAACTCAAAAGCCCAGAACACTGACAAATGAGGAAGGTGCTTGATGTGCGTGAGGGCTCACTTTAGGAACAACCTGGAACATTTTTATGAGAAACCTGGTAAAGTGCCTTCAGTTCAGAAACCACCTTAGAACCTGCCTTTTTATGGATGCATTAAATGTTCACCCTTTAAAACTTAGTCAATATAAAAACCACACAAAAATGTCCCTCAAGACCTTTTTCTAGGATGACCATTTACGTGTCTCCTAATGTGTACCATATCCAGGTGGTCCAATAACTTTTCATCACCATATAATTCTATTCCTTTCGTGTTCTTTACTTCCATAGTGTTCCAAAGTAGTCATAGGGCAACACATAAGAGCTTTGTAAAACTATTAAATGCATAAACACATCTGCCTTTAGTTGTGTTTCCATACCTAAATAAAATGATATATGTCCTATTTGTCTTACTTGCAGTGGGGCTCAGACTCAGTAATTCAATACTTTGCTTGATTGGCCAACAAGTGTGGAACCTGCTTTGTCCATGCACAATTCCTTGCTGTCAGCCTGGTTTATAGAGCTGGAACTGCGCTACGCACAGTTATCCATTCATGGTGGTAATGTGATGACTGCTGGTGTCGCTTATATAGGCTGAGCCAGTGCAGGAACAAGGAAAGTACAGGTATTCCTGCTGACCCTCTTCAAGCACTATAACATGTGACACCAATGTTTGCTGCGCAGCCTTCCCAGAAGGCACAAGTGACTTACCGTCATTGACACTTGTCATCGTCCCTAACTAGTGCCACCATCCATCATAACATTCACTCAGCAAATCAAGGCTGAGCCCAAGTGCATGTCTCTGCAGTACCTGGTGAATGCGATGACTGGTCTGTCAGCAGAGGAGTACAAAACTAAAATCATCATTTTAAATTGGTGCTGATTTTACTACTGAACTTGTAGACTGCATGGGCTGGGCCTTATGCACAGTGACAGGAGGAACAGAGGTGTTCCAATGACCACCAGCCTCACCCTCGTCCATGGTGACCTGTGACCCCTGCTGAGGGTATAACACTGGGTGTCATCCGCGCAAGACAAAGTCATGCCACACCTGCAGCAAGTGGCGCACCTGTTCAAGGCAGATTACATTAATCATAGTAGAGATGCAGATGCCCGATCTAAATCACGCAAAATTAACCTCAGGAAGAAGGTTCCAGCATATTGTTTTTTCTTTCCAAATGTGTCTTTAGACATGTCCAGCTTCTTCTACTGCTGGACTGTTCTGTTAAATAGCATCCTTTGTTAGCATGTTGATTTCCAATGAGTCTTAACTCCTTCGACGCTCATGACGAGCTCAGCTCGTCATGGTGTACACCTCCATACACTCATGACGAGCTGAGCTCGTCATGAACAATGGGAATCAACATAACTCAGCACAGGAGGAAAATAGCACTAGCATCGATGGTGTTAATGTTAACCCATTTGCAGCGAGTAGCTTATATTTGCCTTTGAAAGGCTAACTCTGTCCTCTCACCTACTTGGCTTTTGATGCCCTGCAAGAAAAAAGTCAGTCAGGATATAATTTTCCTTTTTGCATTTCTCAAACCTGCCAAGTAGCACTATGCCATATGATACTATCAGCCATTTTGGACTTTTCAGACCACAGCATTGCGGACCATGTAGTGTTCCTTTTTACACTTTCATTAAGGGCTCATAATAATAGCATTCAAAGTGTATTTTTTGAGTTTTATATAGCGCTAGCTAGACCCGTAGGTATCAGAGCGCTTTACATTAGGAACAACAGCGAGTTACAAGAATAATAATTTTAAACATTTTACACGTAAATTAAAAGTGAATGACAAATCATAAAGAGGCAGAAAGGGAAAGGGGGGACATGAGTATGAGTAAAAGAATAGGTGGGGGGAGGGAACCTGAGGGAGGAGTGAGTAAAGACAGACGGGCGAAAAGAGAAATACGTTAGACTCAAGAGTTAAGGAATCATAGCGATTAACATAAGGTAAATGTACAGTAAATTAAAGACAGAGTTACGTTACAAGTTACATCAGTTACAAGAGCATAGCAAAGTACAGTATAAAATCAATTTTGTGAGAGTTCGTGGGAGGGAGAGGAGGAAGGAGCCAAAAGCAGGGAGATGAGGAGGAACTGTGTCCAAAGTCTGGCTGGGTAGGTGACGGTTGAGGGGGATACCAGGACCAATCTCCTTTTCAGCTGTCTAGCATCTCCACAGGGCATCAGCCATGTTGCTCAGGTCTCAGCGTTCAGGTATAAAAACAGATTAGACCCGAAGGTATCAGAGCGCTTTGCATGAATTCCACATTGTTCCAAAATAACATCAGTTACAGGAAACATATAAATATCTTTGAGGACAATGTCAAAGGAGCGTAGAGGGTAAGGGGTAGGGTAACGGGGTTGGGGGGAGATACGACAGAGAGATGAAGGGAAAAATCTGCCCAAGGTCCGACTGGTTAGGTGAAGGCTGAGGGGGAAGTCAACAGCCCACAGAACAATATTTAAAAGTCGTAGAAGACAGGATGAATGGGTGATAGGGTGAAGGGGAAGGCGGGAGGTACGACAGAGAGATGAAGGAAGGTTTGACCAAGGGCCAGCTGGGTAGGTGACGGCTGAAGGGGAAGTCCACAACCCATCACCTCTTTAGCTATCTAGTAGCTCCACCGGGCCTCAGCCAGAAGGCTAGGTCTCCACTGTCGGAGGAAATATCAACAAGGTCAAAGTCCTGACGGGTAATCATGATGGGGGATAGGTTAAAGGTCAGGTCGAACTTCAGTTTATGTCCCGGGGCACCTCCTATATCCCTCTTACTCTATTAAGGATAAATTACCCTCAACAAGAATGAGGACAAGTCTTGAGGCGCTGTTGGTTAAAAGTAGGTGGAAGGCAGGGTAACAACGGGATATAAAAATGCTAATGATCCTGGCCATGGGAGCTACTTGTCCAGCTTTAGTTCGTCGGCCATCTTGGTACTGTCTGCCTTAGTGCTGAAGTCCTTTGGTGTTCAATGGACCAACTCTAACTCTAAGTTGCAGTAGAGAAGTGTCTCAAGAACCATATAGTAGTAATCTAACAGTGGAGCATGATCATGGCTATCATTCTCCCACGCAGCATTGACCCAAAATACCTTGCTTGGTCCTCGCAATAGGTAGGGACGCTTCTCATCGCCTCTCAATTTGTTGTCCTGTGCTGCACTATATAATCAGGCCCAGCAGTTTTGAATCCATTTCTGCCGTGTAGAAAAAATGAAGTGTGTCGCCTCTGCCTCTTCGTTGCAGTCCCCGGGGCCACCATCTTAAGGACAGGCAACCGGGTATTCCTGTTGCTGTCCCAGGGGGCCGCCATCTTAAGGTTAGGCAGCCGGGTATTCCTGCACTGCGCGTAGCCGTTCCCAAGGTCAGCACTTTGTCTGCCGCTAGGACCCGGTCAGTAGGCCGTTTGCTTTCCTTCTGAGGTACTCACAGCGTTGTCTTAGATTCGAGCACCAGAGCTGAATGGCAGCCACGAGCGAGAGGAGGCCTCGCTCTCCGTCGCCCCAAGAATCAGTCACTGTTTATATATATTGCACCACTGACATTACACAACAGAATCAAGAGTGCATGGTTAGCAGTGCAGAGTCTCACACAGGATGCAGGAAGCAGAAGCAGAAGCAGAGGCATGACCTTGGAGGGCGCAGTTTGAGTGTGAAGCTTGTGTGGCTGAGTAGAACGGTGCCACAAGTAGCAAGTTGCAGCACAAGAGACATCTGCAGCTTACAGGTGGTCAACCCGGGGCTCCCAGTCCACAAAGGCCTCTGGAGCTGTGGCCCCCAGACTGCAAAGCGGCTTGTAGGAGACGCACAACGGTATAAGGTATAGTCAATGTCTATATGGGTGGGTGGTGCCCGTGGAGTAACTCCCCCTGTACTTGGGGTGAAATGATACTTTGAATTGCACTGTTTCCCTCGAGATCAGTGTCCCTCCAGGGCACTCTAGGAAATCATTCAATAATTTGTTCAAAAAAGGTAGTAAAGATTCTCTTGTGAGGTTGATATCATTCTTTGTTTATTATTTTAGTTGTAAATTCATCACATTATTGTTTTCATAATGTTCAGGCAAGTGGCCCGTTGGCCCAATGCATTTCGGGCTTTGCCCTTCCTCAGGGGCCGTGTAGTTTTCTGATTCAAATGTGAATCTTGTTCTTTGGGCGGGTTGGTACGAGGCGGAAAGTGAAAGACAATTTTAAGTATCGCGCTCGTGAATTCGAAAAGTTCAAAATTCTGACGATGGGACACTGATCTCGAGGGAAACAGTGCAATTCAAAGCCCCCAGACTGCAGCCCACTGACACAAGTACATCGCAGCTCTTGATTCCACATCACTGGGGGAGCACATGAGTTTCCACAGTATTTGATGGTTGCTAATTCCAGTGATCAGTATATCTGCCAAATAACACTGCTTCACCCCAATAGCACTTAGCATTATGGGGCTGTTGTCCACCTGCATTACCACTGAACATTAGCAACCATGCCAGCTGGTGGGGTGCTTGTCGCTCCTTGCAGCATGGATGCGCGATGTCAGACAGAGACACATACTGTGCTGCAGCCAGTTCCCAGGAAGGGGAGGTTAGTGCCAGAACTAGCAGGACCTCCCGCATAGCTTGCAGGCCTGCGTCTGCCTTGAAGGTCAGCATAGCACTCATTGGAGATACTGAGCCTGCAAGACAACAGGGCTGTGAGTGCAGAAGGTGGCGAATCCCATATGGAGAGCAATGCAAGCCAAGGTCTAGAGAAGTTCCAAGGAAGAAGGAAACTAGGCTGGCAGAGATTGCTGAGCTCTGGTGTGGAGGGTGGTGTATGAGCTAAGGTAAGGCCATAGAGGAAGAAAGGAAATGTGAAACGCTCAGGACTGGGAATGGGATCCCATAACAACTGTTCAACTCCACCTGGTCGTGCTGTGGATACAACTATGCCCCCCTCCCCCTCCTGTGCTGAGCCCTCTGGAGACAGCTGACAATTAAGCTGGTACTGACAATGAGGACAAACAAACTTCAGCCCAAACCCAAAAGGAAGCAAGAACTCACAAGGGGCCTTATGGTCAACCATGTTAAGGATTCTGCTGGGCTCACAAGAAGTACTCAGTTTTCAAGCAAACAAAATGGACATACAAATTAGCCTCCTGAACACTCTAGCAATTTATGTGTGAGGCATTGATGAGAACATTGCGAACTGAAAATTGCAAACCAAACCAGAGCACAAGCTGGCACGCAGGGAATAGGGTAGAGGTGCGGGTGCTCCCCTGTCTTAGGCAAGCTGTCAACACTTCCGGTGACGATGTTGAATCTACTGGTTGACCTCAAAGACATGAATATAAACAGGCCCAAAACGAGCATAGGACCCCTGAACACTAAGGTAGGCCCCTCAGAGGCACCACTTCCAGTAGAGTCAGAAGGGCTGAAGTGTGGCTACCTTTCTGGCTGCAACAATGAAGGCCTGGGGACTGCTGGATCCAACACTGGGGTGGCCCCTTCACCAATGGCAGGCTCACCAGAATTAGACAGGACCCAATAAAACAAGGATGAACCACCAAAACAGCAGAAAGCAAAGAAGAGAAAGTGTTACAACAAAAAGCTCCTACGGTCTAGCAGGCTGGCAGCCTACCCAGTCTTCAATACAAGACTCAGGCCACACTCCGCACCCAGGGATGCAGATCTCTATAAGAAACTGATGGCTCAGGACAGGGAAGACGTGCAACATTAATGACCACTTTTAAACAAACCAGCTCTGCGAACAGATAGAGGTAACATCCTCAAGCTCATTCGGACAATAGATGAGATGGGGAGGCCACCTCACAAAATTTAGTATCAACCTAATGCATTGACCAGGTGCTGGTCAGTGAAATCAATCAACTAAAGTAGTGTGTGGCTCAATTGAGAAGATCCTGAGTGAAGCCGATATATTCCAAGGCTGGGGGGGGTAGCATTACACCATTCAAGGGAACAGGATATCCTCATGTCCTGAGTCACAAAAAAAAGGTTGACTTAACATCGACCTGATCGAGAACTGTCTACTCGGTCCTGAGAAGCACAAGAAGCAAATTGAATGGGCTGAACAGCCCTGTGGTGGGTCTGCCAGAGAACCAGACGTGGCACAGAGTTGGGTTGGCTGTCTGGTGCCTTGAACACAACTAGAATTTTACCGTGACAGGACACTGCTCTTACTACAGGCATTTACAAAGCCCCTAGGATCTGCTCTTGGAATTTTAATGGCCTGGCTAATAAGCTTGAAGGACTAGACACCTACCAATACCTGCGCACCTTCCATGTAATTCTCCTCCAAGAAACCTGGGCTCAGGTCGCATCTCATCTAGAGGGCTTTACAAGCTTTTATACCTGCAGTCAAAGCACACAAACATGGCTGCATGTTGCGCTCCAAGCAGCTCAACAATGGAACAAACTCCCCCCTGCTCTGAGACTGGAGAGCAGTGAATTGCGGTTTAGGGCTATGCTTAAAACTCATCTATACACTGCATAGATCCAGGGCTTCTATGCTGTTTCAATGATAGCTTCAGCGCGGGGACACGCCGTGATGGCGTTACTGAGCGCTCTATAAGCTCTTTATTATTAAGGGTGGTCTGGCAATTTAAGTCCGAGCTTCAAGCAATATTGAAAGCCTAGAGCAAGAAACTGATGAAGCTGGCCTGTAAATCGTAGTAATGACGGTCAAGACTACAAATAGCCTGCCAAAGAAAACTATAATGGTAAACGTCTACATTCACCCCAACGCCGCAAACAAGGCTAGGCTAACAGAGAAGCTGACTTAAACAATCCTGGTTTTAAGGCTAAATGAACAAGAGTGAAATGATAGTTACAGACCACTTCTACATGTGGCTAATGAGCAAGCTACTGAAAAATGAGGTCACTGAGGCCCAAGAAGCACTTTGGATGATACCAACTCAGGTGGCATAAGAAGATAGTAGAAGTCAAAACCTACAAGGAAACCTAGGTCATTTAGGCCTTAGAGCATTGAATGGTCAGTACAACCCGGCAAACCACCTGAGCCTTCTTTTCTGTCCAGATCTGGTGCATCACTCATTGACTACACATTTGTAAGTTTCTCACTACTGCAAGTTGTTAGTGCTTATGAGTTTGGCAAGAAATTGGAAAGTGACCTCCGGTCCCAAGAAATAATTCTAGACTTAGGCTTAGAAGCACTCGTACCCACAAAGGATAATGGAACTCCAAGTTACAAGATCAACCTCAAACGCATAAAATGCACAGTCGTCTCCCTAACGGCACTGGCACAAATTGCCAAACTATTGGTGATTCATTCTAATTCTAAGACAACTGATCAGTACCCACTGATCAGCTGGGAAAGATTCATTATAAAACTTGCAGATCCGACTGCAAAACCAGTCAAGTTAGTCTCAATAAACAGGCAACATCAAGAGAATAAGGTCAACTCCCTGGAGAGGAGGGAGTGTAACCCCATGATCTGGATGACCAAAAAGGAAGCCAACCACCTTTGCCGAGCCCTCAAAAGGTCACCTATGGACCCTGTCATTCTGAAAGATCTCAGGCCTTTAAGGAAATAATTAAAAAGGGCAAAATGCCAGCTTCAAAGGGTGTCCCAGGATTCATTCTGGGCTTAGCTCCTGCATGACAGAAGAGAAAACAACTCCACCTTCTTTTGGCAAACAGTAAACGAATCAACAGGTTACTCCTAAGAGTGGCAGCATCCATCAACTCTGACACAATCTGGTATCATTTCTTGAGCTGGCACTATAATCAAGAGGCACTGGAGGAACAACAAATGTGCAAATTAGATGACCTGGACCCAGCAAGCACATCTTAAACCTCACAAAGGAAGAGGGCCCCAGAATCAGCAAGGTGCACATTCAGCCCTTGCACTGTGCAGAGGCAAATTGCAAGGGGATGTAGAAAAGGGGCACTGGGCCCAAATGCCATTCCACCAGCCACTTACAGGAAGGACCCACTTTTCTGGACAGCTCAACTTGCCTCTTCAGCTCCATCGTATTCCTTCCTCATGGAGAGGTTGAAATCTTGCACCAAAATACAAGGGGAGATTAGGGCAACCCCCGAAATTACAGTTTAAAAGCCTTAATTGACAATAATGTAAAATACTGTGCAGGTGTTCTAGTGGAGGAATTTGAACATTGGGCTGAGGCATACCTAATTGTTCCTGTAAATCAAACCGGCTTTACTAAACAAACAAGAACCACAACAAACATTATGGTGCTTTCGTTGTTGATTGATTCTACAAAAATCAATACAAACCTTGTCCACCTTGGCTTAATTGATTTTCAATCTGCTTTTGATACAGTGGATCAGGGTAGGCTCTGGAGGAAATTAGCAAACCTTAAAATGCCAAATGTTTGTTAAGAGCCCTGGAAATACTGCACACAGACACCTGGGGCATGATCATGGTAGGGGATGGCTCCCATTTATCATGGAAAATAAAAACCATGCAAGGGTTAAAACGGATGTGTTTTGGCCTCAAACTTGTTTAACCTGTTCCTTGCAGACCTCGCAGCTTCACTAAATGAAGTGAACTTACGCTCACCAAATTGGTGGGCTTCCAGTTATCGAACCTACTGTATGCAGATCATTTCGACCTTGCAAACAGCGCTTGTTGACTGAAACCCTCGCCTACCGTGAATAACAGAAAAAAACTAGAATTTTACCAGTGCAAAGAAAAATAGAATGGATGCATACCTGGCGTCTGGGGGATGATAGCATTGAATCAGTAAAAAGCTTCAAGTACCTTGGAGTTTATTTCAATGGGAATCGAAGCTATAGCATCCAACTGGAGGAAATCAGGAAGAAGGGCAAAGCGTTGGCCCTCGGTTTGAGGTCTCTTTGCAACAAACTTAAAGACCCCACGCTTACCCCCATCTTACAGGTAGCACACACTAATATCCTTCCCACCTTCACATATATGGGAGGGAGACTATAGGCTCTCAAAGCAGCAGGGACAGTGCAATTCTGGACAGAATGATTCTCAAAATATATTGGTGAATTTTCCAACTACCTCCGAACACTTCGCCTACTCAAATAAGGCTGGAATTTGGTATCTCCAAACAGTCAATGGCTTGGAAGGCAGCCTTTGTGTCCTGTTGCCACAATTTTAGGAAGGCTCCAGAAAGCTCCCTGGGCAGCCACCTCTGGCAGGAACTGGAACTAAGGCCGAGCGCCCCGCACATGTCTATGTAAACCAGGCACTGAGTTCACAAAGCTTAACACATGTTTGGGGTTTATCTCTAGGACTTAGCAAACTAATCAAATCCAGTGTACAGTTGTTATCAATGTTTGAGGATAAAGATAAACTGTCTAAATGTAGTTATAGGTGGAAGACACTTCAAAACTACACCAGGTTAAAATCACAGAGCTACCTTGGCGAAACCTATTGCAATTGGACCTTGGTGCATTTCCTGAAGTAAAGATTGGGGTTATACCCATTATTAAAGCTCTCCTCTCATGGAGAAGAAGGCCAGGGCAAGCCATTTGCCGGTTATGCCTGCGAGAACTGGAGAACATCGTCCACGTCGTATGCCTGTGCCACACCAGTATGGGGGATCTACGTGAGCGTTTGTGCAGGAACGGGAGAAACCTGTCATAAGGTCATGAAGGGAGGCGGTGCTAGCCTGTTTTGATCCTACAGATATCAGTCTAAACTGTGCCATGATCAAATTCCTTCAGAGATTTGAAAAAAGGGCTGCAAGTAAGGAGTAAGTAGCCGGTGGAGGTGCAAGAGCTACTAGAGAAGTCACCACTTGGGCATTAACACTCTTAAACCTTGCAATTTCCTGTAGCTAGGCTCAAACCAAAGGCCCAATACTGAAAGGAGGGAACTCTTCAACTTTGAACTGCCCCACTTCAACCCCCTTGACAACTGCTCTATCAGTTTACTTACTCCTTTTTTCCAGAAATTAACATTTTTTTAATTTTTAGAAAAAGTTTTTCTATGAACTGATATATTGTACTTTAATGTTTTATTGATTACTAATGCCCGCACCGGTACAGATCTTATATTTTACTTTTTAAAAGTAACATTAAATGCTTTTAAAATGGATTACTGCTATGAAATTAGTCGTTTTATGTGCTTTGTATTGGTGTTCTATCATGATTTTATTGCAAAGATTTTAACAGATCATGAATTAAAGGTTTACTTACTTAAAATAGTTCATGAGCTTTTCTTTGACTTCCAAAAAAGCTTCCAAATCCACAGAATCATGTAATCAGCTTGCTGTTTGGTCACAGAGAGGAAAAGGTGGTTAGGTGCAGAAGGATGGGCATTAATAGGACATTAGAGTTATAGGTGACATGTCAGGTTTAGGAGAGGTGGGCAAGGGTAAGAGACATTGGGTGTAAAGGACAGAGGTGACTTGAACCAGAGACAAGGATAGTGAAAAGAGGGAAGGACTGTAGGAGGAGTCCTTCGCCCTGTCTCGAGGCGGCCATCTTTGGTGAGTGGGATCAGTGTGCAATAAGTCCTTTCTTTACCTTGCTCGCTGAGTACTTAGGCAGGCAAGTTTGGCAGCGCGTTCTTTCCAGCGTTTGGCGCTATTTCATGTAGCGTGTGTGTGGTGGCAGCTTCGCTGCTTTTAACCTCCCGTTTTTGCTATTTCATTTTAATTTTGTTTTGGGCACTTTCCCTCGTTTTTAACAGCCTGGCCCACATACCCCCACCTCTGCCATCCTTACTTGCACCCTAATTGGTAAACTCACCGCGCTTTGCGGGTCCTTCGCCCTGTCTCGAGGCGGCCATCTTTGGTGAGTGGGATCAGTGTGCAAGAAGTCCTTTCTTTACCTTGCTCGCTGAGTACTTAGGCAGGCAAGTTTGGCAGCGCGTTCTTTCCAGCGTGTGGCGCTATTTCATGTAGCGTGTGTGTGGTGGCAGCTTCGCTGCTTTTAACCTGCCGTTTTTGCTATTTAATTTTAATTTTGTTTTGGGCACTTTCCCTCGTTTTTAACAGCCTGGCCCACATACCCCCACCTCTGCCATCCTTACTTGCACCCTAATTGGTAAACTCACCGCGCTTTGCGGGTCCTTCGCCCTGTCTCGAGGCGGCCATCTTTGGTGAGTGGGATCAGTGTGCAAGAAGTCCTTTCTTTACCTTGCTCGCTGAGTACTTAGGCAGGCAAGTTTGGCAGCGCGTTCTTTCCAGCGTGTGGCGCTATTTCATGTAGCGTGTGTGTGGTGGCAGCTTCGCTGCTTTTAACCTGCCGTTTTTGCTATTTCATTTTAATTTTGTTTTGGGCACTTTCCCTCGTTTTTAACAGCCTGGCCCACATACCCCCACCTCTGCCATCCTTACTTGCACCCTAATTGGTAAACTCACCGCGCTTTGCGGGTCCTTCGCCCTGTCTCGAGGCGGCCATCTTTGGTGAGTGGGATCAGTGTGCAAGAAGTCCTTTCTTTACCTTGCTCGCTGAGTACTTAGGCAGGCAAGTTTGGCAGCGCGTTCTTTCCAGCGTGTGGCGCTATTTCATGTAGCGTGTGTGTGGTGGCAGCTTCGCTGCTTTTAACCTGCCGTTTTTGCTATTTAATTTTAATTTTGTTTTGGGCACTTTCCCTCGTTTTTAACAGCCTGGCCCACATACCCCCACCTCTGCCATCCTTACTTGCACCCTAATTGGTAAACTCACCGCGCTTTGCGGGTCCTTCGCCCTGTCTCGAGGCGGCCATCTTTGGTGAGTGGGATCAGTGTGCAAGAAGTCCTTTCTTTACCTTGCTCGCTGAGTACTTAGGCAGGCAAGTTTGGCAGCGCGTTCTTTCCAGCGTGTGGCGCTATTTCATGTAGCGTGTGTGTGGTGGCAGCTTCGCTGCTTTTAACCTGCCGTTTTTGCTATTTCATTTTAATTTTGTTTTGGGCACTTTCCCTCGTTTTTAACAGCCTGGCCCACATACCCCCACCTCTGCCATCCTTACTTGCACCCTAATTGGTAAACTCACCGCGCTTTGCGGGTCCTTCGCCCTGTCTCGAGGCGGCCATCTTTGGTGAGTGGGATCAGTGTGCAAGAAGTCCTTTCTTTACCTTGCTCGCTGAGTACTTAGGCAGGCAAGTTTGGCAGCGCGTTCTTTCCAGCGTGTGGCGCTATTTCATGTAGCGTGTGTGTGGTGGCAGCTTCGCTGCTTTTAACCTGCCGTTTTTGCTATTTCATTTTAATTTTGTTTTGGGCACTTTCCCTCGTTTTTAACAGCCTGGCCCACATACCCCCACCTCTGCCATCCTAACTTGCACCCTAATTGGTAAACTCACCGCGCTTTGCGGGTCCTTCGCCCTGTCTCGAGGCGGCCATCTTTGGTGAGTGGGATCAGTGTGCAAGAAGTCCTTTCTTTACCTTGCTCGCTGAGTACTTAGGCAGGCAAGTTTGGCAGCGCGTTCTTTCCAGCGTGTGGCGCTATTTCATGTAGCGTGTGTGTGGTGGCAGCTTCGCTGCTTTTAACCTGCCGTTTTTGCTATTTCATTTTAATTTTGTTTTGGGCACTTTCCCTCGTTTTTAACAGCCTGGCCCACATACCCCCACCTCTGCCATCCTTACTTGCACCCTAATTGGTAAACTCACCGCGCTTTGCGGGTCCTTCGCCCTGTCTCGAGGCGGCCATCTTTGGTGAGTGGGATCAGTGTGCAAGAAGTCCTTTCTTTACCTTGCTCGCTGAGTACTTAGGCAGGCAAGTTTGGCAGCGCGTTCTTTCCAGCGTGTGGCGCTATTTCATGTAGCGTGTGTGTGGTGGCAGCTTCGCTGCTTTTAACCTGCCGTTTTTGCTATTTCATTTTAATTTTGTTTTGGGCACTTTCCCTCGTTTTTAACAGCCTGGCCCACATACCCCCACCTCTGCCATCCTTACTTGCACCCTAATTGGTAAACTCACCGCGCTTTGCGGGTCCTTCGCCCTGTCTCGAGGCGGCCATCTTTGGTGAGTGGGATCAGTGTGCAAGAAGTCCTTTCTTTACCTTGCTCGCTGAGTACTTAGGCAGGCAAGTTTGGCAGCGCGTTCTTTCCAGCGTGTGGCGCTATTTCATGTAGCGTGTGTGTGGTGGCAGCTTCGCTGCTTTTAACCTGCCGTTTTTGCTATTTCATTTTAATTTTGTTTTGGGCACTTTCCCTCGTTTTTAACAGCCTGGCCCACATACCCCCACCTCTGCCATCCTTACTTGCACCCTAATTGGTAAACTCACCGCGCTTTGCGGGTCCTTCGCCCTGTCTCGAGGCGGCCATCTTTGGTGAGTGGGATCAGTGTGCAAGAAGTCCTTTCTTTACCTTGCTCACTGAGTACTTAGGTAGCCATGCTGACGCGCAGCGGTTACGCGCAGCGGGGACGCCGAAATGACGCCGGAGTTACGCCAGAGTTCAGCCCGTCTGTGCCCGTCCGGGCCCAGACGGGCCTAGGGCCTGCTATTATGCCCGTTTCCTTGGCGCCACCTACCAATAGGTACCGATATGGGAGGGAGGCGCTTATTTCCTATCGCCCGTCCCACCCTACCATCTGCAGTTTTGCACAGGAGGTAACTACTCCATTTCTACCGTGCAGAGCCTGTATTACCGGTCATAACTCTGTTGCTGTGAAGTCTGCTCTTTCCATGGCGCTATTGAATTGCCGGTCACTGCCGAGTCACGCTATTGAGATTAACTCGCTCATTCTGGACCACGAGCTTGATGTGTTGTTTCTTACTGAGACCTGGCTCTCCCCCAGCTCGGGCCCTGATATGGTCAGAGCACTCCCTCCAGGTTATCTCATATCCCATCTTGACAGACCTGTGGGGAGGGGAGGAGGAATTGCTATCCTTTTTAGAGACACGCTTGCTTGTAAGGTTCAGAATGGAGGGGTGACTGATTGTGAGAGTGGTCAGTTCTCCCTCCGTCTGTCATCTACTGTGTCTCTGGCGGGCCTGCTGATTTATCGCCCTCCTGGATCCTTGGGAAATTTCCCTAATTCTTTCCTAGAAACAACCGCACTTCTTGCTTCCTCGACTACCAACTTTGTTGCTCTTGGGGATTTTAACATCCATCTTGATGACCCCTCTAACGCCCCGGGAGTAGATCTGCTGGATGATCTCAAAGCGTTTGGGATCAATCTGGCCAACCCGGGGGCGACCCATGAGAAGGGCCACTTGCTGGACCCCATTTTCTCAAACCTGGACCACTTTAATTCATCTCCGGCGCTGGCCCTGCCCTGGACAGACCACTTTTTGGTGTCCGCAGTGTGGCAATTTGATAGCCTAGCTGCAATGGTCCCAAGGGTTCACACCTTGGAAAGAGCTTGGTCGAGGCTCCCGGTTGACACCTGGGCGGTACATCTGGAGGCAACGTGGCCCCCTCCTGGATCTAACCCGTTAGTCGCGGAAGCAAATTTACACATCTGGCTTACGGATTCGTTAGACATCCTCCTACCCAAAAAGAAACAACTTATGAAGGGGAAGAGAGTGGGTTCGGCGCCCTGGTATACGTCCGAATTGAGAACCTTGAGGAAGGGATGCAAGAGGCTAGAGCGGTCCTGGAGGAAAGACTGGAGTGAAACGAGTCGGAAAGAGTATCGGGAGGCTCTGAGTAGATACAAATCTGCCATTCGGGAGGCAAAATCTGGATTCTTTGAAGAGAGAATAGGCTCTGCGGCCAACTCTTCTAAAGAGTCATTCAGGGTTATTAAGGAACTACTGAATACCCCCGAACCTCAGATCATCCACGAGGACCCACGCAAAAAATGCACAGAACTGGCTTCCTTTTTTAAAACAAAAATCGACAACATATTGGCTTCCCTTCCCCGCAAGGTGAGGTATCTTCCTCGGGTGACAACCCCAGTTCTCAGTTTAGGATGCGATCAGTGGAGCTGGCCTCTTTTGGTCCTGTCACTATGGAGGAAGTTCTTTCGATTTTGAGGACCATGAAGAGTGGCTCCCCGAAAGACCCGGCACCTATTAAATACCTAAAACAGGTGGCCTCTACCATCGGCGGCCCAGTGACGGACCTTATAAACTTGTCCCTCACTCAAGGTGTAGTACCCCCCAGTTGGAAAGGGGCGGTTGTTAAGGCTCTTTTAAAGAAGCCTAACTTGGACCCCGCCGACCTCGCCAACTTTAGGCCTATCTCCCTGCTGCCGGGCCTTAGTAAGGTTGCTGAGAAGTTGGTGAACAGCCGCCTGTCGGACTTCTTGGAGGCCAACTCCCTCCTAGGCGATTCCCAAACGGGTTTCCGTCCCGGTCAGGGGACCGACACCGCCCTGCTGGCGGTTGTGGAGAATGCTAGGAGCATTTTGGATTCGGGGGATCAGTGGCAGTGATCCTCCTGGACCTCAGTGCTGCTTTCGACACCGTGGACCATCAGGTGCTTCTCCAACGGCTGGCGGGGGTGGGGATCACCGGTTCGGCCCTCAAGTGGTTTGCTTCCTTCTTGGAAGGACGTACATTTGAAGTGTGGGAAGGCCATGAAAAATCATCTTCAATCCCTCTCCAGTGTGGTGTGCCACAGGGCTCCTCATTGAGCCCTACTTTATTCAACGTCTACATGGCCCCCCTGGAGAGTGTGGTACTGCCGCTGGGTATTAAAATCATCAGTTATGCTGATGATACTCAGTTGGTGGTAGGCCTCTCCCAGTCGGCTCACCATCCTGACCGGCTGCACTCGTGTTTGGAGAAGATCTACACATGGATGTGCAGCTCAGCACTAAAGCTCAACGGCTCCAAGACGGAGCTGATGCTGCTGGGAAACTCCTCTCCATCTTTGTCCCCCAGCAGCTGGCCCGATTGCCTTGGACCTGTACCCACCCCCAAGCAGGAGATTAAGAGCCTGGGGGTTTGGCTTGAGCAGGACCTGTCGTTTAAAACCCATGCTAAAAAGACTGCTGGCGTGTGTTTTGGCCTGCTCCGCTCGGCTCGGAAGATTCTACCTCTGCTCCCAGCGGCCACTAGGAGACTTCTCATCCAGGGGCTTATCATCTCGCGGCTGGACTTCAGCAACGCGTTGTTCCTGGGTGCTCCAGAATCTACCATGAACAAACTGCAGCAAGTGCAGAATGCGGCCGCCAGGCTCCTGACGGGCCTCCCCAGGCATCAGTCTGCTCGCCCTGCGCTGAAGGCGCTGCATTGGCTCCCTGTGAGGGACAGGGTGAAGTTCAAGTCACTTTGTATCGCTCATAAAGTCCTGCAGGGGGTAGGCCCACCTATTCTGGGGGAGATGGTTCAGCCCTATAAGGCCCCCCGCTCTCTCCGGTCTGACCAACAACATCTTCTGCAGGTAGGGAGGGTGAAGAAGGCAAGAACTGGTGGCAGAAGGTTTTCGATAAATGTGGCCACCTTGTGGAACTCTCTTCCCCTACATCTACGTTCGGAAGCTAGTCTTCTTCGGTTCCGCAAACTTTTAAAAACCTTTTTGTTCTCTGCTTAACCCCCGCATTACTCTGGTAGTTTCATTCTCTGGTGAGCGCTGGGATGCCTAATGGTAACCAGGCGCTATATAAAACTCAGAATAATAATACAACTTATTAAGTTCTCTGTAAAAGGAGAAGCAGCTCCAGAATTTTTAATCAAATGACAGGCAGCAGCGTAGCTTTGGTGTTCAAAATGGGTCTGTGGAATTAGCCCATCCTCTATGAGGAATTTTGGGCTTGTCCTATCCATACCCACGGTGATGAAATGGCTACTCTGTGACATGTGTCAGCCCTCATTCAGTTAGATTAGCCGAGACACAAAGAGAAGAAGAAAGATTAAGGCCTCAACTATGATAGGGCTCCACAAAATGGGGGCACAAATGAGGTGGTATGCAATTTGTGCATGGTTATGAGTAAGGCACCTTGAATTGTAGAATGTCATATGAAAAGTTCATGCTGTTCCATACTGGGGTGAACAAACATGGCATATGCTTTATTTGGTCCCACAAATTGCAGCAGGTTTCACCTCACATGAATCACGATAGCAAACCCCCACGATTTCCGAACCCATTTTTGTTATCTGCTCACTCTTAGTAGAGGCCTGAGAGAGATACAGAAGGGAAAACACATTTTATATTTAGCAATTAGTCACCCACTAAGTTCTTATTGGTGCATCAATATGTATCAAACAATTCAGTGAGTCACAAAGTTTCAAGTAGTAGAGACATTTATTGTATATGTATGTATGTGTTATTTATGGTGCACCAAAAGGTAGTGGAGCTCTCAACACAGGGCAAGGCAAAGACAAAATCAGCATGTGATGGGAAGGCTGCCAAGTTTTCTTTTATACCACTATAATTGTTTTGACTTTCACAATTGCTACAATTCATAAAGTGTGCAAAGTTTCTGCTCAGTTAAACTTCCTCATTCACCATATGCATTATTAAAATGTGGTTCAGATGGAAAAATGTTGCAGAAATTTTCCCTGCAAGTTTACCTTGTTCAATTTTTTTCTTAGCACAGGGACAAATGCATGTAGGGGTTTTGTCCACATTTGCTTTGTTTGATTTAAACAAACAGAATAGTTTGTTCTCTTCTGTCTCAATACTTGGTTTTTTTCTCCACCGTTTTTATCCTCTCTGTGCCACTTTTCACATTTCTCTACCTTTCAATTTTCTGTGCCTTTTCCCCCTCCTTGTGCCACATTCCCACATAGTGCCTCTTTCCACTATTTTTTCAGCCTCATTTTGCTGCCTCCCCCTCACTCGCTCTTTCAGCCTTTTTTGCGGCTCGCACAACCGCACCAGTTTCTGCTTCGCACTCACCTCCCCCCTCCTGCACCTCTTCCTGCCTCCCCCCTCTCCTTACCTGCTTGTCTCCTTCCCACCTCTTCTTTCCATGCCTGCTAGTCTCTGCACTACTCCCCTCCTACATTCTTATTGGCAGCTGCGATGCAACCTTGCACAGAGCGTGTGCAGTGGGTGTGCCGCGCCAAAGGCAGGCCCATCTGCTCCCACCCACGCCTGGCCCAGTTCTAGCACCACAAACCCAGGTCTAATCACCCCCACCACTACGCCACTGTGATCCTTTGCTCGCTCGGCCCTACAGCAGCACACCCACACACATCCCCTATGCACCACCAACTTTACTGCCCACTTACGCAAATGCCTCACAAAACAGCAAACCACCAGCACTTTAACAGCCACTTGCATGCAGGCTTCTCAATACCCGCTCACTCAGCAAACACACCGCAGAGGTCTGGGATCTCTCAGCAACAGCACACCAAATCTCCTGTTCCTCACAGAAACCTGCCTCAACCCAATGTCAGCACCAGATATTGCTGTGGCTATCCAGACAGGTTACAAGATTGCACGTCAGGACCGCCCTCACAAGCCAGGAAGAGGACTCAGAATCATCCATAAGGACACCATTAAATGCACCACATCCATGGACATCAATACCCCCTTCCTAGAGCACATGCACTCCGGTCTGCAAATGAACAGCAGCTGCACCCTGAAAGGCACCCTCGCATACCATGAACAAACTCAAGCAACCTCATCACAGACTTAATTGCTCCCTTCACCATCTGCTCCAAGGACTTCATACTACTTACATACAACCTCAATTTCCACCTTGAAGTCCCAATGGACCCCTGCTCACCATCCTTCCTCAAAAGCCTCAACAACATTTGACTCACCAAGCTAATCACAGACCTTTTACACATCGCAGGACATACTCTGGTTCAAATCTTCACCACCAGTGACAGGATCACAAATGACTCCGCCTCATCACTCACAAGGACCGACCACTCCATCATACACTTCCTAGTCACCACACATTGAGTCAACGCTCCCACCATTATCAACCTTTCCAGCCGGAAGTGGTGCAAAGTAACAGAGGCTGACTGGCACAGCATCCTCAAAACAGACAAACCCAACACCACCAACAACCTCAACAAGAGCATCACCAACCTCAACTTATTGATGAATACCTGTGCAGACTCTCTCGCATCCATCATAAACAACAGACAAAGAAGAACCAACAAATAAGTCAGCTGGGATGCAAACGACCTCTGCAAATCTAACAGCCACTGAACGCAGCTAGACAGAAAATGGAGGCCCAGCCACAATGCAGATACCAAGACTACCTTCAAGGCTGCACTCATTCGCTACTACCAACTCCTGAGAGACACCAAAGGACAGCACTGACCAAATGTATAGAGGTGCCTTGAAACACCGCAGCGCGGGACGCGCTGCTACCAGACACCACACCACTGCCAGTGGGGACTCCAAGTCCCAGGGTGCTGTTTTGTCCAGAGGGAGGAGCCTGCCTTCACCGCCGCGCTTTATAGTGCCTTGTAACACCGCAGCGCAGGACACGCTGCTTATAGACACCACACGGCTTCCAGTGGGGACTCCAAGTCCCAGGTTTCTGTTATGCCGAGAGTGAGGAGGCTGCCATCACCGCCGCGCATAATAGTGCCTTGTAACACCGCAGCGCAGGACACGCTGCTACCAGACACCACACCGCTGCCAGTGGGACTCCAAGTCCCTGGGTGCTCTTTTTGCCCCGAGGGAGGAGCCTGCCATCACCGCCGAGCTTAATAGCACCTTGAAACTCTGCAGCGCAGGACGCGCTGCTACCAGACACCACACCGCTGCCAGTGGGGACTCTAAGTCCAAGGATGCTGTTTTGCCCACAGAGAGGAGTCATCACGCGGACCACACCTGGGCGAATCCCGGGCCAATGGCGGGCCCGTCCTTGCCCGTCACTGCCAGGAAGAGGCAGGGCAGGGCCAACTCTAACATCTGCCACAGAACACGACCAACTTGAATGAACTTAAGATACTGTTTTTTGTGTGCTTGGGACGTTACAGGCATCAGTAAAGGGGGCTCACCACCTGGATCAACAAGGTGTACACTGGTCAAAGTGCAGTAGTTACTCAAGTACGAACTAATTCCTATTTGACTGCGGTGGGTACTGTCATCCCTGAAGAGTCTATTTAATGAACATTGGCGGTCCATCCCCGTAGTGATTAATCGCATGCTGATATTAGTCTTGTGTAATATTTTAATTATTTTCCACTCTTGAACAACTGATTGTAAGCAGCATGGGCAAAAGGAAGGCAGTGGAAGTACCAGGAGGTGGAGTTACAGGGAAGGATAAGAAGCCAAAGAAATCAGCCAAACGTTCTAAGCATGCAACAAACAATTGTGTCATGAGTCACATAGACGCAATCATTAGTGATTGTGAGGTGATATTAACTCTCCTCAGGGTATTGGAAGTGGGACCCACGTTATCAATCAAATAGACAGGCCACTATCTCCCGAGGCATCCAAATTCCTTCCAGAAATGTTTAAAAAAGTAATACACGAAGGGGCGTGTCCAAGATGGCGGCGTGATCGGTCGCAGGTCTCCGGAGCTCCCTGCCCGATCCCGCCAAACCAACGCAAAACACAGCCTGATTCTCTCCCGACAGCCGAAACGAGGCGCGGGTAGGCGGCTGCACAGCTGAGATAACCTGGGGGCGCGACCAGGGCCCCGACATCTGCACCCGGAGAGCTGCGCGGAGGACGAGGACCCAGAGGCCTGCAGCGGCAATAGCGCCGGAGCCCAGAGGACCCTACGCCACTGCTCGGCGGGCAGCGGGTCGGCCCGTGTGTGCCCGCGGCGCCCGGAACGCAGCGGCGGTTTCGGTGGCTGCCGCGGTTCCCGCTGTGGCTGCGGGGATCGCCAAAAGAATCACCGCCATACAAGCGGCCAGCCGGATGCGAGGACTGTGCGGCCGGCTGCCGCGAAACTTCAAGCCCCGGTTCTAGCCTGCAGACTGGGGGCTAGCACTCTCCCGCGCGGCCTGACCGGCGCTGCCTGGCGCGAATAAAGCTGCCCTTACCTGAGGAGTGCTCCGGCTCCTACCCCCTGCCGGCTGCAATATCGAGGCGAGAAGAGGCGCGCCTCCAACGGAGCGACCCGGCCGGCGATCAGAAGGCCCGGCCAGCGGTCGCGAAAATCGAGGCCCCGGCTTCAGGCCTAGCCTCTGAGCGCCTCGCGTTCCCCGGCAGCACGAAAACGGACCTGAGCACGTGGAGAGAGCCAGTGACCATCGGAGGGCATAGTGCTGTTCCCTCGCATCCTCTGGTGACCCCCGGACATTGGGAACAGCCGCAGCGCGCTGAGCAGGACGGCCGGTGGATGGGCCTGGTGGGCCTGGTGGGCCTTGTGGGCCGAGTACTCGGGGCCGGAGGAGCCAGGAGGGCCACGATCCCTGAACAAGCTGCATTTGCACAGGTGAGGAGAGCGAGGGGAGGCGCAGGGAAGGCTCGGGGGGCACGATCGAGCCCCCGGCGGTGTGCTGTCTGACGGAGCCCCATCGGTTCCCTGGGTGGCGGTGGCCCGGGCGCATCCCGTAGGACAGGGGAGCCACATTCCTACTACGTCACCCGGCACAGTGACTGGTGACCGGGGGGGTACTGTCTCCGTTGCCTTCCCAACTGGCTGGTGCGTGGCACACCGCATCTATACTGCTGGCGGACCCCTGACTCGGGCACCGCTCCCTCACCGTCCCCCTCACATCGGACCAGGGTCCTGTAATCTGCCGCCTACGGGCGTCCTACGCTCCTCACGCCATGGCGGGACAGAGGGGGAAGAAGGGCTCCCAAACGCTCCCTGAACTGCTAGCAAAGTCACAGCCCAAATTCAGCAAGGACCCGCCATCCCAGGGACGGGGAAAGCGCCGCCGGCAACAGTAGAAGACCAGGTGCCCATCACTAGATCCTTCCTAGAAACTTTATTTAACTCACTCAGGGAAGACTTCAAATCCTTAAAGCACGAGGTGGCGGGTGACGTCAGGGGGCCACCCGTTTCGAATAATATTTAAGTGGAATGGTCGGCTGCAGCAGCTGCGGTCACTCAAAGATACATGTGAACTCCTGGGTCTAGACGTGGTCGACACTAAACCAGTGTTCAGAAGCTCACAAGGATCAGCTAGAGGGGGTTGGCAGACTGTCCATTACAAGCGATCCCCATCTCACCGCCTTAAACCAGATGCCTCTGTCATCTCCAGGGAACGCGAAACAGCGGTGGCGGAGGTGGCCAAGGAAACTTCATCCCCAGAATGATGGGCACTTTCATAAGGGAGACTCTACATCGCACGAATTCTGCTCATACGGTGGGTGGGTCGGGCGGGGAGACCGGAGAGGCCGCCGTCGGAGATGACCCCTTCAGTATTTTCTACCATGATCCTGTGCCGAGAAACAGGATTGGGACTACACAGTTCAGGGTTGTTGGGGCTGGGTGGGGGGAGGTTGGGTTGGGGGGGTTGTTGCAGTGCCTCTGCTCACGATGACTTTCGAGTACATGTGCAAACATGCAAACAATGGTGGCTTTGGGTTGTTTTGGGGGGGTTGCTGGGGTTCCGGGAGGTTCATGGGTGGGGACCAGTGTGCCGATTTGGATCTATCTTTGGAGGGGCGGGCGCTCTGCTACGGGACAGGCTCCAGGATTCGTCATTCCCTTACACATGGGGTCTAGAATTAGACATGCAGGGTTGCTGGGAGGGGCACGACCTGGGACCTATTGCCTCACGTTCTGGGGAACTGCGGAAAGCCTACTTTGCGCTACGTTACCAATCTAATGCACCATGACAGACATCACCCTTAAAGTACTGACGCTTAATATGAAGGGGTTAAATAACCCAATAAAGAGAAGGGCGGTTATTTCTTATTTGGAACATTCAGGGGAAGATATGTGCTTACTACAGGAAACTCACCTCCTGCAAAAGGACTGGCACAGGATGCGCTCCTGCGCCTTCCCGCACCAGTTTTATTCCTCCCTCCCAACGAAAAATGCGGGAGTAGCGATTTTGATTTCCAGGGGCTTCCAGGGTAGGGTGGGTGACAAGGTAGGTGAGATCAAAGGTCGTCTCTTGGTACATACATTTCAGCTGGGTGACACACACCTCACGATTGGCTCCCTTTATGCCCCGAACACTGGACAAGAGGCCTTTTTAAAAGGCGCAATCTCAGAGGCGCTTCAAACCCCACATGCAACCCTGCTCATAGGAGGGGATCTCAACATAGTTATGGATACACTCACTGATAGGTCGGGACACCGTTATGACGGGACAGGTGCTCTTTCATCTGCGGGACACGAATGGCTAAAAGATAGGGAGTTGATTGACCTTTGGAGAACCAAACATCCGCAATCTTCCCAGTTTACGTTCTATTCGCACGTGCATCGCACGTATGCTAGACTTGATCACTTCCTAGGCTCTTCGGACCTACTCCAGTGCCTCGAGGAGGCCGTCATAACACCGGCAGCCATTTCTGATCACGACGCGGTGGAGGTGTCACTCAAACTCCGGGCGGCTCGTCACCCCCGAGGTCCATGGCGTCTACGCGAAACGCTACTACAACGGCCAGACGTCACCAAACGAGTTAGTGACTGCATCACTGCGTACTGGGCAACCAATGATACCCCAGGGATATCTATTACGGCCCTCTGGGACGCCCTGAAATCGGTGGTTCGGGGTGAACTCATTGCTATAGCAGCGGCCGAAGCCAAGGACCGCAAACATAAAAGGGATGACCTCACGGCGCAAGTCGCGGAATTAGAGCAAGTTCATAGTCGCACCTGCGCCCCACGTGTGTGGAGGCAATTAAAAGCAGCTCGGGCCCAACTAGCCAGCCTGGATACCGATAGGGCGGAATTCGCGGCTCTACGCCTTCAACACACTTACTACGTTGGGGGGAACAGGACAGGCCGCTTATTGGCTAGCGCTCTGAAGGTCAAAACCCAACGAGCTAAGATCACTAGTCTCGTGGGAGACAATGGGGCGGTGCTCACTGAGGACGCCCAGGTGGCCGAGGCGTTTCGCTCTTACTATGCTTCCCTATACGCGGAGGAAGAAGCCTCACCGGGAGACATTGAGGCTTATCTGGCAACGACAGCTCCAACCGAAGTTTCCAAAGCTAACGCGGATGCCCTGGATGCCCCCATACGCCAAGATGAAATCCTGGCAGCCATATCCCGTCTGCGCCCGCTCAAATCCCCGGGGCCAGATGGCTTCTCGGCGGGTTTTTACAAGCTCTTCAAACTGCAATTGGCCCCTGTACTTACCCGCCTCTTCAATTCTTTTGAGGGGACGGGTGCTATACCCCCGGATATGCTGGCCGCGGAGGTGGTAGTGCTCCCAAAGCCCGGTAAGAAACCCATGCATTGCTCTGCTTTCCGCCCCATTTCGTTATTGAATCTCGATTTGAAACTATTTACGGGCATCCTTGCCGCGCGCCTGGGCCCTTGCCTTCCCGGAATTCTGGAGCCTGACCAATCAGGCTTCGTGCCCAACCGACAGTGTAGTGACAACACCAAAAGGGTACTGCACCTCATGGACAAGTCGCATTTTCAAGCCTCAGACTCCGCGCTCCTTGCTATTGACGCGGAAAAGGCGTTCGACCGCGTAAACTGGGATTACTTACAACAAGTCCTACGTCGTTTTGGATTAGGAGACCGTTTCTGCGCTCGTATAGCAAGTTGTTACAATCACCCACAAGCGAGGGTCCGCCTGGGAGGTCTGCACTCAAGTCCATTCGAAATCCAGCGGGGCACCAGGCAGGGGTGTCCTCTCTCCCCTCTTCTCTTTGCCATGTATATAGAGCCGTTGGCACAGAGGGTCCGAGATAACCCGCACATTAAGGGCGTCAACTTTGGGCACGAGCCCCATACCTTCAGTCTGTATGCAGACGATGTCATAGCTGCCCTAGACCAACCTGACCGCTCTATCCCCGTTTTTATGGAGGAACTTGCGTCATTCGGAGCTGTCTCGGGGTTTCGAATCAACATTGATAAATCTTTGATCCTGCCACTGGGCAAGAATGCCCGCCCACATGCTCCTACCATTGGTCAGGGAAGCGGTCTTCAGCTAGCCACCCAGGTACCATATTTGGGGATTACCCTAACCTCCTCGACGGACCTCACAGTGTCGACTAATTATACTGCTCTCACTACCCAGATCCGGACGGATCTGGCACGGTGGGACAAACAGCCCCTTTCCCTGCTAGGGAGGGTGGCGGCGGTGAAAATGTCGATCCTACCACGGATCTTATATCTATTTCAGACCATCCCAGTTATGCCCCCGGCAGGTACCCTGAAAACCTTGCAGGACATCCTGCTAGCCTTCGTCTGGGAAGGTAAACGGGCACGGATCCACAAACAATTGGCGTACAAGAGTATGGACGACGGGGGTCTGGGTGTCCCCAACTTAATGCAATACTTTCAGGCATCTCAACTCCGCTACCTCGTAGAATGGTACAGGCCTGAATCGGAGAAGAGATGGCTTTTCCAAGACAGGGCTATGGCACAGTCGCCGTTATGGAGGGTTCCCTTCCTCGATAGGCAACATCGGTCGCGGTACATGATGCGGTCTCCTATCACACGCACGACCATGCAAGTTTGGGATAGGGTGGCACTCAAACACAATCTGACAACCTTTCCTTCTCCATTCACTCCCATACTGGATAACCCTGATTTCCCCCCGGGGGTTGGGGCTGGCGCCTTTTCCCAATGGCGAGGTACGACATGTCGCGCTGCAGGCGACCTCTTTGACCATCGGGGATTCCTTCCTTTCACGGATATCAAACAGGGATATGGCATAGAGAACCCGCACCTCCTACAATACCTCCAACTTAGACATTGGCTCACAACTCCGGACACCGCTGCATTAGTGGGTCGCCCCATGTCGACATTCGAAAAATGGTTACTCACTAAGGACACAGATAAACACCTCATCTCGGAACTGTACAAAATACTCACGCCACCACACACTCCGGTCAAAACACCGAGCCAGAAACGATGGGAGGCTGAACTGGGCAGGACCTTGATATCTAAGGAGTGGGGATATGTCTATTATAGGGCTTCACACACCACACGTAATACTACGGCGAGAGAGACAGCAGTAAAGCTGGCCATGTACTGGCACCTCACCCCAGTCCGCTTACCCAAAGGGAACCCAGCACGTAGCGAGCTATGCTGGAGGGGATGTGGAAATAAGGGCACCCTGACTCACCTGCTGTGGGAGTGCTCGGAACCCGGGGGCTACTGGAAGGCGGTCTTGGACGATATAGACTCTGTTTTTGAGACCGAAATCCCGAGATTCCTGGCATACACACTGCTGGGTCTACCCAATACACTGACCTTCCCCATGAAATCGTTAAAAGGTCGGCAAATGGGCATCACCATACAGGCCGCTACGCAGCACATACTTTCACTATGGGGCTCCACAACTAAACCAACATACACGGGGTGGCTCCACAAACTCTGGTATACACTTGGGATGGAGCGCATTCAAGCCACACTTACCAACTCAACTGAAGCATTCCGGAAAACATGGCTTCCTTTGCTGACCCTTCTATCCAGGGAATTCAATGAAGTTACATGCCCCAAGTACCTTAGAATTCTAAGTCTCACCAATGCCACCTGTGATCCCCGCTGATTCTCCAGGCGGTGATACTGGGCCTTTCTGGCCCACTGACAACCCAAATGACACCACACGGCACACTGGTTGGGGTGGGGGAGGGGGGGCAGGAGGAGGGTGGGTTGGGAGTTATTGGTTCTTGTTGTTCTTTTTAAGTCATTCAAGTACATTGCAGGTCATTTGCACTGATGATGTCAATATAGCCCTCTGGCATATCTGTTTCGAGTGGATGCTTCATGTTAGGGAAGACACACTGGTCTGTACCGCCCGCTATATATGCCATGCGCCTACACAATGTGCTGAGATGTCTAAATTTCAACCTTTTGTAAAACCCAATAAAATACATTTGAAACTAAAAGAGTAATACACCAAGCGCCTCCTCTTTCGAACAAGGGAATCACACCATCCAGTTGAGCAGACTGCCCCCCGAACACTGTGCACAATTGCACAAATCCACAGTCTGTGAGCTGGAGTGCAGTAATAGATTTGCACCCTTGACGGACCCTTGACGGACATAGCTGAGGACAATATGCCCACACAATCAATTAATTCCATTGAGCATACAGGGACTGTAGGGCCTACTACAACTACTACTCCGGTAAAAGCATGCAGATGCTACTGCCCAGGTCAGCCAATTGAGAACTCAGGGATCCAGTCAAATTGCTCATTGAACTTATCACGACCCTTAAGGTGCCGATCATTAAACTGACAGAGACCCTTAACACGTCAACATATGAGAAAGCACTGGATCCCTGCAGACTGGTAACATCCAGAAATCCGAAAGATAGTGTTTTTCATCCGACCAACATAGGCCGAATGGGTAGAAGACATACAGAGGCATGTGCATCCCCTAAAAGAAGCTCCCATTTAATTACTAATGGAAGGTATCAGCCAACTAACAATAGACCAAACCCAGAAATTTATTTAAATTACATCAATCGTAATAGTTCCAGTCAGCAGCAAAAGGAATCTGGTTGATCAGCAAATTCATCTCCCAATCCACCTAGAAATTCAGTGCTATCTACACTCAAGGACCACTGTTTCGCTAACTCCCTGATGGTAGGCCCCTCAAGAGCACAAATTATTCTGACCAACATCTCCGGAATTCCATCCAAACCCTATGGGGAAGATGAACAATCTTTGATCAACAAGAGCATCCATTGGCTACGCCATACAAGGAAGTGTAAGTCTGTAATAAGAGAAGACATATTGTCAGCCAAAAGATGGGTGACTCCTGGCCTTAACACAGACTATATATGCTTAAATTTAGAAAATCAGAGGATCTTGCAGATAACATAGTGCCATTTTACCTAAGAACATCTCATCTGATCCCAAGTAACATTAGGATCAAATATAATCCTCTTGCACCAACCAACAGCAACAATTGCTCAAAAACATTCTCAATAAGCAATGAGGGCTCGGATGTGGATAACATTGATTGATGTTTACAGATTATTCCCCCCCAGCCGCCGATTGAGGTTGCGGCAGCCATGGGGAAGCAATCCACCAACATGCCAAATGACCAGGGAACTGACAATCAGGAAGTTGCCCATACTATAAGTTCTGAATTGTCCAACCCCATACTGGCCTTTGCTTCTTGGAACACAGCGCGTCTCCAAACTAATCAATCAATCACGGGATTTGTAAAGCGCGCTACTCACCCATAGGGTCTCAAGGTGCTGGAGGGGGGGGGGGGGTCCGCTATTGCTCGAAGAGCCAGGTCTTGAGCTGTTTCCTGAAGGCGAGATGGTTCTGGGTCAGTCGTAGGTGGGTGGGGAGGGAGGTCCATGTCGAACGGACACACAATAGGGGCACCAACAACAGAACCTAAGCACAGGGAGCAAAAAAGTGCTAAAAGAAACCTTGCCACAGGGCAGCGGCGAAGCGGAGTCAGGGAGACCGGGCGCACTCAGGGGGAGCCGCACGGCGTGTGTAGCGACCGGCACCGACCAAGGTCAGGTCAGGTCAAACTAAGACAGCGTCAGCCAAATGGTCATTGTTTATATAGGGTCAAGACACATGGGCTTTTCAGGAGACATGGTCTCAGAGTCCCATTTTCCGTCCAGGGTATCTAAACTTTACCAAACCTGCAATTGTTGGTCCCAAAGAGAGGCCCTCTGGTGGGCTTACCCTTTGGGTACGGCACCAACTGGTTTTAGGGTTAAAGAGTTAACAACAGACAGCCCTGATATTTTGGCCATTATTTTACGGTTTAAACTTGGTCCAAATACAATACTGATTAATATATAAACCAGAGGGATGGTGGTTGGGAAGCTCTCTAGCACAGTCTCCCTATTGGAAGCCTTCATAGAGAAACATAGGGGCAAACACAACTTGGTCATAGCAGGGGATTTTAATTGTACATTCGAACCTCTTGACCACGAAGATGGAAGCCTAAGTAACAAAGAGGATTCTCTTTGGGGCATTCCATCCCTCTCTTTGACCCCGATAAAAAAGTGGACAGAGGCAGCACTTCAACTAAAGAGTCTGTGCATGTAAAGGCGCGTTAGGGATGTACATGGGATGACAACATCAGATTATAAGGGCCTGCACACTTTCAATAATGGCATAAGAAGCAGCAGAATTGATTATTTCTTAATTAATCTGGAGCTGTGGTCTTGCCTCTTAGATATGATGGTACAAGAAAGAAGTGAGAGTGACCACAACCCACTATTGCTAACACTGCAGATGCAGGGGGTAAACCCACAGTCACAATTAATTGAGAGGTTGACTGGAGACGTAATTCCAACAAATGACTTGCGCAGGGTGAAGTGGGCGATGCTAATTGAAAAAGAGAACATTCTAGAGCAGATGAAAGCAGAGGTAGAGAATACTTTATTAGCTATCGCCAACATAAATGCCCATGAAAATAAAAATGGTGCTATTATACAGGCTCATGAAGAACTTTTCAACAAGCTTAAATGCTTTGTTTATTAAGACAAAAAAAAAACTGGTAGCGGAGATAACTTAAAGACACCAAATTGGTACAACAAGGACTGTAGAATAGCTTACAAGAATCTGTCCCAAGCTATAAGAACTAAATCAATGGAGGAAATAAATTTGGCTTGGAAATTGTACAAAAATTCAAAACATAGGTAAAAAGGAGTCAGATGGGGCGTGGCCAAGATGGCGGAGTGAGTGGTTGCACTTGCTGCGATCTCCTCCGAGCCCGGGCCCCTAAACTGCTGTACTATCGCTGATCTCCCCACCGTTGCTAACTGGCGGCGGCGGAAGGTGTGGGGGACTTAGATGTCTCGTCCCGAGAAAAATAAGGGAGCCTGAGGGCGTAATCGGCGAGCTCCGGACGCCGTACCGGGAACGGCGAAGGCCTTCGACCCCGGCCGGAAGTGGAGTCGGGCCCGCCCTACGGAGCTGACTGAGCCTGGAGAGCTGCACTACGGTCGCGAAGCCTGCCCGGAGCTGTGTGGAGCCTCGGCCGGGTCCGGCTGCTGCAACTGAGGGACCCGGCAGGTTGATCTCCAGAGTCGGTGGTGCAAGGAGCTGCAGGTTCGGACCGGGTCTGGAGGCAGAGCGAGGCCGAGTCGCAGCCGCGAGGAGGACCCGGGTGGCACCGGGAGGGGGCCCCGGCCTGATTGGACTCGCGAGGAGTGCGGAAGCGGTCCCCCCCGACGGCTTAGCGGAGACCAGCGCTCCTACCTGGAAGGGAGAGACCACTCGGGGCTGGCTGCATCCCTGGCTGCCATCGACGCAGCCGAATCACGCAAGGCCCCGGCTTTCCCCCCGGAAGGCCTGGGGCGATTCGGATAGGGGCCGCCCGTGCAGCGAGTCGGCGCTAGCCCTCCGGTGACCAGGGGTACTGCTTCGAGGACCAGTGACTGGGTCCGACCTGGTGGCTCGGAGGACCCGAGGCGGGGGCCGTCTCAGCGAGGGCCCTTGCCCCAAAGAAGAAGACACCGAAGTGAGCGGCCGCTCGGTGGGCGCCTAGGTGGCCGGTGGAGCCCGGAGACACGTTTGCCCGTCGGAGGCTGTGAGCAGACCTAGGGGGGGAGCGGGGCTCCATCCCCCTACCCCGATCACGTTGGAGAAGCGAGGAGTGGAGATTGGCTGGGCAGCAGGGGGCTGTGTGGCCTACCAGCGGGGAAATCTGCACGACGCCGCAGCCGCGGCCTACGGGTCCTGTGTTGCCAGTAGAGAGCGGGGCCTGGTGGCGGGGGTGGAGGCGACTCCGTCCGATCCCCCCTCAATATTGCCTGGAAGGGACTGAATGCCTGCGGGTCCGAACTGCCGGGTGGCTACCCGGGTCCATTGGTGACGCTGCGGCATGGTGGGACTGCGGTGGGCCTAGCTTGACCTTGGGACACAATTGATCACAGAGCGTGAGGTCCTGCTCCCAACCGGTCCGAGTGGTGGTGGACGACATTGGTGTGGCCCTAGAAGTGGTCGGTGTGCCCGGGGGCGGCTCGGAGTGTTGGAAGAGTGGTGCCTTGCTCCGGGTGGACCGCCTTGCCCTCATTGCCCGAGGTTGGGCCGGGACCGGCACGTGGGGCTGGACTCTCAGGGAACATCCGGATTGGGAGTGTGCAGTCAGCAGGCGACGACATAAACACGCAGGGGACTCAGGACACCAGGGCGGGTCGGCCAGCTGGTGGCCCGGAGGAGCAGCGGCCACTGATATCTCTGGTGGTGACTGGGGAACCCAATCAATTGCTCAGAATGGCCGGCAATAAAGGGAATAAGAAGGGTGATCGCACCCTGCCGGATATGCTGAACAGGGGCACTGCGCGGCAAGATCGAGGACAGCACTCCCCAGGACAGTCGGACGGCTCCCAAGGGGCGAGTGGAGGGGAGCCGCCAGTCACCAGGTCCTTTCTTGAATCGCTCTTCAGCTCCCTCCGAGAGGACTTCCAGCCACTGAAACAAGAGGTGGCGGGAGAAGTTCGAGAAGTACGGAGGGAGGTCGACGGCCTGGGAGAGAGGGTGACCTCCGTAGAGGAGGCCGGACATGCTCGAGATGAAGAACTCACGCAGCTTCAGCAAGAGGTGATCCGGCTTCGGGACCAACAAATCGATCTTCAATCACACGTGGAGGACCTTGAGAACCGTTCCCGGAGGAACAACATCCGGGTCCGGGGTGTGCCTCTCGGAGAGGAAGGGGAGGACGCGGCGGGCTACCTGCAAGACCTGTTCAGGGACATTTTGGATGAACCAACCGACTTTCTTGTCAGAATCGACAGGGCGCATAGGGTGGGCCGGCGGCGCAGATCCCCGGCGCCCCCTCCCGACCTCTTGGCCTACCTGCCAGATTACCCCTTAAAAGAAAGGATCCTCCGGGTGGCCCGAACCAAGCCTTCTCCGGAGTTCCAAAGCCATCGTGTGACCCTCTTCCAAGATCTTTCGGTGGTCACACTACAGAAACGCAAGTCCTTTAAAATTGCAACTGACTTCCTACGAGAGCATGACCCTCAGTACTCTTGGGGCCACCCGTTCCGCCTCATCTTCCGCTGGAACGGGACATTGCATCAGCTGCGTTCCCTTCAGGACACCTGTGCGGTATTGGGCATCACTGCAACCGACGAGGACGCACCCACCCCACGCCATAGACGTGTCACCAGAGATGGCTGGCAATCGGTCCCTGGCCGCCGGCATTCAGCTTCCTCGGCGAGATCTGACTCGCCTACTATCCGGGCGGAAATGGATAGTGCAGTGAGAGGAGTTGCTAGAGAAACGGCGACTGGTGAAGTTGCACTGACCGCTTAAGAAGAATTCCGGGGGGAGATCGACATCGCTTTCTTGGAATTGCAGGTTTGGGGGCCCGGGGAAATGGGGGGGGGGGGCGGGAGCTGCATGGTGGCTGGACGTCCACTTTTGTGACTTTCCATAGACTTGCCCGTTACGGGCCGGACTTGGACAATGGTTCCTTTGAATCAGTTTGTGGGGAGGTGGGGGTGGGGTTTGGGGTGTGGGGGGGTCTCGTTGGGGTGTGGGAGTGTCGGGGTGGGATGCGGGAGTTGGGTGTGGGAGAAGGGGTCGTCCAGTGCACCGTGCAGGTATTTGTTGCTTTAGCTGCCTTTCTTTACCTTGTTTTGGCTCGAGGGGGACGGGGTGTGCATGCGGAGATGAAGGGATGGGTTGGACAGTGCACAGTGCAGCCCACAGACACACTGGGGTTCGCAGCATGCAGCAGGTTACCTAGCGAAGAGGGCTGTAGCTTCATATACCATTTCCTGCCCATCGTTCTGTTACTTAAGCTTGGGTGGGTGCACACACCTTCCACGGCCTCCGCACAGAGTGACCACGCTTTCACATACACTGTCCTCTATGCCTCCTTACACTTTTAAAGTCATGACCCTGAATGTTCGGGGTCTGAACAATCCCGTCAAGCGACGGCCAGTGCTCTCCCTGTTGGAGAATGCTCACTCGGACATATGCCTCCTTCAAGAAACGCACTTGCTGCCACAGGACACGCATAGTCTGCGCTCCCACAAATTTCCGACCCAGTTCTTCTCCTCTTGCACCACCAAGACAGCAGGGGTGGCGATTCTGGTGGCCAGACACTTTAAGGGGCAGCATCTCCACAAGTTCACTGAGCAGAAGGGCAGGTTGCTGGCGCATAGGTTCAGGGTGGGGGGACTTACGTTCGCGATCGGCTCCCTCTATAGCCCCAACGACAAGCAGGAACGTTTCCTGCAGTCAGCGGTGGAGGATATCACTGCCTCGCCAGACAGACATATTATCCTCGGAGGGGATTTTAATATGGTTTGCGACTCTGCTGTGGATAGATCGGCGCAGCGCTCCCCGCAGGTCGGGGAATTCTCGGCCTGCTGTAAGGCACGGCTTGCAGAGGTAGATCTTCTGGACCTCTGGCGTCATATGCACCCCACAGACAGGCATTACTCGTATTATTCCCATGCGCACAAGACCTATGCGAGGCTTGATCATCTTTTAGTTACATCATCAGTGCAGGCGTTGGTCTCGACGGCGGACATGGGGGTATTATCCTTATCGGACCACGCTCCGGTTGAGGCCTCGTTTTGTCTGCCCCCTGCCACTCATCCCTCAGGACTTGGCGCCTTCGGGATACTCTGCTACATAGGAAGGTGGTGGTAGACCGTATTGAAAAGGTGCTCCGTGACTACCTGGCCCACAATAATAACGCCGACACCACCCGGGCCACACAGTGGGCAGCTTTGAAAGCTGTCCTCAGGGGGGAATTTTTGTCGATCTCCGCAGCTGAAAACAAGGAGCGAAGGGCCAAGAGAGATGAGCTTACTGATAGGGTTCGGGAGCTTGAGTTGATCCACCGTAGGACGGGGGCGCCAAGGATTTGGCGACAGCTCAAAGAGGCAAGGAAGCTTCTGGCAGCCCTGGATATGGATCGGGCAGAATACGCGGCCCTCCGGCTGCGCCATGCCTTTTATACAGGGGGAGACCGTTGTGGCAAGCTGTTGGCCAATAAGCTCCGGGTTGCACGTCAGAGCCAGATAGTAAAGGAGATCTCCGACCCCGCAGGGAGAGTGGAAACGGAGGATGCCTGTATCTCAGCCGTGTTCCGGGGGTTTTACAAGAACCTCTACGCCGGTGACCCGCCGGACGTAGCGGCCGCGACCTCTTATTTGGATTCAGTCACCTTGCCGTCCTTGGAACCTCTGCAGGCGGACCACCTGAATAGGGATATTGGAATAAAGGAGGTGGTGTCGGCCATTGCCAGACTTAAACATGGCAAAGCGCCAGGCCCTGGCGGCTACTCCGCGCTTTTTTATAAAACGTTTTGCACATCGTTAGCCCCTGTCCGACGTTACCGTGGCCGAGATGGAGATGTGAGAGGAGAGTATCACATGATTTAGTGGCGACTGAAAAAAGCAGTGTAAAGTGGAAAGGGTGAAAGATGAGTGATTGTAAAATTAGGTGAGCTGGGTAGAAAATGAAGGATTTATTAGTGTCTCCCAGTCCCTAAGGTTAAAAGACAAGTGCAAAATGCGGTTTTAGAAAAAATATCCGCACTCAGTAGTGGTCGACATGTTTCTGCATTAGGTGAAAAAGATTTTTCATGCATTCCTCAGGACCAGATATTTCAAACTACTGCTTTTAGTGAAAAGTAATTATAAAAAGATATCACCTGCAAAGACCAGGTTGTGTGCTCAACCAAGTACTGTTATCGCATCGCATCAAAGCATTGGATCCACAGAGAAAAACAAAGACAAACAGAAATGGGAGAACATGAGTATGTCATTTTCCCGCGGTTTTCTGAGATAGTATCAAGTAAAACCTGAGTTATACGGCACCAGATCCATGCATCATGGGAAACAAATTCCATTACAAACACTCACCCATAAATGATGGTTGAGGAGCTTCACCCCACCTGGCTGCGGCTCAGGTATGAGGAGCACCGCTCTAAAATAGAGGGATTGAATAAAAAGAAAAGAGGCAATCATTACTCCTTCCAAAATCCATGGGATTGTGTATGGATTTTATATGTGAACATTCATTGTCTTTGCCGATCATATGGACTTAGATCATAAGTCTTTAAGTTACGCTTCAAAAAATATATATAGATCGCCTGCCTGTAATGTGTTTGATGTTATACACGTTGTATACCCATAAGTTAAGGCAAAGTCTACAGAGTTCGGTATAGTGAGACAAACGTCTTCACGGTGCAATGGTAGACACTCAACCGCGTGATGTGATGACACATCGATTGGTATTTTTGGCGTTTTTTTAGACGTATTCAACACGATCAAGTCGTGCCCATTGCTTACCTATCCGTCGGTGTCTCCCGACAGTCATCCGAGCTGTCTGGGGGGGCACCGGTTGTGTGACTCGCTTAGTGTTTTATGCGATTGTTTCTGAGGACTGAGTCACATGACCAGCTACAATCACGTGATCACTCATTATACCGGGAGTTGTAGTTCCGGTTGCGGAGTGTTGTAGTTCTGGTGAATGACTAGCGCTAGTGCCCAATTAGTATGAGATGTGATGTATAAAAAGTATTGAGTATATAAAACAAAGACACCAACAAATACCCTTGGGAAACGCTACATGTTCCGCACAGTGATCAGTTTTTGATATGTATCGTAAGGACTGCGAGGTGCGTTGATTATTAGAGGGACATCCATGGTATAGGCTCATTAAGTCCCGCCTTATCGCTGTTCAATCTGTATACCCATTTCTGTTCAATTTTGAACAATAAACGGCTGGCGTCTGGACAGGATTCTGGGATCGGTGGTTGTTCTAAAACTGTCCAATGAAAATCATTAGGGCTGTGTCCCTTTTCTAGGAAGTGTGCGGTTAGGCGAGTTGCTTGTTTACGGCACCGCACTGTGCTTTTATGCTCTTGAATTCTCGTCCTGACCTTCCTAGTTGTCATGCCAACGTATCGGAGTTTGCACGGGCAGGTTATCAGATAGATCAGGTTACTGCTATTGCAATTGGTAAACTTTGTCTGAGTCCATGGTCTATTTGTCCCTATATCTACACTCGTAGATTTACAAGTTTGGGGACATACGGAGCATGCCCCACAGGGGTGATGGCCTTGAACCGGTGGCAAGTCCCAAAGCGTGCCCACCTGTCTGGGTTCCTTGTTACGTGGGCGTGTATGGACTAGCTGGTCCTTAAGGTTTTGTCCTCTTTTGTAGGCAAAAAGAGGTAAAGGGATATCATCACCTCCAGTTTTCAAGATCGACCAATGTTTTTTCACAATCTTTTGGACTTGGTTGGATCTGGTGTTAAAAGTATTGACAAAGGTGATACGGTTGGTTTTTTCTTTAGGTGGATGTATCTCGAGCAGAGATTCCCTGTTGTTGTTCGATGCCCTCTTTTTGGATTGGCGAATAATTTTCTTAGGATAGTTTTTTACACTCAGTTGTTGTTCCAAATTTTGTGAATGGCTCTTGAAGGCTTCTTTGTTGGAGCAGTTCCTTTGCACTCTCAGAAACTGGCCAAATGGTAAGTTGTCTCTTAAGGCACGAGGGTGACAGCTGTCATATCTTAAGAGGGCATTTCGAGCCATAGGCTTGCGGTAGAGTTCAGACTCCAGACCATTGGGAGTTGCATTGATTCTCAAGTCCAGGAAAGCCAGCGTTGTTCGACTGAATTCAATAGCGGCCGCGCATGCCCATTGGTATCCAAGATGGCGGAGCACGGCTGCGCGATTAGAAGAGGGAGCCGGGACGCGGCAGACAAGGTAAGGGCTTTTTATTTTATTTTAGAACACCTTTGAGCTAAAAATCTGTATGTAGGGGAGGGCGGGAGGGAGGCGGGTGGCGGGCTACTTCGCTACGCCCGCGGAGTGGGTGAAGTGTTGCCTGCTGCGCCTACTTAGCAAAGGGCGAAGTAGGCAACACTACGCCCACTCCGTGGGCGTAGCAAAGTCCTTCGCCCAGGGTTACTTCTTACCCTCCAGCTGCCACCTGGAATCGTCCAGGTATGTAAGGCAAATGTGCTTTAATTTCTTCCTGGAGACAGCTGCCATACTAGGCGGATGATCAAAATATTCCTGATAACCTATGGCTATTAAAAAACATCTCACATACCTAAGCCACTCTATTTTCATACTCCCCTGATGGTTCATACAATCCCTGATAATGTCCCTATTCAGCCCTGTCTCTTGCAAAACCCAAATCCTGTGCCACAACAGGATTGGACTCAACTTAATGATGTCTGACACACATACGATGCCCAGCTCCTTGTGACAAACATATGTGGAGGCCCATATCAGATTCTTCCAAACCTTTTGAAAATCTACATGACACAACTCTCCAACATCATCAGATCACAAGGCATCTTCCTCATATCCTACACTGATGACACCCAACTCATCCTTTCTCTGACAGAAAAGTCCATCAAAGCCAACGTCTCCTACTGCGTGATCAACGTAGCACACTAGGTGGCATCTAACTGCCTGAAACTCAACTGCAACAAGACGGGTGCTGAACTTCTGAAACAAAAACTCTCCTTGAAACTCCACCTGGTACCCATCATAGCTCTGACCTACACCAACCTACCACGCCAGAAACTTGGGAATTTATCCGTACAACAAGCTCAACATGACAGCACCTGCCAACACAGTCAGCTCCTTCTTCTTCCATATTCTCCACATGCTCCACAAGATCTCCAAATTGCTCTGAACACCAAAGACACCGTCACGCAAGCCCTCATGACAAGCAGATTAGACTACAGCAATGCACTCTAAACCAGGCTCTCTAACCAGCTCCTCCGCTCACCCTAGACTATCTAGAACACTGCAACAAGACTCACTATTGACCTCCCATGACACACCCACATTTCATCACATGTTTGAGGACTCCCCTGGCTCTCCAGCCACATATGCAGTCAATTCAAACTCCTCATGCACGCATACAAGGCACTGCACACTAGACCAACATACCTGAACAACCACATTTATTTCCACCAAAACACCAGACACATATGCTTAGCATCACTCTAACTCACACACACACCCCACATCAACAAAAGCAGAACAGGAGGCCGAGCATTTTACTATATCGCATCCAGGATCTCTCTTAAAACATTAGAAGCTCCTCCTCACTTCTTGAATTCCACATGAAGCCTGGCTCATCAACAAATTCGGTGGGCCGAACACCCAACACCATTAGTCTAATGCCTACATGCCTGCTCAAGCACCTGGATACCCTCATGAGTGATTAGTTGCACCATACAAATCCACATATTATAACAGATTTTGCATGCAAACCTCTAGAAAGCATCCAATTGTGCAACTTTGTGAAGTTTTTCATTGACTTTCAAACAAATTATGTGTGGAACAGAAATTTCAGATTCCAGAGGTGGAACAGCAAGCAAGGATGTGGTACGTAGGACTGATGTTGAGACAGTCAAGTTGTGCTTGCCAGCACCTCCTAACACAGTGATAGAGTGGGTCAATCAGTAATGCTGTTGATGTAAAACAAGGTCCACATGTGACAACGTGGGCCACCGTGGTGAGAAAGAGGCTGAAATATGGTAAGTCACATAAAGTCAGGCAAGAGCTTGCTGATGCACATAGCACCTACTATGTTTAATGGCGCATGCTATTATAAAAAACGTAGTGCTGGAATCTTTGATTCGGGTTTAACCCACTAATCAACATTCCACTATGCTGAAGTAAAATACTTTTTGTTTGTGTGGCATCCGATCAAAGAACAAAGCAGGAGCTACACATAGAGACAATGTATTAAGTGCATCTGCTGTTCTTAGCCTTACTTGCTAGGATAATCCCTGCTCCCTGGAAATATCCAGTTGGGTTGATATGGCTACTGGTACCATGAGTGTGGGTGGGCAAAAATTTAGCCAACTTGTTCAGTCTGCATGCTCAGAGAAAACGGTTTGAAAATCTTCTAAACTCACCTAAAGGTGTCATAAAAAAATCAGAGAAGTTCTTGCATGAAACCAGACCAGAAATATTACTGTCCTCAAGCGGCTTAAACTTTACATTGTCACACAGTAACACATTTGCAACACTTAATGACCTAGTAATCAAACCAGAAGATTGCATCTTGCAAACCAATTTACATTTCAAAAATTCAGGAATGTCTTACTTTACTGTCTCTCTTTCAATCCTTGGGCTCTTGCAAAAATCTACCAGTGGGCCAATTTCTGTGGAATAGGAGTGATTTAGGTTCCTTGTAGTATGACACTTAAGCTAAAAATATAAGTGAAAAACTGATTGACAAGATCTACCTAAGTAATGTTGTCAGCCCTGAATTAAGAAGGCACTCGACAATCTTCAGTAAAAACTCTTTCAGATTGCCAGACATCCCATCAGTAAACGAAGCAGGTAATTCAAGGGACCACTTTGATACATAACTGCCACAGAAACAACATCTTGCAACCAATGTTCCCTCTAACTTTTTTCCCCTGTCTGTGGCACTGTAAGGTCTCTGTATGCTGCAGCCAAGGCTATGTGCACCAGTAAACCAAGCCTTAGCGCTGCTGGCGCCCCGTGTGACAATGTTTGTTGGCGCCCCCCAATGACAACCCTGCCAGCGATTCCCTCACAATTATCCTTTAACAGTATCCCTCAAGGTCTCCATTACCATTCTCTCTGAGATGTATTTAATTTGTTTTATAGCGCCTCTCATACCAGTGTAGGGTGTACTTTACATTGCACACATATTAAACAGAGACAATCAATCATAGGTATGCAAATCAGTGTTTAACCTCTTCCATGCTCATGACAAGGTCAGCTCGTCATGAGACACAGTGGAGCTGTGCTTATGACGAGTTGACCTTGTCATGAACAATGGTATATCTCACTTTCCAGCGCACAGCGGGAAAACCCCTTAGCAGCCAAGGTGATAATAATTGTTACATATGACTGAGGACTGCAATATATAGGAGTAACATGTCATTCATACTCATAGGCAGTATAGTTTAAGAGTGCTCTGTCTGGAGAAGCACAAACACTGAATTTAAAATGTAACATCATGGTTGGGATTTCTCTTTATTAAGAATTGCTTTGTACCCAAATTAACCCTATTTGCAACATTAGGATAATGAATGGCTGGGGAAAAAAATCATAATTCTCTAATCTATACCTTGCAGTTTGCATGAAGATCTTTGATGACAGTTAATAGATTACTGTTCTATATTAGGATTTTAATTTATAAACTGCAAGTAACAAAATTACCTCTCTGACAAAAGTAGTAACCCGCTAACCAATTTTCATTCTATGCACTTTGTGATCTGCATGGTACACGTTCTATGCAGCAGGCATATTAACCCTATGCGCTACCTTCAAACTTCCACCAGAGAAAATTCCGATCTCTTTAATACAACAAGTAACATTACACCTACAACAAGCCAGGACTGTTTACTTTGTCAATGGTTCTTATTTGCATATGATAAGTAAGCACCACCTACACCTTCGTTGATGATAACATTGCAAATACTTCTGTGCTGACATCGTGACACTGAAAGAACCTTAACGAGGCTATTTTTTACGAGCGGTGCCCCCATCCACGATACATTCACAGTTTAGAAGTCAGCAGGCAGCGACGGTGTCGGTGAGACCAGGGTGGCAAAATGATTTGAGGCGATGTGGAGGGCGGTGCCCACAAGTCATGGTGCAAGGAGCAGCTTGGTGGTGTCATCCTCAATAAGACCAGTGTTGCATTGCGAGATGCTGCAATGCCTTCTGTAGTGCCTTAAAGACACGAAGCCAGCAATGGAGACGGTTGCTTTTCCCTTCTCTGTGTCAACTGGTACAGAAACGGTATCCCAAGGTCGGTGAAGTCTATGCAGTCCCTGAGACTTCAGAACAGAAGGCAAGCTCTACTTCAAGCCCTTGGAGATACTCAGCACAAGTAAAGAAAGCTCTGTCCAGTCCTTTCACTGCCCAAGGCAGAGGCAGCAACTGAAGGCCAACCCAACAAAGCAATAACACTGCAAAGAGGCAGTACTCCTCCTGGCAGCTCTTCGGCCTGGCAGGATCCTTGATTCCAGTGAGTTCTAAAGTCTGGGCCCCAGTATTTGTACTCAAAATTCCTTTGCTCTCTCAGGCAGAGAGTATCTGGGCTTAGTCCAAACCAGTTTGGTCCTCTCTGGCCTAGGTTCCCAGCAGGAGGCAGAGACAGCATTGTCTAAAGCAGACCAGACCCACTGAGGTGCAAGGGAACCTCTTCCCACTTCTTTAAATGCAGCCCAGGTCTATTTGGATCAGCCCAGACTCATCCAGGAAAGGCAGGACATACCTTGACTCCCCAGTAGCTGTCTGAAGAGAATGCACATCCCCACCCCCTGTCACTCCAAAGCTAGACAGTCAATCCACTAACCCAGCAGAGGCACACAGGATGGCTAAGCAAGAACATACCTACTTTCTAAAAGTGGTATTTTCAAACACAGAACATAAAAATCTTTACTAAAAGATGTGTCTTTAGGGGCGTGGTCAAGATGGCGACCTAAGAGGACGCTGATTCCAGTGGCTCCCCTTTCCGTGCTCCCCTCGCCGGCCATATTCTACTTCAAACTCCCACATCAGCACACTGGGGTTAGCGGGGAGACAAGCACATACCTAGCGCCTGGTCTGCTGGTGCTTTTGAAGGTCGGGAGCGGCGGTGGCAATCCTGCAAGGTTCAACTCCGGACATCACAAAATGGCGCCCTGACCGGTAGAGCACCAGTGCACTCGAGAGCGGGGTTAGAGAAGGAGCCTCTGAACTTGTGGAGTCCAGGGAGCCAGCCAGCAGAGGGTTGCCCGCACCGGAGAGCCGCCTGATCACAGCTGTAGAGACCTCGCGGCGCAGCGGGTACCCGATCGCAGCGCCCCGCGGACAGAGAGCAGGAGGAGTGCCGTGAAAATTTAGACATGGCCAGAGGGGCCTACACCTCAGGAGCTGAGGTCCGGGCGCTGCCCCTGCATTTCACCCACAGCACACCATCATCCTGTGTGCTGGAGGGGAGTGGCGCCTGCAGCCGGAGTGAGCAGAGAGGAAGCACATTGGGCGTCCGACCTTCAGGTGATCTGGGGGCTCGGGAGCAACAGCGGCAGCCCTGAAGAGCCCAACCCCGGGCATCGCAAAATGGCGCCCTAGCGGTGGGGGCGCCGGAGCAGCCAGGAGCGAGGCACAAGGAGATCAAGGGCCTGGGGATTTGGCGGGTCTGCCAGTGGGGGGCCGTCTGCACCAGAGGGGCTGCTTGACCAGGACAACAAAGGCCCCACGGAGCAGCAGGAGTCCGTTTGCGACCCCCGGCAGAAGGAGAGCGAGAGGAGGACACGCAAATCGAGGCTTAGGCATTGGGGCCTGCACCGGAAGGGCGGAGATCCAGGCGCCTAGGCCCAGGCCCAGACCCTAGCCTCCATCGAAGCGAGTGTCGCCATCTGGGAGGGGCGGCACACTGGACCGGACACTGCGGGGTAGCTCTCGCCTGGGGAGCCCTGCCCAAGAGGAACTGGGACAGTGGGGAGGGCCCTTGGGGGCCCACACCTGGTGCACCAAAGGGCCAGTGATAGGCCCTCACGCACTGGGCCTACAACACGAAGGCAGAACTGGCAAGGGGTCCAGCTGGGCCATTCTGAGGTTATCGGCGGCACAGAGTGACTGTAGGGCTGAGCCCGGGGGAGCCGGTGGCTGGCGTGGGGGAACCAGCATACATAAACCCACTGGGCCAATCGCCTGGGGAGGCAGCAGAGTAGCGGGGACACCAGGGGCCATCAAATAGGGCCCAGGGAGTGGTGGGCCGCTCCCCCCCTCAACCAGCACAACAGCGCGGACCCTCGTGGGTGGAAGGGAGTCCCTTTGCAGACGTGCAGCACCTGCTTCCCGCTGCTGGACACATTACAACCGTGTTGAAAAGGGCAGACCCTCGGTGCCAAATAGACCAAGGCGGGCACAGGCCTAAAAGACTTCGGCCTAGAATGGCCAGCACAAGGAAAACAGGGGAGCTCTCGCTCACGGACATGCTACTCAAAGGCTCTTCCAAAGGGGACAGAGGGCACCTTACGGATTCAGGAGATGGAAAGGTGCCCATCACCAAGTCATTTCTAGAGACCTTATTCAATTTCTTGCGGGAAGATTTCCACACACTAAAACGGGAAGTGACCGTAGAGGTTCGGGAGATATGCCATGAAGTGGACGGTTTGGGCGAGAGGGTGGCGGCCGTTGAGGACTCGGATCAAACCAGAAGTGAGGAAATTGACCAGCTTCAGCAAGAACTTCTCCGTCTCCGAGACCAACTGGTAAACCTGCAAGCGCACGCCGAGGATCTCGAGAACAGATCTTTGAGGTCTGCATCGACAGGGCACACAGAGTAGGACTGGCGAGACGCTCCTGCTCCACCGCCAGACATCTTGGCCTTTTTACCGGACTTCCCTCTGAAAGAGAGAATCCTTAGAGAAGCTCGACAAAAGCAACCTCTCCAATACCAGGGCCACCCAGTGGCACTCTTCCAGGACCTGTCGGCCATTACTCTCCAAAAAAGAAAGGCGTTCCGGTGTTTCGAACAACTGGGGGGTTTACATGTCTCGCCTGATCCAGGCAACCCCCCGAGGTGTAACATCTCCCACATACACAGATACCATGTCTGTCAACGCCCTTAAAGTAATTACCTTAAACTTAAAGGGGCTCAACAATCCTGTCAAGCGGCGGCCGGTGCTTTCCTACCGGGAGAACTCAGGCGCCTCAATCTGCTTGCTACAGGAAACACATCTTCTCTCCAGGGATTGGCCCAGAATGTACTCTAGAGCATTCAATTGCCAATTTTACCCTTCCCCTAATGAGAAAAAAGCGGGAGATGCTATTCTCTTCGCTAGTCACTTTCAGGGCAAGGTGGGGGACAAGGTTGCAGAAATTGAGGAAGACTCCTCGCTTACAATGTGCGGGACATGTCCTTAGTCATTGGATCTTTATATGTCCCTAACTCCGGGCAAGAGTCGTTCCACAAGGGGGCCCTATCTGACGCCCTTACTCCATTCACGCTACACACTTGTGGGTGGCGATCTCAACCTGGTAATGGACCAAGCCAAAGATAGATCAGGTCACCGATTTGGCGCTACAGGAGCGATTTCCACAGAGGGAAGGAACTGGTTGGCTAGTCGAGGCATCTCAGACATCTGGCGGGAGTCACATCTCCTCACTACTCAATACACCTTCTACTCTCATGTCCATCACACTTATGCCCGATTAGATCATTTCTTGGGGTCCCCAGATATTGCCGCAACGATAAAGGACGTAGACCTAATCCGCGCGGCCCTCTCTGACCATGATGCGGTTACACTCACGATCACTGTCCCACGCGTGCCCACTCAGAGAAGCCGATGGCGCCTACGAGAGGCCCTCCTACAGAGACAAGGGGTTAAATAACAACTGCACAAACACATAAAAGAATAATTAGCTTGTAGCGATACACCTGACGCACCGGTGACAGTGGTATGGGAGCGCTTAAGGCGGTGGTACGGGGTGATCTCATCCCAATAACAGCGGCTGAGGCTAAGGAACGTAGGGATAAAAGGGAGGCGCTTTTGGCGCAGGTGGCAGAACTGGAGAGAGTGCACAGTCGCACTGGGGCCCCCAGGATTTGGCGACAACTAAAAGCGGCCAGAGCGCAACTGGCAGGACTGGATCTTGAACATGCTGAATATGCAGCCCTTCGGTTGCAACATTCTTACTATGTGGGAGGCGATAAAACCGGACGACTGCTGGCAAGCAAACTCAGGGCGCGGGTTCAGAGGTCTAAGATCACCACTATCCAGGACAACCAAGGGCGGGAGCTCCAAGAGGACGTTAACATTGCGGAAGCCTTTCGGGCCTTCTATGCCGAGTTATACAGTGCAGATCTCTCTCTAGATAAAGGGGAGGCGGATTATTTGAACGAGGCGGCGGTGCAGCGCTCAATGAAGCCGGTGCTACTTAATTAGATGCACCTATCAGGACGGAGGAAGTGACAGCGGCGATTTCACACCTAAAGCCTCTGATAGCACTGGGGTCAGACAGCTTCACAGCCAGATTCTATAAAGCATTTTGTCCCCTAATGGTGCCCCTCTTGACTAAGTTATTTAATTCCTTCCAAGGGCCGGGCTCCATCCCCCGACCTGCTTTCTGCAGATGTCATAATACTGCCGAAGCCGGGCAAAGATGCTACACAATGCGCCTCTTACAGGCCCATATCTCTGCTCAATCTCGATCTCAAAATCTTTACGGGGATCTTAGCAGCTATATTAGGACAGTGCTTACCTGGCATCATAGAGCCAGACCAATCGGGATTTATCGCAAATAGCAGCGACAACACCAAACGACTTCTACATGTCATAGACAAAGCCCACTACAACGACTCTGATGCGGTGCTCCTCTCTGTCGCGCTGAGAAAGCGTTTGACAGGGTGGACTGGGGCTTCCTTGACAAGACGCTCATACGATTCGGTATAGGTGATCGCTTCAGAGCCTGGGTTGACAGCTGCTATGATGCGCCCCGAGCATCTGTCCACGTGAATGGCATCGGTTCACAACCGTTTGACACTAGGCAGGGGTGCCCCCTCTCGCCTTTACTGTTTGCGCTATACATAGAGACACTTGCGCAAAGAATCAGGGACAACCCGGATATAACTGGCATCACATTCGGGGGCGAACCGCAAACCATAAGCCTTTACGCCGATGACATCTTGGCGGCCGTGGATAACCCCAGCCTTCCTGAAAGAAATGGAGGCTTTTGGGAAGTTATCGAGGTTCAAAATGAATACAGGTAAGTCCATGATCCTTCCTTTGGGCCGCAATGCTCGCAAGTCCACTAGCGGAACATTGACGTATGGGGGATTGGCTTCTCGCACCTCAATCACTTACCTGGGAATCACCCTGACACCAAGTACAACGCAGACTGTTGACCGGAACTACTCAGATCTGTACTCCCAAATCCAGGGAGACCTAAGAAAATGGAGACAACAATCGCTCTCACTGCTGGGTCGCGTAACGGCAATCAAAATGTCCCTGCTGCCCAAAGTTCTATACATATTCCAGACCATCCCCATGACTCCACTGTTAAGAATGCTAAAGAAACTGCAGGACGCAATACTGCAGTTTGTATGGCTGGTGAAACGTGTGCGAATGCACAGGGATCTCGCTCAAGGGGAGCTTAGAGATTCCAAAGCATTTGAGGTATTTCCAGGCAATACAGCCACGATATTTCTTAGAATGGAATCGACCTGAGTCAGAAAAGGGATGGCTCTTCCATGACAGAGCGATGGCCCAGATGTCGCTTTGGAAGATCCCATTCCTGAAACGCTCGGATAGACCAGCACACCTCAAGAGATCTCGCATTACTCGCACGATTCTCAGGGTGTGGGATGCAGTAGCAATCAAACGGGGACTTATCACCTTCCCCTCACCTCTCACACCACTGTTTGACAACCCAGCATTCCCACCGGGGATGGAGCCCCACACCTTTGAGCAATGGAGGGCTTCCAATTGCAGGTCAGTGGGACACCTTTTTGCCCTAGATGGCTTCATCCAACTCGATGACCTAAAAGGGATGTACAATCTTACTGCCCCACCGCACTTTCAATATTTTCAGATCAGACACTGGCTGACTCAACCTGACACTCCGCCCCTTGGGGGAAGCAACTCATGGCCTTCGAGAAATGGCTATTCACGAAAAAGACTGATAGTAAGGCAATTACAGACCTTTATAAAAAGATCGGTCCTGAGCCACTTTCACACCGATCGGCGGGCCAAAGAAGATGGGAATCCAAGCTAGGGAGAAACTTCTCTGATAAGTAGTGGGGGATATCTTCCACAGAGCGCACCACACAGCTAGAAACACTGCGAGTAAAGAAACAGTGGTTAAGATTGCTTCCAATTTGTACCTGACACCTGGGAGCTTTCTATAGTCTCATACGCAGACGACACTCAGCTAGTGGTACTGCTGAGTGATGACTCAGGGCTCAGTGCGTCCAATTTTAAATCGGGCCTAACAGCAGTTACCAACTAGATGACATCCAATTACCTACAGCTCAACGCCAACAAGACTGAGGTCTTACTGCTAGGTAAGGATGTCTCCGCCTGGGGAGACAAATGGTGGCCGGAAATTCTCGGGAATCCTCCTGAGCCGAAAAATGAGGTAAAAAACCTTGGAGTCTGGCTAGATTCCTCGCTCAACTTCATCCACCACACAAAAAAGTTTGCCGCTACGTGCTTTGAGATTCTTCGGAACCTCAAGCCGATTTTAAAATTCTTTGACTTTCCCACCCGCCAGATCATAGTGCAGTTTTCCATTCTATCTCGATTGGATTATGCAAGCTCTCTACTCTTAGGGGCCAATCAGGCGGAGGTGGGGAGGTTACAACGAGTGCAAAACGCGGCAGCTAGAGCCTTGATAGGACTTCCCCGCTTCCATTCAGTTTCCAGCACTCTGACCAAACTTCACTGGCCTCCCGTGGACAAGAGGATCAAATTTAAAACCTTATGTCTGTCATTTAAAATCTTGAAACTTGCCTCTCCTCCTATGCTGTGTCCCCTCCTGACCCCTTACATTCCTCGGCGAACCTTACGCTCAGAGGGCCAACACCTGGTAGCGGTCTCTCGAATAAAGCGTGCGCGGATGGGAGGACGCTCCTTCCGCTACTTAGCAGCGAAAATATGAAACGCTTTACCACCCCAGGTCCGCGGCCTAAATGACCTTCTGTCGTTCAGAAGGGCCATCAAAACCTACCTGTTTTGCTAACTGCTTTGCTATGTTATAGCCATATGTCCATCTCTACGGCAGCGAACTCTCCTGTCTATTAAAGCGCCGGGACGCCCCTTAGCTGGTGCAGCTGCGCGCTATATAAGATTTTATAACATAACATAACATAACAACATAACACCTGCCCGACTAAACAAAAGCAATCCATGCTGGAGCCCCACATGTTGGAGGGGTTTTGCCGAAACGGGGACTCTTACACACCTACTGTGGGATTGCGTAGAAGTGTGAGACTACTGGACAGAGGTTCTTGACACTATAAACACACACTTTGACACTGACATTCCTCGCTTTCCGACCTACACTCTCTTGGGTCTCCCAAATGCACTCACCTTCCCCTTAAAATCCATCAGAGGAAAGCAAATAGGGTTGGCACTAGGGGTGGCAGTCCAGCACATCCTCTCGCTATGGGGTTCTTCGAGGCGTCCCTCACACACGGGATGGCTCCATAGACTCTGGTATATATTGGGTATGGAACGAATTCAGGCAACCCTCACACAATCATCAGAGTCATTTACTACTGGTTGGCAGCCTTTCATTTCTCTATTATCCACAGAATTAAATAAAATCACATGCCCGAAGTACTTCCGCCTGCTGAGACTCACCGACATACCCACAAACAAGAGCGTCCGTGCTTGATGGGTAAGGACAGACGTGATGTTCTAGCACCCACACAGTGCAGTTTAGCAACATCCCGGGGTGGGGGGGAGAGAGTGGGCGGGGGAAGGGTGGATTTGGGTGTTTTGGTTTGGGGGGGGAGGGGTGCTGTTACTTCATGGGGTGGTAGGGTACACCGACTGCTAAAGCTTGCCTCATATGAACTCTCAAGGACACTATACTTCCATACAACTATGGGGCCTGTACAATCTCTGCTCCGGAGGAGGCGGGGTATTAGAACGACATCTGTACAACAAGGGGCATATGATAATTGTGTTGTACCATGGGTACTCACAAACTTTCTCTCGGGGGACAAATTTACAGTGTGGTTTGTGGCCGAGGGCCGCACTGGGGGGGCGGAGTCAGTGGGGGAGTGGGGCGGGTCTAGAGCAAAATAAAAACTGTGACCATGAGGTTGAACACAGGTCTCTGCAGCGGACGCCTTCGTCCACTGAGCCACCTGACCCGGCGCGCACACACATACACACACACACACACATACACCTCTCTCTCACCCGCTGTCACCCTCACTCTGATCGCTCTCTCTCCCTGTCTCACTCCCTCTCTCTTTCTCTCCCTTACACCCTCTGTCACCCTCACTCTGACTTTCTCCCTCCCTCCCTCTGTCTCCCTCCCTCTTGGCCTCCCTCCCTCTCTCTGTCTCCCTCACTCTCTCTATCTCCCTCTGTCTGTCACCCTCTTTCAACCTCCCTCTGTCTCCCTCTCCCTGTCTCCCTCTCTCTGTCCCCCTCTCCCTGTCTCCCTCTCTCTGTCTCCTTCCCTCTCTGTCTTCTTATCTCTCTGTCTCCTTCCCTCTGTCTCCTTCCCTCTGTCTCCTTCCCTCTGTCTCCCTCCCCTGTCTCCCTCCCCCTGTCTCCCTCTCTCTGTCTCTGTCTCCCTCCCTTTCTGTCTCCCTCCCCCTCTGTCTCCCTCCCTCTGTTTCCCTCCCTCTGTTTCCCTCCCTCTGTTTCCCTCCCTCTGTCTCCCTCTCTCTGTCTCCCTCTCTCTGTCTCCCTCTCTCTGTCTCCCTCCCCCTGTCTCCCTCTCTCTGTCTCCCTCTCTCTGTCTCTGTCTCCCTTCCTTTCTGTCTCCCTCCCTCTGTTTTCCTCCCTCTGTCTCCCCCTCCCTCTGTCTCCCCCCTCTGTCTCCCCCCTCCCTCCGTCTGTCTCCCTCCGTCTCCCTCCTGCTCTGTCTCCCTCCCTCTCTGTCTCCATTTATAGACTTCTGACTAGTAAACCTTTATGTAAAGACAGTACACTTCTAAATGATATCCCTTCAGGAAGTGATCCTGTATTGAAGAAGATAGGAGAGGGACTTCACAATCACTACTGATTTAAATGATGCATATTTTCACATTGCAGTGCATTCATTTCTCAGTTTTATCTTCTTTTGTGGCAAGCGAACACATTCCCAATTTAGTCTTTCGTTGCGGAAAAATGTCAACTACATGAATGTTTACAAATTGCTTGGCAGTGGTTGCGGCACATTTACTTACGTATATCATAAGTCCATAATTAGATGGCTGGTGTAGGAGAGCACAGCTCAAAAATGCCATTTACTGGCTCAAAAACTTTGCTACTCAATCTTCATTTTAATACCACGGTCAAAAAGTCAAATCTGGATTCCTAGCAAATACAGAATTTTCTGGATGCAACTCTCAATTTAATTATGGAAAAGGTTTACTCTTAAACCGAGCAACTGCGGGTGACGCTTTTCAGACTTCTGGGCGCTGAGCTCTGTGAGATCTGCTTAAAGTTCTCCAGGCTCTGGAAGATTTGGAGTATCGCCTTACTTTCTCTCTGATAGTGTTGAGGTTTGAGGGCCTCCCCTTATTGTGACTTGCCTCCTTCAGTGTTTATCGTCTGCCCGGTCCAGCCTGTCCGCTTTGAATACACGTGTGGTGGGAATGCCCAGTGGGCAGGGCGGGTAAGACTGAGCCCCTGGGGCTGCGTCCTTTCCATGTGCATCTTGGGTACAATTAAGAAGAAATCCTTGTATGAACCAGCTGAGCTCTGCCCGGTTCCTCTACCCGTGCTCTTCCTTTGGAGTTCAGCAGACCAGCTATTTCTAATATCAATTTGCAGTGTTTTGAGGTGACTTTTCAATAAAGGGGCTTTACAAAAAAACATATTTTTTCCAAGGTGTGCGTCTTTTTCAAACAAGGAATAGGATATTTTAGTAAGAAAACCGGGTTGTTTCTGCTTTACTACATGTCACAGCCTCTAACAGTGAGAAAAGTAAGACACTTAATAGTAATGTTTGTGGCATGTATCGCATTGGCTCTAAATGCTCATTTTCAAATGAATTCCTTGCTGGAATCATTGGCACAGCAGAGGTTAGAAGCAACTGGAATCTAGAAAGACCTAAGGCCTCATTTATGAGCCCTTGCGTCACTTTTACGCCGCCGGTGCGTCACTTTTTGTGACGCACCAGTGGCATAAAAAATGCACCTTGTTGCGTCATATTTACAAAGTGACGCATCTAGGTAGATGCGTCACTTTGTAAACCCTTGCGCCACATTATACCTGCGCCAGGTATAATGTATGCAAGGGGGGCGTATTGGCGCAAGGAAGGGTCGTAGAAGTGACGCAGTGAAATCTATGTGATTTCACTGCGTCACTTTTAGGACACCGTTGCGTCAAAATCCTGCGCCTGCCTCACAGCAGGCGCAAGACTGACGCAGGCCCTTTCACATGGGGCTTTCCCCATGTGAAAGGACGCATTGCTGGAGTTGCGTCACTTTTGTGACACACTCCAGCAATGCGTCACTTTTGCGCTTACAGATACGTCAGAAATACTGACGTATCTGTAACTCCTTGCGACATGATGCGTCATACATTAAATATGACGCATCAGGAATGTCGCAAGGAGTGCGCACTGAGAAGTGACGCATCGCTGCTTTCACGCAGCGATGCGTCATTTCTCATAAATGAGGCCCCTAGTGTTCTTTCATTCATTCAGCACGCCTGGTCACCTGTCAGGCATTTAACACATGCACCAAGAGTATTTCCTCACTCAGTGCCAGACAGGGCTGCTCCTCAGCAGTCATATGGCAGGGAATAAAAGAAATCTCTTAAGCACTGACACAACAAACTACTTTTTGATCCCTAATCACATTGAGCAATAATGTGCTTTAAATAAACTTCGCACAAACACGGCCAGCGCTGCTGGGCAGTTTTGCAGACCCACATTCACTAGTAACTGTCTTCCCCCCCCTCCCTCTGACTCTCTCTCCCATCCTCCCCCCCCTCCCTTTCACTTTGTCTCCCTCCCTCTGTCACCTCACCTGGCGTGTGTGTGTCAGCCGGGGCTGAGGCAGCTTGCCAGCCGGCCGGACAGAGTACTTCACAGGTCTTTAAAAGACCGTTTACTTGCAAATGAGGCTTTGTCGTATTTCGCCTCATCTTAGAGCCCCTGCATCACTCTGGCCTTTGCTGGATTCGCCCGGCACCCATAGAGCGCTGCTGCAACCTCACTGTTTGCGGACACTCTTTAATTTTTTTTTTTTTAAACACAGGTAGTATGTCGGAAAGGTCCGCGGGCCGCCAAGGCAATAGCATATAAACTTTACAACCCATAGAGAATCAAATTATGCATAGACTTTTATGAGTCCTGGGAAGAACTCCCTCTCTAATTTGTCACGAAGAGCTTGGCATGCTGTCTCTGAAAGATGTGATAGGGCTAGCACCCCTTTACTCTGGACAAAAATGTGTCCATCACAAGAGGCTGGAATAACAAGATCTTGTATCTGCGATTGCCTGCTATTAGATGGGGCAGAACCAATACCACCACTTAAGTACGTGAGGTTCCTTTTGCATGCTTGTGTCTGTGACTCAGTGATATGTTTTTATTTACCATATTTTTATCGCTATGTGATCTGCCTTTTGTGTGCTTTTATGGTCTCTTGCCGAATACCATTTATCTTGTCTCGACTTGATATCTCACTTTCATGATTGGAAAGGTTCACATCTCTGCCTTGAGGATTTACTAGAGGTAATAAAGTAGCTGCAGAGTGGTGAGATATGTGGGCCTGATGGGATTTTAATTAGATTTTATGAAACTTATGCTGATTTAAAAAGCCCCCTCCTACTTAAGGAGTATGAAGAAGCCATTCTGGAAGGGTGACTTCCCACATTGACATTAGAGGACATGTGGACAGCACTTCTCAAACCTGACAGATCAGAAGAATGCTGGGCATCATGAAGACTACTGTAATTGCTTTACATTAACAATATGGTATTTGCAAAAGTCCTAGTTAGTAGGTTAAAACCACTTATGTCAGGTCTGGTACTTCCAGACCGGACTGATTTTATACCCAGCCACCCAACATTGTTACATTAAATATTCTCCTAGCAGTGGTACATCATTTAGACCCTCAATTGCTGGCATAGTCACTTCTACTTGGCATTAAAAAAGTATTTGGGGGGGAGGAGCCTAGTTCGCGACCGTGATGGCCGCGTTGTAGCTTGGCTCCGTCGACATTCTTGCCTGTTTTATTAATCCTGTGCCGTATCCTGCACCGAGAAGACGTATTCGTGGCAATATGGAAACATGATAGATTGCTGATTCTTACCATCTGCTCCGGATGCTCCTGGGTGCTGCGGTTCCTGAGCTGTGCCCTTGTTCGCTTCAGAGTCCGCGAGGCGGACAGGCCCGGACTTGCCTGCGGCTCCCCGACTGGAACGAAGTTCCTGCGCCGGCCCCTGGTGGAGGAGTGGGGCGACCGAAGAGGCCACTGTGCGGATGGACCGGTGACGACTGACCGGGCCCGGCTGGATGGTCCCGGGGCCTGGTGGGACCTCGTGGCGGGGAGCCGCATCCCACGGACGGGTGTTGACTGCATGGGAGACGCGTCTCCCCTTTGTCTCTCAGCCGGCCATTTTGAAACCCTCCGCCCGGACTCGGTGGTCGGCGCCCATGGGCCAGAGGCGCCGACTACCTCCAATGCCTTGGTGGCCCGCCTCTCCGCATCGCTGGTGCGGTTGACTGTCCTCGGCTGGCTCTCGCTGGACCCCGCTGGCAACCGGATCGGGGCTGGAGTGTACAGTGGCCCCGCCGTGCTGACAAGATGGCGGCCAGCGACCTATATCTTAGTCCCGTCGTCGACGGGGACAATGGCCTGTCGCACGGCACGTTTGCTGAATACTGTAGGGGTGATCCTACGATCGGCGACGTCCTCGCTGCCTTGAGTTCCTGGAGTGAGTCCATGATGTTGAACACCGCCAGGCCGGACGATGTTTTTCTTGACGTGCTCGCTGAGCCGCTCCCCGCGTGTGCGGACCAACCGCTGGACTGTGCTGCACGGACCTTCCCGGAGGTTGATGAGATTACGGCCGTCGCTTGTCTGGAGGTCTGGGTGCCCGTTGCTCTACTTTGTCGAGAGCGCTTCCAAGAAGTGGAAATGACGGAGGGACTCCGACCGGGGTCCGTCCGGACCTGCCTTGCCGTGACTCCCGGTGATTGTTCGCCTTGCCCTGCTGAGCCGGGACCTGATGTCCATACTAGTGGAGCGAGTGCCCCTTCTTGGTCAACGGGGCGTTGCTCGTGGCACCTGCTGGTACTGTTGCTTCTTCTTGCTGGCCCGATCCGAGACCATCATGACTGGTGCCGTGTGTTGTGGCCTGGAGTTCTTGCTTTTCTCTCCTGGCCCGTCCGCTTCTGGTTCAATGTGCACTCCGTGTCTCTGGCCCTGGACAGACAGGGACAGGGTTGAGACACTTTACATAGGCGGACTACTACTTCGAGCATGGATAAATTGTATTGTATTGGATTGTACAAGTATGATCGCTTCCTCATCATGTTCCTGTATTTGACTTTGTAGCAACTTACTCTTCTCGTGGGTTTAAATTGTGCACAGGTGGGTGGTGGGAGCAGATCGTTTTGATTACATGTCTCCTCTCCCATTAGTTTTTAGTTCCTTTTTCTCCCTTCCCTTTCTTTCTTTTTTCCTTTCCCTTTTCTCTTCTCTGAGTCTATATTTCGGGACTCGGTTTTGGGCGACAGGCACACTGCTAGGGGGGGGGGGGTAGGCCGTAGCCTCTGCATGCGTGCTGGGTGGGGGGTTTGGGGGTGGGTCTTTTGTTTCGTCTTGGTTCTATGGGCCTTATTTTTCTCCTTTCTCTCTTGACTCTTCTCGCTTTTTCCTTTTTTCTTTGGGTCAGTTTGGTGGTTAGGTGTAGCGCTGCTTATTGTTACGGCTGTTGGTCTCTCCACTACTGTCAGTCAAGATGTTCCACGTTCCTGCGGCGGGTACTGACCAGTGTGTATTGTACTGTTTGCTCTTATCCTCAAGTTCTTCTGATGCTCCTCTAATTATTGCCTGGTTTGTTGCTGACTCGCTGGGATCATTGCCCGCCATGTGTTCTCGATGAAGTGACTGCGTCTGATCCTTCTTACCTATAACTTTAAAATTAACCTCACTTATCCTGTACTCAGTGGTCCCACCTTATCTCCAGTATGTAATGCATCGTATAATTGCTGCCCTCGTCTCAGGGACTGCTGAGCTTTTTTGATTTTGCCTTATGTGCTATTTCTTGATTTCGCGGCCGGCCTGCATGGTTGTGGGCCCGTACCTGTAAGCTTTTGTTGCACAATAAAGGTTTCCAAAAATTAAAAAAAAAAAAAAAAAGTATTTGGCTCTCTGGAATAGCCTATATATTTTATGTATTAACTAAAATGGGCCTGGTTAGGCATTTCAATAAAATTAACGTGTTCCATAGGAACCCTTGGCCAGAATGTTTATCAATGGGCAGTGGCACCAGACAGTGTTGCCCTCTATCACCACTCTTTTTTGCCATTTCTGTGGAACCCTTGACCTTTGTTTACAGACAGATGCATGCACATAGAGGAATTTGTATAGGTGGCAGGTCATTGGTTGTATACCTGTACATTGACAATGTCCTTCTGTATATACAGAACACAACCGGAAACATGAATCCAATTGTTCAAGAAACTGACTGATTCAGTGTTATCTTTGGACTAAAAATTAATTGTGCAAACCGAAGTAGCCAGAGGGTCATGTTTTCTTCATTTGGCATGGACATGTCCATACATAGCTACGTTTTGCACTGTCGTTCCTATTATTGACATTGTTAGGCTTGAGGATTTGTAGCCGTGGCTCTACTTTTGGCAAAGTGTGAAACTGCAGTGTGACGGCTGAAAGGTCCTACACATACACCTAAAAAACGGAAAGAAGACTTAAGTTATTGAAGTGATTTGGTGGTCCTCTTTAAGGCCTGATCCACCCAGTGGCAATATCGTGGGACTTCAAGGACTCACTGAGAACATAACCTTTTTTTTGTTTTTACAAATTTCTTAATTGTTTTTAGCACAAGTAGAAAAAGAAACAAAAAACCATAATAGTGCCACTCACAAACGATATCACATCAAACAAAATTAACAAATGCGAACGGTGGAGTCAAAATAGCCTAAAGCAAACATAAGATGATAGACTGAGCACTGAACCTTTTCAGACACTCACCCCCAGTCACAGATTTGGGTTGAATCTATCGTCATTATTTAGCTAACTTCACCGCCCCAGTTCATACCACAAAACCAGTCCCAGGATGCTCGTTTCTGGTCCAGGGAAGACCCAGCTTGGCAGTTAGGGCTGGACTGTTCCCAGCAGGAACAGTGTCCAGACTGATTTGCACATGGCTGGTTCTGAACTGAGGTGGGAAATTGAGCTAAAGAACGATGATGGATTCAACCCAGATCTGTGACTGGGAGTGAGTGTCTGAAAAGTTTCAGGGTGGACGTGCATACTTTTTTCCCTCTAAGTTTCTGATATAGGTATCCCAGCACCCGTCTCTAGCATTCCCCCCTCCATGTCTATGTGCCACTGCGAGGACATCCAGGTCAGCTTTTGCCCATTTGAGCAATGTGGATAGCCAACAGGGTGTATCAGTGGCTGTATGAGCCTTCCAGTACATGATGATTTGCCGTTTGAAGAGTATTATGGCTAGGTCAAGGAATCCATGAAAGTACTTATCTCTCTTGGTCCTGGGTCTAAGACCGAGTAGGCATGATTCCAGGATCGGCAGGACCAAGTGGTCTAGCAAAGTGGAAGTAATTCTGTGACTTCTCCCCAGGGCCGCTCCATCACCCGGTGCTCCCAGACCATGTGGTCAAAAGCCTTCCTCATCTGCTCTACATCTGGGGCATGCAGAGGATGCTGTAGGAAACAGGTGCTTGATGTGTTTCGGTGTGAGATGTCCCTGATGCAAATAGTTACATTTCGTGTAATAGAAGTGTGGATTACATGAAACCTCCTTTACATGTTGTAACGCCTGGGTCCAGAGACTGTCTGTGAATTGCATCTCGAGGTCCCCCATTCATCGGTCTTTAGCCCTGTTATACGACTCACAATGGGACGAGTGCAATGCAAATTTAAGGGCCATAACATTTTTCTTTGGGACAGTATTGCGTGCAGTTGTGGTGTAGTGTAGTGATCACATGCTGTTCGGTGGCATGATATATCAGGAAATGTCCTGCCACAATGCCATTCGTGTCCATAATCTCAAAAAGGGCATTTGTGCAGCCACCATGAAAAAGTCTCCCATTTGGTCAATCTATGCCTCTCTCCAACGCAACATGTTATGGTATTGTTGGGTCACCACCTGGAGTGCCAGCACCTGTCAAATTGGGATCAGTGGGGAGTAGGGAGGCAGGGACCCGTTGCCTTGCTCGTATGCATGCCAGCATACATGTCCTATTTTTTTTTGATTCGTCTCATATGGTGGACGAGCCCTGAGGTTCAACAACCACATATATATGTGTTCACCTAAGGAGCCTGTGTTGCTCTCCCTGCTCAAGAGGTTGTGCTCAACCAGTGCATCGGCCACTGCAGCTGAGCTGCTGCATAGTACAACTCATAATTTGGACCACCCTCATGAATCAGGCCCTAGAGCATGAAGAGCACTACCCGTCTCCTGCCTGAGACCCATATCAGCTCGAGCAGGAGACCATGGAGGTCCTAAATGAAGCACTTGGTGAGGAAAAGTGGTAACGCTGCAAAGAATACAGGAGTCATGGAAAGATAAGTATTTTGAAGATTACCCACCAGCCCAGCTGGTACAGCTGCAAGGACAACCACAAGGGAGGGATTTACAGATGTAGTTTGGGGCTCTACCCATGTTAACGTTGCCCTCCACAAGTCCTTGTCCAAGTGGTAGATCTGTACACCCAAGTACTTCAGCATGTCAAGGTGCTATTCCAGCCCAAACCGTGGCAGGGCCCTCCTGTTATGCTCATGAACTGAAGAGAGGGGGAACAGGCAAGACTTAGACCAATGCAATCTGAAGCCTGATACTATTCCAAATTCCTCCAGTGTCTCCATCAATGCTGGAAGTGTGGCAGTGGCATCATACAGATAGATAGGGTCATCATGTGCTTATAAAGAGATGATATGGTGCTTGTCATGTACTTGGAGACCCCCGAAGCTGCACTTTCAGGCTCTGGCAGCAGGCCAGGGACTCAATGGTCAGGATACAAATCAATCAACAGGGATAGGGGGCAACCCTCATTGGTGCAGCTATGTATGTCAAAGCTGTCGGTTATCAACTGTACCATCCTGACTCTTGCTTTCGAGTTCTTATAGAGGGTGCATATCTAATTAAGGTACCCCAGCCTGAAGCCGATTTCCTCCAGAGTTGCCAGAAGGTAATCCCACCCCAGTATGTCATAGTCCTTATCTAAGTCAAGCGACACCACCAACTATTACCCCGTCTCACTCAAGGCAGGTTTCATCAGATGAAGTGGTCATCGTATGTTGAGAAAATAATTGCATTCTGGAATAAACCCACATGGATCTACTTGTGCTAGGGTGTTAGAATATCATATTGTCTACATTTAATAGGTAGAACAGCCAATATGGTTGGACTTTGGGGGGATCCCAACCTGGTTTTTGCACCTCTATCAGCACCTCATGGAGTGAGTCTGGGAGCTGACCCTTCTTTCTTGCTAACTTAAAAACTTCCAAGAGAATCCGGGAAAGGTGTGCAATGAAGGTGGCATAATATTCTAGCGTGACTCCATTTGTACATAGAGTTTATTTCATGCAATGTGGGTGATAGCCACCCGTATCACATCAATTTGAAGGGGTTCATCCAGTTCAGCTCATTAGAGTGGAATCAATCAGGGTAACAGTAGCCCGTGAAGAAACCCTTTGATTCGGTTAATTGGGGCTGTCTACAGCTGCATTCAGGGAGTAATAGTCCTTTGCAAAAGCAGCAAAAATGGCCACTTGTGTATTAACCAACATGCCACCCCCCAACTTGATTCCTCCTACTGATGGGTATGCCTGGCACTCTTTAACGAGACATGCCAATAGCCTGTCCGAATGCTTCCCTGCGCATGAAGAAGGGCAAGGCAGTGACTATAGTCATGTTTCCCCTACGGCGCATCTAAATCCCTGTGACTCTTTCTCAGTGCTTGTTTCTTTCCGTCATTGGCCCACTATGACACCTTGGTCTAAAGTAGTGTCCACTCCTGCTCCATGACCACCAGCTTTGTGTGCAGGGCCTTACGTACCCCCTGACGTAGTGGCAATGCATTGCCTTCTGATGACCACCTTGTGGAAATCCCACTTCAGCACCCTGGAGGGGGTGGTGCCTGTGTTAAGTTCGAAATATTGAGTAATTTGTATTAAAAGGGCCACCCTGAAGGGGGCTTCTGAAGTACCTTGGTCTGGAACCTCCAGGGCTGTAATGTCATCAGCAGTGGGCAGTGATCCGAGAGGGTGCGCACCAAGGACTCTGTCACAATTATCTACGTGCCCAATGGTTCACTGCAGATCAAGTTTAGCTTGGAGGTCATGGACCAGGCAATAAAACAAGCCACTGATGTCCAGATGGTGCAAGCGCCACATTTCGAACACGCTCTTGTTATCCATTGAGTCCTGAAAGTATTGTGATACCCTGACACACATAGCGCCGTTCAGCAGAGGGGTGGAGCAGCCCTGGGCAACATCTGGAACACAATTAAAGTTGCTGCCTGATGTGCTTGGATTGTGTGGGTCCCGGAAAATATCTGGTGTGAAGAGCCCTAAAAAAGTATAGTGAATAGTGTTGGGGGCATAAACAACCCACAGCATGAGGGGAGAACCATCCATTTGTCCTTCCACCACCTACTACCTATCCTCAGTGTCAACTCTGCGCATGTCTTTCACAATTAGTACCCCCGGGGCAATCTATCTCATGACCCCCTTTGCATTGGGATGCTGTAGTGCTATACACCTGCCCCCTCCATTTTGCATGCACTTTTTGGAAGTCTGCCTGTGTCAAATGCATCTCTGGCAAAAGGCTATGCGTGTGCAGCGCCGCGTAAGGTATGTATGAACCCAGTACATCTCTGTGGTAGTGGCCATGCCCTTCACATTCCAGGTCAGCAAGTTATAGTGTGGGGTCATATGGCCTGTAGGTGTGCCCATCGAGTATGGTGGTAAGTAGTGATGCATCACATTCCACAATTGCCATTCCCCAAAACTCCCGGGTGAAGGCAACCCCAAACGTCCGATCAATGATAAAGAGATCAGTGGAGTACAGAGCCATGTCACAGAATTATACATAGAAAACTTGATCTGTGGCTTAAAAGAAAACACAAGATTTGTAACCCCCTGACCAGGACTCCCCTGAGTGACCAGCCATAACAATCCAACAAATGTACAACAACCAAAGAGAAATGTGTAATAAAATACATGTCCTGTTTGGAGAGGTCAAGGCTCATGGATACAAGGGTCCTCTTCGATAATCTGGGCATCCAATCCTCTCTCATGAGGTTCCAAGGTGTCTCCAAAAGTTACCGGTGAGCAGTCCACACCACTTCTCACACAGTAAAGACCAACGGGCACATGCATCAAGCGATTTTGGAATCGCAAACGGTGCGAATCGCAAAATTCGGCCGTTTGCGATTCCAAAATCACTTTTTGGGATGCATCATTCATTTTTCATTTATCGCAATTTAAGAAATCGCAATTTTTTGCGATTTCTCAAATTGCGATAGCATTTAAGAAATCGCAAATTTTGCGATTTCTTAAATGCTATGCATGATTGATTTTTTTTTTGCGAATTCGCAATTTTGAAGGGAAAAATTACCATGAAGTACACCTTCATGGTAATTTGCGAAAAGTTTCAAAAATGCAAATAAATGCATTTTTTAAACTTACATTTTACACACACACATGTCCTTGGGACATGTGTGTGAGTAAAATGTACTTACGTGACATTTCAGGGGTTCAAGGGGGGTCCTTTGGACCCCCCCTGCACCCTTGAAATTGCATTCTCATTTTGCGATTCCTTAATTGCGAATTCGCAAAATGAGAATGCCTTCCCATTGATTCCTATGGGCCTCTAGGCCCATAGGAATCAATGTAAAGCAATTCCTTATTTGCGATTCGCAATTAAGGAATCGCAAATAAGGAAAATTAAGAAATCGCAAAAACTTTTGCGATTTCTTGATGCATAGGAATTTGGGATTCCTAAATTGCGATTCCTTCATTTTCGCAATTTAGGAATCTCAAATTCCTACAATGATGCATGTGGCTGATTACCCCAATGCTTCATAGCAGATTATCCACCAGTCATGGTGTCAACTCCTGCCCCTGGGAGTACTCCCAAGTAGAGGCCATTGTCGTGTAGTTCCTACAAACCTATATAGGATCTGTGCATTTAGATAACATAAACTAAGGGACTGGTATCCAGACTGATTCTAGGAACCCCCAAAGGATATGTTAGACAGTAGATCAGCTAGCTCACAGTTCCACTATGAGCCCTTCTTATCAAGGATCGAATAGTTTCTGGCAACCTGACCCCTCAGGGATCGTGGAAACAGTACAATACTTTCCACTCAGTCACTCGTGCTTACTTTGTCTCAGAGAGATACACAGAATAAACGGTGGGAATGTTTTCAATAAGTATTTATTGAACCAGCATATTATTCTAGTATAGAATACGTGTGCTGCAACAACTATGAGACAGAAACCGATATATACGATTATGAGCGCCAGTAAAGTAAAGACAATGTAGAATTCTACCATAGTGCTAAAACAATGACTATATGCAGGCATATAGATACATAACAGTAAAAATGCATACTCCTACAATGTAGACCCTAACTAGATGTACCTACATTTACCTAGCATGTATGGAGGTGTATAGCCAAGAACCCCCTTAGGGTAGAGCCAACCTCATCACCTGATGTTGGAGAGTGAAGGACCCCATCTTGGTCTTGAGATGGACACCGTGCAAGGGATGTCAGACCACTGCGTGCTGCAGTGTCTGCATGCAGGGACCTCAGCGTCTCACGTCAGCATGTCAGAATGGGAGTCTTTCTCCTCTGGTTTGCCCAGTGAAGATGTAGTGCTTTTATACCTGAAAGGTACCCTCAGGGGTTCTACCTAGAACTATACAATGGGCATGTCGGGCAAGGATGACAATAGATATGGGCCTTATACAGAGTTATTGTACAGAAGATGGTAATCCTGAGTTGATACTGAGAATCCTCATGCATAATACATGAGGCTAGTTTTCAGAGAAAACCACTCAACACTCATGTAGCACCTAACTAGGTAAATGGTTAGCGCCAGACCCGTTAGAACAGTGGTAGGACGGATGTAGATAAAAGGTCATATAACTACTTATGCCTATATTGGGGTACATTGGGGTTCATAACACCATGGAGCCATTAGTATCGGACTGTCAAAGACATGGTTTGACAGCAACGCCTCAAAAGAGTTCTGGTCATATTTTAGCAACACTTGCCCTGTGTTAGACCTGACATCATTGGCGTGAGTCTCCTTTCCATTTTGACGGATTGCCTCCTCTGTTTTTGATATGTTTTTGCTGGATTTATGCTTTGGGCACTGCACTACTGCTAATCAGTGCCACAGTGCAAGTGCTCCCTATGTTAAATTGATATACTAATTGGATTCCATGATTGGGTAATTTGATTTAACTGTCAGCCCCTAGTATAGTGCACCATGTGTGCCCAGGGCTTGTAAATCAAATGCTGCAGGTGGGATTGCAGCACTGGTTGTGCCACCCACAGAAGCAGCTTGTAAAGTGTATCTCAGGCCTGCCATTGCAAGGCCTATGTGCAGTCTAGCACTGCCATGTCGACTTGGCCAAGTGCACCCACTTGCCAGTCCCTAAACCTTCCATTTGCTTCATATTAAACACCCCTATGGTAGACCCAAGGGCAGGGTGCATTGTAGGTATAAGGTAGGACATGCTCTGATATGTGTAGCATGTGCTAATAGTGAATTAGATTCATTTTTGTTTTCACTATTGAAGGCTACCTGTTCCCATAGGCCAGAATGGGCAGTTAGATTATTACATTCTTATAATCCTAACTGACTCAGGAACCATGGTAGAAATTCGAATTTAGTATGCCTGAACTCTGAATAATAAAATTAATCTTTTAGTAAAGTTTATTTTAATATTCTGTGTTTGCAAATACCACTTTTAGAAAGTAGGTATTTGCTTGCCAAACCATTTGAGCCGGCCTCTGCTGAGTTGTGTATTCCTTGTCTGGGTTTGTGTGTGACCGGGCTGGAGGATTTCAGGAGACAGGCTGGGGCAGTCCAGTGGTGAATAGAGAGATCTGCATCTAGATGGGGGGGGAGGAGTTGCACCTGGGACCTGAATAGGGCTAGACCTTCCCTCTAAAATGCTGGCTCCACCCCTGTGGCTTGCCTGATGTCTCTGCCCTGCACTGTGAAAGGAGAGGAGAAATCATGTCAACAGAGTGCTCCAGAGCTGTATCTTCCCTCCCCTGTGCTGGCTCCACCTCCTGTGGGACAGCTGATGTCTATGCCCTGCACAGTGAAAGGAAGAAGAGAGTCCTGTCAACACAGTGCTCAGGAACTGGTTTGAATTAAGCAGAGGCCTCTCTGCCTTCAGAGAACAAAAGATTTTTGGTTATAAATAGTGGGACCATGATCCCAAGAATTTAGATCACTTCTGGAACAAGAAACCTTTCTGCCAAGGAGAAGAACCAAGGAAGCTGCAGGAGTTTGGACTGCCCCTCTGCCAGTGTGCTGTTTGCTGGGTTGGCCTGCAGTGGTAGCTTCATTGCCAAGGGAAAGGAGAAGGAACTTTGTAAGGACTTTCATCTACAGAATATTCTCCAAGGGCTTGAACTGTGCTTGCCTCCTGCCGAAGTCTCAGGGACAAAAGACTTCACCTCCAGCTCCCTCCTGAATTTCCTTGCTGGAAATTCTGACTCCAGTCACTTGTGTGCCGCTGGGAGCTGGAAGCACGACGCATCGAGGAGAAGCGTGTCGCCACCGCAGCTGAAATCATCGCAACGCCGGAGAAGCGAGCCTTCGCCGCATATCCCTGGAAGTGTGTGTTCATCAAAGCTGCCTGCTGTCGTATCACCAGAGAAGCGTGACGCCATCATGAGAGTCGCCATCGCATCACCGGAGAAGCGTGTCGCAGGGCCTGTCGCGACTCCAAAGTACAGTGTCGTCGCAAGGCTGCCAGGGTGTCATCGCATCGTCATCGCATCGCCGCAACAAGGGCGCCATCTTCTCGCATCGCAACCGGATCATCGCATTGCATCAAGGCGCCATCTTGCGCACCGCAGCGGGGCCGCAGGCCGAGAATCTACGCATCACCTCTGCACCGGTAAGGCTCACGACGAGTACCCTACCTTGAGGAAGGACGCAACCGTTCCCCCAGGTTACGGAGCTGACGCATCTCCCCTTTTGCGAGCCTTTTATTCACTTTGCGTTACGCATCCAGGTACTTTGTTGAGAATTTTTTCACATTTACCAACAACTTGAACTAAGAGACTTTAATCATCTTTTAAGTAATCTTAAGTGTAGTATTGTGGATTTTTGTTGTTTGTGGTCTTGTGTTAAGTCTATATAAAGAATACTTATTTTTATAAAACCTGTGTTTTGTCCATCTGTAGTGTTATCACTGTATTACTGTGTATATTCACAAATGCTTTACACACTGCCTCTGAGATAAGCCTGTCTGCTCCTGCTAAGCTACCAAGGGGGTGAGCAGGGGTTATTAAGGAGTGTAATCTCCTTATCCTGACTTAGAAGTAAGGGTCCCTAATTGGACAAAGGTGAATACCATTGCCAACTAGAGACCCCCAGATCTAACACCCTACCTCTGCTCGCTTGCTGGGCGTCTGTGCCATGAAGGGGCAGCTATGGGTCTCCCCCGCTCCTCCTACCCCTCAGTTACAATGTCAGCCATTTACTAACATTCCAGTCATCTGAAGTGGGCTTCGCAATTCCCTTGGCATGAAACCAGACTTATGCGTCTCCAGGAGTAAAGAAAGAATGGGTTCACTCATCATCCATCACCTCAAGTTTAGCAGGATAGAGAAGAGCATACTTCAGATCTAGCTCGTGGCGGAGTTGCTTGACCACTGTATGCAACTTGAGAAGATACTGTATGTCTACAGTAAAATCTGCCCTCAAAGTGCCAAGGACCATTAATCCGGAACAACTTCAGAATCAAGTCTCTGTCTCTATCATTAAGTTGTTTCACACTTACAGGACATGTATGGGCCCCCGATGGTAGTGATCTCCCTGGTAGCAATGTGCTTTCTCCACAGCAAAGAATTTAGGTACATTGCCTGTCAGTACTGTGGGCATCAGCCACTGAGGAAGAGCTCCGTACTCAGGCCCCCCCCCCAAGCATTCCAGAAAGCTCGGAAAATTGACAATATTATGCTTTGAGAAGCCCTCTGCTTCCTCTGATGTGGAGCTGTCATCTCTGCCCTCATGTCCTTCAGATGGGTTTGGAGTTTCTGCAATGTGGGTCGCATCGTGGTTAATGTGGATTCAACATTGTCCATACAGTCCACCAGTTTTCTGTGGTCCGTACAAAGCATGTTCACATCCAGGTAGACTGCCTTGATCTTGGACTTCAGCATGGCTTTTGTGTCCAGAATTGCCTGCAATATCTTTTCAAACTGTAAAGAGTGCCTGCGGAGAGTGGCCCAGAGTGCCGACTCCATTATCGGGAGGGGCACAAGGCCTGCTGCATCCCCAATGCCTGAGGTAGAGTTCTTAGCAGATTCTGGTTTTCGGCTTCACCATCAAACCCACATCACCCCAAGTGGATGCTCCAGCAGGTTCTAGACAGTAGGCCATCACCCCTGACTCTCCACCAGGTTTGAGTCGTGGGTAGGTGCCGTGCAATTCTGGAGCTGCAGTGTGTTAGAATAGAAATATTCATGTTTGCGCATTGCCCAATGTAAGCTGCTATTTGCGGCACCATTTTCTATTCAGGCACCATATTGAATCATGATCAAAACTAATCCTTTGCTACTTCTGAGAAAAGGCCTCTGTTAGGTTTCATTTATGCAATTTTGGGGTTTAGCTTCACTAATGAATAGACTGTTCATATTAGTGCATACCTTGCTTACTAGATAGAGGCCTCTCCCACTTGTCTGGTGGCGGGTGCAGGGTGAAACGACCTTGGGTTGTATTAGGAGATGTGAGATATGTGAACCAAAACTTATTTTTTGTATTTCACTGTCCAACTGCACCCGCCTGGAAAATTTAATTATGGGCGTGCCTTCGCCCAGTCATGAAATTTACATAATGTATCTTTATGCTTGTTGATTTCAGTCCCTCTGCAGCACTCCTAGTGACTGGGCAGACTGAGCTCCACTCTGGGTGTATATGAATAAACAGTTTTTGGTTTGTATTCTCTACTGTCAGACAGACCCTTCATTTAGTATGGAAGGCTGAGAGGTGGACATTAGTGACCCGAGTGACCCTAATTGGGCCACCTCCTTCACGGGGTGTCTGTCACACCCCCTCATAGGAACTGAATGTAAACGCTTGTGGAATTTTATCAAAAATGCAAACAAATAATATAATCTGCTCTCATTTAAAAGGCAACTATAGGTGGTCAATGGCTAAAGGGTAACCCATGAAAAGTAGGGGATTCAAGATACTACAGCCCATGCAAAAGATGTAATATTTGGTATCCCCATAGTAAGAGATGTAAGAAAACTCAAGAAAGGGTGCCAGTTGGCAGAAAAATACTGTTCTCACCAATCCAACATAAGGCCATGTCCAGTTGAACCCAGGAAATTTATAAACCTTAATACAAAATATTATAGTCGGTATGGGCCATTAAATCTGCTATTCCCCAAAGGAACCAGATGTGAAAGTTTGCGGAATGAAATAAAAATGTGAAAAGAGACTGCAATATGGTATCAAGCCAAAAGGCATCTACAGTTGGTCAATGGCTAAAAGGTAACCCTTGAAAAGTAGGGGATCCAAGATATTACAGCAATTCATGAGCCATAATATGTGGTTTCCCCATGGTAAAAGTTGGTGCAAAACTCACGAAGGGTGCCAAATTGAATCCTAGTAAGTTCTGACCCAAGAAACACTTGGATACCAAATATTGTAGGCTACTATATCTGGTATTCCCTAAAGGAACCGGAAGTAAAACCATGTGGAATGTTGTGAAAAATGTGAAAAAATACTGTAGTCTGCTGTCAAATAAAAGGTTTACCCAAATGAAATGTAGGGTATACAAGATATTACAGCAATGCGTGAGCCAACATATTTGGTATATTATTGTAAAAGATGTTGGAAAGGAAAAGGAATGGTGCTATTTGGCATAGAAATACTGTGCTCACCCGTAGCACATAGGACCATGTCAAATTGAATACTGGTAAGTTCTAACCCCAGAAACACAGGGGATACCAAATATTATAGCTGGTATAGGCCATTATATAAGGTATCACCATCGAGAACCTGATGTACAATCTTGTGGAATAACATAAAAATTTTGAAAAGATATTGTTTTGTCTTATCAAAGAAAAGACAACTTTAAGTGGTCAATGGCTAAAGGGTAACCAATCAAACGTAGGGGATACGAGATATTACAGCAATGCATTAGCCATAATATTTGGTATCCCCTTTGTAAACAATCTTGGAAAGCAAAGGGAAGGGTAGTATTTGCCATAGAAATACTGGGCTAATCCATTGAACATAAGACCATGTCGAATTGAATACTGGTAAGTTCTAACCCCAGAAACACAGGGGATACCAGATATAATAGCTGCTAGAGGCCATTATATTTGGTATCCCCTAAGGGAACCAGATGTAAAATCTTGTGGAATGATGTAGAAATTGTACAAAGATACTGTAGTCTGCTATTAAACAAAAAACAACTTCAAATGGTCAATGGCTAAAGGGTAACCCATGTAACATAGGGGATACAAGATATCACAGCAATGCGTGAGCCATAATATTTGGTAGTGTCAGTGTAAACGATGTTGGAAAGCAAAAGGAAGGCCCCTGTTTGGCATACAAGTACTGTGCTCACCCATTCAACATAAAACCAGGTCAAATTAAATCCTGGGAAGTTCTAACCTATGAAACACAGAGGATACCAAATATTATAGCCGGTATTGGCCATTTTATATGGTATCGCCTAAGGGAACCGGACATACAATCTTGTGGAATGATGAAAAAATTTGATTGGTTACTGTAGTCTGCTATCAAGTAAAAGGCAACCTCAAGTTGTCAATAGCTAAAGGGTAACCCATGAAAGGTAGGGGATATGAGATATTACAGCAATGCGTGAGCCATAATATTTAGTTTCCCCCAAGGGAACCGGATGTAAAATCTTGTGGAATGATGTAAAACATCTGAAAAGATACTGAAGCCTGCTATCAAATAAAAGACAACTTCAAGTGGTCAATGGCTAAAGAGTAACCCATTAAACATAGGGGATACAAAATATTACAAAAATGTGCGAGCCATAAATTTTGGTATCCCTATAGTAAACAGTGTTGGAAAGCAAAAGGAAGGGCGCTATTTGGCAAGGAAATACTGTGCTCATCCATCCAACATAAGACCATATTAATTTGAATACTGGCAAGTTCTAACACCAGAAACACAGAGGATACCAGATATAATAGCCGGTAAAGGACATTATACACAGTATCCTCTAAGGGAACCGGACGTAAATCTTGTGGGATTCATGTAAGAAATCCAAAAAGATACTGTTATCTGCTATACAATAAGAGGCAATTTCAACTGATCAACGGCTAAAGGGTAACCAATAAAACACAGGGGATACGAGATATTACAGCAATGCGTGAGCCATAATATTTGGTATCCTCATTGTAAACGATGTTGGAAAGCAAAAGGAAGGCCACTATTTGGCACAGAAGTACTGTGCTCGCCCATCCAAAATAAGACTATGTCAAATTGAATCCTGATAAGTTCTAACCCAAGAAACACAAGAGATACCAAATATTATAGGCGGTATGCGCCATTATATATGGTATCCCCTAAGGTAACCAGACGTACAATCTTGTGTAATGATGCAAAAAATATGAAAAGATACTTTAGTCTGTTATCAAATAACAGGCAACTTCAAGTTGCCAAAGGCTGAAAGGTAATCGATGAAACATAGGGGATACGAGATATTACCGCAACGCGTGAGCCGTAATATTTGGTATCCCTATAGTAAACGATGTTGGAAAAAAACAGGAAGGGTTATAAACCACATAGAAATACAGTGCTTACCCATCCTACATAAGACCATATCAAATTGAATACTGGTAGGTTCTAACACCAGAAACACAGGGGATACCAGATATTAAAGCCGGTAAAGGCTATTTTTCATCTGGTATCCCCTAAGGGAACCGGTAGTAAATCTTGTGGGATTCATGTAAGAAATCCTAAAAGATTCTGCCATCTGCTATACAATAAAAGGCAACTTCAACTGGTGAGCGGCTAAAGGGTAACAAATGAAAAATAGGGGCTACTGGATATTATAGCAAAGCGTGAGCCATAATATTAGGTATCCCTATTGTAAACTACGTTGGAAAACAAAAGGAAGGACACTATTTGGCAAAGAAGTACTGTGCTCACCCATCCAACATAAGACTATGTCAAATTGAATCCTTGTAAATTCTAACCCAGAAACACAGGGGATACCAAATATTATAGGCAGTATGGGCCATTATGTATGGTGTCCCGTAAGGGAACCGGACATAATATCTTGTGGAATGATGTAAAAAATATGAAAAGATACTTTAGTCTGTTATCAAATAAAAGACAACTTCAAGTTGCCAATGGCTGAAGGGTAATAGATGAAACTGAGGAAATAGAAATTTTACGTGGCCAATGTGTCCCCTGCATGTACCCTATGTATGTTCATGTCACCCATGCACTTCCCCTCTCATGCCTGTAATGATAATGCTTCTGCATTTCTGTCCAACGTTAGAATGTCAGTTACCAAGCCTTCCATGAAAGAAACGTTAATACTGCACTGAGGCCTATGTTGCCAATGTATTTGCATGGTGCACGTTTAAAAGTCGAGATGAACCCGTTTTGTGGCTCAGCTGAGCCAGGACCCGAATTCAGGCTCCAAGCCTCCAGACACTCTGACAAGCTGCAGTTTAGTTACGTATCCCTGACCTCTCGCATACTTCCTGCTCAGCCGAGAGGTGCCCAGCCTGGCCTGCCAAGACAGTATTTTGCTTACAGTTATCTGCCTCTGCTCCACAGAAACACATTCCTGCTTAACGAAGAAGGTAAACATAATCCGCTTGCAGAAGATAGGGCCTAGCCTTTCTGTCTCCATTCAAGTGATTTACAGAACTCGCATTCATAGAAGGCCCATGGCCCCACGCAATACACGATGAAATATATGCACACACTGGCTCTTAGTGATGAGCAACCTTTGCTCGAGCGACCTTTACTTCAGACCATACATCCTCCAAACTCAAGATATCAGATAATACCAGACGTGCAGGTTGTCCTGACACTCAAGGTTTCTCTACTAGAACGAAAGTCAGCTCCCCCCAGCTTCCCCCAGTTATACGTCAATTCCACGTCATGACCAAGTGGCGCACACAAGTAGGGTAAAGGTTCCAGCTGATCACGCAGACCCTCTCCATGTATCCACCCACCTGTGACATACCTATGACTCTTCAAGTGAACGCCCACGTGTACGCCTTCTTACACGCCTATGTACTCTTATCTCTCTCTTTCGCTTGTTCCGCCTGGAGCGCTCTGCCTTCTCCATGCAATATAATGCATGTTTAAAGTATATATAATGTACTCTGTGAAATAAAGTTCAGATGACGATCCTTCCTGAACCTTAGTGGTGATGGAACCCGATTCTCCCTTAACTCGAGTTACTGAAATAAAGCCCTTTTGAATCGGACACCACGGACTCTGCCTCTCATTATATGCATGACCTTTGTTTAAGTATAGAAATTCCGACAGGGTAATATATTTATTTACCACATAATCTGGCGCCCGAACAGGAACCAGTCCCCTTCCCCACGCGCCGGTGATGTAGGTCCAGCCCCTGCCCCCTTCTACAGCCGTGACGGACTTCAAAGTGTACACGACAGCGGGACTTCCTGCCTACTCCCTCAGGCCCACGGAGAAGTGACCAGGCATCCACACGAGGCGGTGAGGATTGCGGACCATCCCAACCAGAGCCCAAGCCACGAGAGAGCAAGGTCCGAGGTTTCCAGAGGCCCACCTGTTCCGAGGCGCATGCGCAGTAGCAGCAGCGGCACCACAGTCACGCAGTATCGAGGTTCTGAGGCCTTCAAGTTCTGCTTCCCGGTGAGTACCGTTATTGGGAACGCATCTGTTTCAAGACGGGTTCATTTAATTGAGCTCGGTAAAGACGTGTCTGGTCACACAGGCACGGTAAAGACGTGTCCATTTCGGTGGGCGCGGTAAAGACGTGTCTCTTTATGAGACCGGTATGGTTGTACTGTATTACAGTGCATAAAGTTAACGGTTTTCAAGTTTATGTTTTTTCCATGTATCAGTCAAACTGTATCTGTTTTTAATGTTCTAGTGTTGTAGTGTGAATGGTTGTTTCAGTCAGTCTATTTTAGTGTATTGTGTTTTCATTACGTTAGTTCCAACATGCCACTGTTTTCGAAATTACGTCAGATAGGGACCAGGAAAGGGATACTCGAAGAGGCAGTTCCCGTCCCGCCCAGAGACACACCTGGTCATTTTATGTACCAGAAACACGGGCTAGATGCCATATTGTTTTTAGACTTGAAGGATCTAGAAGAGAAGTATAGATGGCCTGCCTCAGGTACATGGGATTCTGAATGCATTATGAAAGTAGAGGAAGCGCTATGGAAAAAGAAAGTAAGACCGTCCCAGAAAGATGCCATTGAGTTATGGCGTAAGGAAGCGCATAGGAGAGCGGAAAAAGAATTCCATCAAGCAGAGAGAAGTAAACAAGCAGCTGAAAAAGCCAGAGAAAAAGAAATGCAGGAGGAGGGGGAATGGGTCAAAGCAGAACAAGCAGATAGAGAAAGAAATGCCCTCGTTGCTGGTATTTATCCCGTCCTTACAGAAGAACTAGCTAAGGTGACCCTCCCTTCAGACAAAACCCATAGACCGCATACGCCACCACCAGTACCTTTTAGAGTACGTAGACAGAAGCCGACAGCCTCCGAAGCTTTTATTTCCTCCTATCTAGAAGAGCCCGTACCAGACTATGTAAATGCAGAATTCCCTCCGCCCCCAGCACAGGATCAGCTTCTACAGCTTCAACTTCCGCAGGCTTCTCTTCCGCAGGATTCTCTTCCGCAGGCCGTGCTCGTGAAAGACGACGTAGGACAAGGGGCAGTGGGAGGAGGGCCACCGACAACGCCACGAACACCGCCAATGACACGAACACCGCTAGGGCTAGGGCAACCACGAACGCCACAAATGACATCAACACCATTTAAGTATGTAGGTGTAACGATTCCACGTTGTATATATGATCCAGTACCAGGAGAGGGTGCAATGCTCGTGTTTTCACTAAGATTAAGACATGCCGTTGATTATTTGATCACATTACCAGGCATGAAGGACCACCTAGATAAAATATACGATTTCATTAGAACTGGTAAGGGACCCGAGAGTATAGAAGATGCTATGGAACAAAGGAAGGTGGATGTTAAGAATATGATTTTACGTTTTTTGATTAACTGTCTGATCAGGGAACAAGATCAACCAGGCAGAGAGGTAAAGAAAGTTTTGACGGATTGGAGTGACAACATATCGGCCGGTCGGCATGATAAACAGGGACAGACAGAAAGTATGTACAAGAAAATACGGAAGACGATTATAGAAATACACAAGGAAGATTCTGACGGGCAGTATGAGTCATCAACGGAAGATGTTGATCCAGAAACCGAGGAAGTGGATAAAATGAATTACGTAGGCAAAGCGCGACAGTTTGACAGGCCCAAGTGTCTCGACTACCGCAAACAGGGACATTCTGTAAAAGAAAGATATTCCCTTGAAAATCTATTCCAAGCTACTGAAAAAGCACTGAAAAGACGGGTAGAGTGCGAGAGACCACACACCCCACACGAACAGGAATTAGTCCGGTCAGCCGTCCAATGGGCGTCTAATTCTAACATATATAACAGTGATGTAGTGGCCCAGACCTTTTTGAGCCTTCCGCCGAACGAACAGCGTTTGGCTGGTATTTACATGGTTCAACATCTGATCACGTTATATGAGAGTCAATATTCTGATCCCGGTCCCTTGTATAAATTACTGGACGATATACTTCTGGAAAGATGGACAGACCTAGGTACTGAATTAATTAATGTCATTCTGGACCAACGACATAAGTACTTGACTTCTCTGACCACATGCATGATACCCGCCCCACACCACGACAGAAAGAACTTACACATAGACAGACAGAATCCCCCTACGAGAGGTTCATCCCGTTAGAAATACAGCGGGTGAGCTTCAACGAGTATATGTATACACACCCTTGACGAAACTAGAAATATTGGAAATTAAAAAGATGTTGCCCTGCCATGATAAAGACCCGGGGGGGTTTCACCGTGAATTAAAAGACATTCTCCGTATAGGGGATTACACGTACGCTGACATTATTAAATTATTGAAAGTACTGTTGCCTGCTGGTATTTACGAAAAACTTAAAGAAAAAGACTGGGAGTTGGGAGAGAAAAAGTTAAGTTGGGCAGAATTGGAAGCAGAGGATAAAGGCCGGCACCCTGGTGTTGGTCTTGGGGACAAAGCTAAAGCACTACCTGAACTCCTGATACAAGTTCTGCCAAGACTATTGATTACTAAAAAGGAAGATTGGGATGCTATTTCAGCCTGTAAACAGAAACAAGACGAGGACACAAGTGATTTTTATTCTAGATTTGAGAAATGTTTTTCTATTAATAGTGGTCTTAAGCCCAGTAGCGAGTCATATCCACATCTTTTCGTGAGCAAATTAGTAGAGAATTCCTTACCCCTGATCAAGAATAGAGTACTGAAGGTTGAGAGTACCTGGCAAGCAAATAGCCCTTCCCAAATGTTGCAAATGTTACAATATCACCAGAACAGAATTAGAGAGGAACAGGATCATGAAAAGAGACGCATGAAAGATACGAAAATGAAAGTGCTGGTTGCACAATCTGTACCAGCTAATGCGAATAAAAAGGGCACGACGCCTGTTAAAGGCAACTGTAATTATTGCAAGCAACCAGGTCACTATGTGAATGAATGTGCTGTCCTGAAACATAATATAGCTACAGGCAAGACAAAAGAAAGACCACATCCTCCTAGACAGAATAGCACCCCACAGAACACGCATCAGGCAGTAACGAATTTTTCACCCCCACCACCATCTGCTACACAACAGGCCACACAACAAATGTATCAGTACACACCGTCGGATTATCCAGAATACCAACAGTTCTCATGAAGCAGCCTAGAGAGGGAAGTTGGCTTGCCCCTTATTGAGGTTCCTGTAGATCAAGAGGGTCCCTATGTACATAGTCGTGTATTGGGAAAAGACAGAAAATTTCTGATTGACACAGGGGCGAGCAGAACTACCATCAGCCATGACGAGGTTCCAGGGGCACCACTCTCAGGCTCAAAGAATGTTTCCCTGGGATTTTCAGGAAAGCCTATTGTTAACGAAGTGTCGAAACCAGTTTCCCTAGGGGTCGGTCCATTGTCCCGTACCACAGACTTGTTGCTTACTAAGTCATGTCCAGAAAATTTGCTTGGTATAAAGACATTGAAAGAACTAGGGGCAGTTATATGTTGTTCTCCGGAAGGAGTAAGGCTGTTCTTACGTGATTTTAAAGGACATTATGTGTTGAAAGATTTTGACAATAGACTCCAGAATGTACCACAGCATTTATGGGCACAAGGTCCGGCTGACGTAGGTTACATGCACATTACCCCACACCATGTCACTCTCAAAACAGGAGTAGTACTGCCACGTATCCGACAGTACAAGTTACCACCTGATGCCGTAGTAGCCTTACTGAAAATTGTTGACGAACTCATTGCACAAGGAGTTGTAGTGGAGACTGACTCGAATGTATGCAATTCACCTGTCATCCCTATTCTTAAAAGAACAGACCCTAATGCACCACCAGTCTACAGACTAGTGGTTGACCTTCGAGAACTGAACAAATGTATAGTCCCTCAATACCCAGTGGTCCAGACATTTCTTCATTATTGACTGCAATTGATTCTGAGGCAACGTTCTTTACTGTAATTGACCTGAAGAATGCCTTCTTCAGTGTCCCAATTCATCCAGAGAGCCAATACCTCTTCGGATTCAGTTTAGATGGACGCAGCTTTAAATTTACGAGAGCTCCTCAAGGTTTTACAGAGAGTCCCAGCATTTACAGCCAAGCATTAAAGAGTCAACTGGACAGTATTCACATGCCTGCCAACACTGCACTGCTCCAGTATGTAGACGATATGCTGATCACAGCACGATCAAAACCAGACTGCGAACATGCATCACTGACAGTTTTACACTTCTTGGCGGACAAGGGGCACAAAGTGTCCCCTTCGAAGTTGCAATTCTGTGCACAGCAAGTGGTGTACCTTGGACACTTGCTGTCCAAGAGGGGTAGGCAGCTGACACAAGAACGTATACAGTTAATTGCTAACCTTTCACAGCCCAAGACACAAAAGGAAGTACGGGCCTTCATTGGCCTCACTTCTTACTGCAGACAATGGATTCCGCAGTATGCCTATCTAGCCAAACCACTCATACAGTTGACAACACAGGAGGCAGCGTCTTCGACTGTCCTCCCTTGGACACAAGAACATACCCTTGCATTTGAAGAATTGAAAAAAGCCTTATGTCAAGCACCAGTTTTAGCGACTCCTTGTTACAGCAAACCTTTTACACTTTTTGTCACTGAACGAGACGGAACAGCATTATCTGTCCTCACACAAGATCAAGCAGGAAAACACAAGCCTTGTGCTTATTTTTCTAGTACATTGGATCCAGTGGCCCAGGCTTTGTCTGCGTGCCTGAAATCAGTTGCAGCAACAGCTCTAGCTATAAGACAGAGTGATTCCATAGTGTTAGGACACCCCCTGACAGTACAGGTTCCACATGCAGTGGAAGTTCTCTTGAACAGGACACAGACGCAGCACCTGACTGTAGCGAGACTGACAGGATATGAACTGACGTTATTTCAGCCACACATAGAGATTAGACAATGCAATATTCTCAACCCTGCTACACTTTTGCCCTCAAGCACAGTAAACACTGCACCACATGACTGTGTGGAAGTAATTAATACAGTGACGAAACCAAGACAAGACCTGACTGACATTGCACTGCCAGACCCTGACCTGACACTTTATGTAGATGGTTCATGCATGAGAACAAGCACAGGAGAGTTAGTGGCCGCATATGCTGTGACCACTGATACTGAAGTCATAGAGACACAAAGAATAGACACACTGTCAGCACAAGCAGCAGAGCTCATCGCTCTGACACAAGCCTGCATAAGAGCCAAGAACTTGAAAGTGAACATATATACAGATTCACAGTATGCCTTCAGGGTTGTTCATGACTTCGGAGTGTTATGGAGGGAGAGAGGTTTCCTGACCTCTCATGGGGCCAAAATTCAGCATGGTCCCCTTATTCAGGCTCTGTTAGAAGCAATACATTTGCCTACAGCCATAGCCATCCTGAAATGCAAAGCACATACGAAAGTTACAGACACCATTTCCCAGGGTAACGACCTGGCAGACCGAACAGCTAAACTTACAGCCCAGACACCAACAGACACGACAAAGACAGAAGTACCATCACTGACAAACAGCATGACAGTCAGGGATCCTTCACAAGATGTACTTGACATACAGACACATGCCACTCCAGACGAAATAAAGAAATGTACTGAACAAGGAGGGGTCCAGACTGACCAGGGTTGGATGACTAAAGGCAAAGCTACATGGTTTCTCCCAGACTCTATGGTACAAGTCATCATAAACACAGCACATAGTCCAGCACACTTAGGAGAAAAGGCAATGCTAGACAGTTTACAGAATATCTGGTTTAACAAGCACCTGCGTGCAGCAGCGAAACAGAAAGTACGTACCTGTATGATCTGTTGCCAGTTCAATCCAGGCAAAGGTATTCCGGTGGAACAAGGTGGATTTCATCCTCCTGACCATCCTTTTGAAGTACTCCAAATGGATTATATCCAGATGGACAGATGTAGAGGTTACAAGTATGTCCTAGTAGTTGTATGTGCACTTTCGAGATGGACAGAAACTTACCCAGTTCCAGATTACACTGCTGTGACCACCGCCAGGTAATTGGTACGAGAGTTTTTCCCACGGTACGGATTGCCCCGTGTCGTGTACTCAGATAATGGTCAGCCATTCTCCTCTGAATTAATGAAACAAGTGTCCCTTCTGTTAGGATATCAATGGAAGTTTCATTGTGTACGACACCCAGAAGCAGCTGGACTTGTCGAGCGCCATAACCAGACACTTAAGACGAAATTAGCGAAAGTCTGTGCAGACAAAGGCGTGGATTGGATGGTAGCCTTGCCGGTTGCCCTCTTTTACATGCGTATGGTAGCTCATTCCAGAACAGGCCTATCCCCTTACGAAGTGGTTTTTGGTAGACCACCGAATATGTGGGGTACGCCTATGCCAAAGAAAATAACTGATGTTGACAGTAATATGCTGACAGATTACCTGGCTTCCTTGATGTCTGCACTACTCTCTTGTCGTTCACAGGTTGCCGCCGCTTTCCCCGACAACATCCAAGTCAAAGAGCATACCATCGTCCCTGGAGATCTAGTCCACATCCGGAACTTTGATCGATCGAGCCCTCTTGAGCCGCGCTGGAAAACACCGAAGTTAGTTCTGCTAACCACGAGGACTGCCGTCAAGGTCGAGGGACGCAAAGGTTGGATTCATGCCCAGCACTGCAAGAAATTCTTTGGAGATTCCGGAACTTTGCTCAAGCCTAAAGACTGTCCCGACAATACTGACTCAAAGCCCCCTTTGTTAGAAAAGACTCCGCAACAGGAGTATAGGTCTAAATTACGGTCTAGTAAGTCAGACAGCGTTTAATTGTTTAAGTCCACTAGGTGGTGAATCGGTTAGACAGGTTCCTTACATGTATAAGATCGTAGACCAGAATAGCAGAAAGAGAGAAATGAAAGAAAAATACTGCAAGATATTACGCAGTAGATGTATAGTAACTCTGATTTTTATGTTCCTTCTGAGCATCACTATAGTATGTATCAGTTTGACACTACATGTTTTCTTTCCTCCTATTGCCTCACGAATACATTCTTCCTTCAATGACACTGTAGAACACACATTCAGTGATCTGCCACCCCATGAACTGTCATATCGACTAGCCCTGCGCAACAATACTTTTATTCGAATGTTGCACCATTCTCATCAGACCAGCAATGTAACAAATTGCTGGGTATGTGGCCGACTCCCACCTTATCAGAAAACGAAGGGAGTTCTGCCCCTCTTTCCTTTTCCGTTCTCCCACAATGGGTCGTGCGGAGCATGGTTTGCTTTAATGTCATCATTAGATAGAAAGTCTGCAGTTTCACAGGGTGTCTGGATATGGGGAAACTTGAATACCGTTATGAACGAGGCATGTTTTCCAGACAAAGACGGTCTTCCACAAAGGAAAGGGACCGATCTAGAAAATGAAGTGTACGAACAAGGAAATGCTTCCCTTAACTTTATGATTCTGAATGTCCAGTCCGAGAAAAATACAGGCCCACCGTTCATATCAGTCCTACCAGTAAGAGGTGAATTGTGCGTTAGAAAGAAAGGATCAGTGCATTTAGGACACAGTGATTGCAATACTGTAGTCGAGTTCAATGATAAAGGAAAGTCTACTTTCAAAGCTTCCCGCCATTCCTATTTCATTTGCGGTCAGACAGCCTATGTACGTCTGCCCTTAGACTGGGGTGGGACATGTTATATAGCGTTCCTGCTGCCACCCGTCTTTCTAGCCCCATCCCATTATCATCGAGATTCACGACTAGTACATGTTAGACACAGGAGGGAGACCGATTCCCCAGTTGTTGATCAGACTGAGACAGCTTGGGAGCAATATACAGATTTCATTAAAGGATACTTCTGGTTCATAGGTCCCGTCCAAAACAGTAAACTCATACGCAGGTTAACAAGAACTTTAGAAGCAGTAGTGAATGAGACTACTTCTGCCCTGGCGAACTTGACCGAGGAGCAGTCTGCCATGAGACTTGTTGTTCTTCAGAATCGCCTTGTTCTTGACGTCATCCTGGCAGATAGGGGCGGGGCTTATAGGGTGATCGGCTCCGGTTGTTGCGTGTTTATAACAAGACTCCACAAGATAACTCATGAGATGCATCAAGACCCATGGACTTGGACCGGTTGGCTCTGGAGTGTAATATCAGGATGGGGTTGGACAGTGTTGTCATTCCTAGGAATGATACTGCTTATTACATTCGGTTGCTGTCTCTGTCTGCAATGTGGCCCGGCGATTTGCGGCTTGTGTGCCACTGCCTGTATTCCCCATCCACGTATACAAAAGAAAAAAGACGAACAAATGATGCTGTATGATCAGATATATGGTATCATGAATATAGATGTGTCCTAAAGGGCATAGTAGGGGGCAAGGAGGGAATGAGGAAATAGAAATTTTACGTGGCCAATGTGTCCCCTGCATGTACCCTATATATGTTCATGTCACCCATGCACTTCCCCTCTCATGCCTGTAATGATAATGCTTCTGCATTTCCGTCCAACGTTAGAATGTCAGTTACCAAGCCTTCCATGAAAGAAACGTTAATACTGCACTGAGGCCTATGTTGCCAATGTATTTGCATGGTGCACGTTTAAAAGTCGAGATGAACCCGTTTTGTGGCTCAGCTGAGCCAGGACCCGAATTCAGGCTCCAAGCCTCCAGACACTCTGACAAGCTGCAGTTTAGTTATGTATCCCTGACCTCTCGCATACTTCCTGCTCAGCCGAGAGGTGCCCAGCCTGGCCTGCCAAGACAGTATTTTGCTTACAGTTATCTGCCTCTGCTCCACAGAAACACATTCCTGCTTAACGAAGAAGGTAAACATAATCCGCTTGCAGAAGATAGGGCCTAGCCTTTCTGTCTCCATTCAAGTGATTTACAGAACTCGCATTCATAGAAGGCCCATGGCCCCACGCAATGCACGATGAAATATATGCACACACTGGCTCTTAGTGATGAGCAACCTTTGCTCGAGCGACCTTTACTTCAGACCATACATCCTCCAAACTCAAGATATCAGATAATACCAGACGTGCAGGTTGTCCTGACACTCAAGGCTTCTCTACTAGAACGAAAGTCAGCTCACCCCAGCTTCCCCCAGTTATACGTCAATTCCACGTCATGACCAAGTGGCGCACACAAGTAGGGTAAAGGTTCCAGCTGATCACGCAGACCCCCTCCATGTATCCACCCACCTGTGACATACCTATGACTCTTCAAGTGAACGCCCACGTGTACGCCTTCTTACACGCCTATGTACTCTTATCTCTCTCTTTCGCTTGCTCCGCCTGGAGCGCTCCACCTTCTCCATGCAATATAATGTATGTTTAAAGTATATATAATGTACTCTGTGAAATAAAGTTCAGATGACGATCCTTCCTGAACCTTAGTGGTGATGGAACCCGATTCTCCCTTAACTCGAGTTACTGAAATAAAGCCCTTTTGAATCGGACACCACGGACTCTGCCTCTCATTATATGCATGACCTTTGTTTAAGTATAGAAATTCCGACAGGGTAATATATTTATTTACCACATCTGAAAAGATACTGAAGCCTGCTATCAAATAAAAGACAACTTCAAGTGGTCAATGGCTAAAGAGTAACCCATTAAACATAGGGGATACAAAATATTACAAAAATGTGCGAGCCATAAATTTTGGTATCCCTATAGAAAACAGTGTTGGAAAGCAAAAGGAAGGGCGCTATTTGGCAAGGAAATACTGTGCTCATCCATCCAACATAAGACCATATTAATTTGAATACTGGCAAGTTCTAACACCAGAAAAACAGAGGATACCAGATATAATAGCCGGTAAAGGACATTATACACAGTATCCTCTAAGGGAACCGGACGTAAATCTTGTGGGATTCATGTAAGAAATCCAAAAAGATACTGTTATCTGCTATACAATAAAAGGCAATTTCAACTGGTCAACGGCTAAAGGGTAACCAATAAAACACAGGGGATACGAGATATTACAGCAATGCGTGAGCCATAATATTTGTATCCTCATTGTAAACGATGTTGGAAAGCAAAAGGAAGGCCACTATTTGGCACAGAAGTACTGTGCTCGCTCATCCAAAGTAAGACTATGTCAAATTGAATCCTGATAAGTTCTAACCCAAGAAACACAAGGGATACCAAATATTATAGGCGGTATGGGCCATTATATATGGTATCCCCTAAGGTAACCAGACGTACAATCTTGTGTAATGATGCAAAAAATATGAAAAGATACTTTAGTCTGTTATCAAATAACAGGCAACTTTAAGTTGCCAATGGCTGAAACGTAATCGATGAAACATAGGGGATACGAGATATTACCGCAACGCGTGAGCCGTAATATTTGGTATCCCTATAGTAAACGATGTTGGAAAAAAACAGGAAGGGTTATAAACCGCATAGAAATACAGTGCTTACCCATCCTACATAAGACCATATCAAATTGAATACTGGTAGGTTCTAACACCAGAAACACAGGGGATACCAGATATTAAAGCCGGTAAAGGCTATTTTTCATCTGGTATCCCCTAAGGGAACCGGTAGTAAATCTTGTGGGATTCATGTAAGGAATCCTAAAAGATTCTGCCATCTGCTATACAATAAAAGGCAACTTCAACTGGTGAGCGGCTAAAGGGTAACAAATAAAAAATAGGGGCTACGGGATATTATAGCAAAGCGTGAGCCATAATATTAGGTATCCCTATTGTAAACTACGTTGGAAAACAAAAGGAAGGACACTATTTGGCAAAGAAGTACTGTGCTCACCCATCCAACATAAGACTATGTCAAATTGAATCCTTGTAAATTCTAACGCAGAAAACACAGGGGATACCAAATATTATAGGCAGTATGGGCCATTATGTATGGTGTCCCGTAAGGGAACCGGACATACAATCTTGTGGAATGATGTAAAAAATATGAAAAGATACTTTAGTCTGTTATCAAATAAAAGACAACTTCAAGTTGCCAATGGCTGAAGGGTAATAGATGAAACGTAGGGGATGCGAGATATTACCGCAATGCATGTGCCGTAATATTTGGTATCGCTATAGTAAACGATGTTGGGGGAAAAAAGGAAGGGTTATAAACCGCATAGAAATACAGGGCCCGATTCACAGAACTAACTTAAAACAAAATCCTAAACTTACTACCATTTTGGTATTCACAGAAGGCACTTACTCATTTCGGTATTCACAGAAGTTAGGAGTCCTAACTTTAGGACTCCTAAATGCCTTCTGTGAATACCGAAAGTACTGAAATTATGATTTTTCGCAGTTTAGTAGTAGTAAAGTTAGGACTCCTAACTTTAGGGCTCCTAAATGCCTTCTGTGAATACCGAAAGTCTCAAAATTAGGATTTTTCGCAATTTAGTAGTAGTAAAGTTAGGACTCCTAACTTTAGGACTCCTAAATGCCTTCTGTGAATACCGAAAGTCCTAAAATTAGGATTTTTCTCAGTTTAGTAGTAGTAAAGTTAGGACTCCTAACTTTAGGACTCCTAAATGCCTTCTGTGAACACCGAAAGTTTTAAAATTAGGATTTTTCGCAATTTAGTAGTAGTAGTAGTTTTAGGACTCCTACCTTTAGGACTCCTAAATGCCTTCTGTGAATACCGAAGGTCTTAAATTTATGGTTTTTCTCAACTTTACTACTACTAAACTGAGAAAAATCCTAATTTTAAGACTTTCGGTATTCACAGAAGGCATTTAGGAGTCCTAAAGTTTGGAGTCCTAACTTTACTAATACTAAATTGAGAAAAATCCTAATTTTAAGACTTTCGGTATTCACAGAAGGCATTTAGGAGTCCTAAAGTTAGGAGTCCTAACTTTACTACTACTAAATTGAGAAAAATCCTGGGCCTCATTTATGAGGCTGTGCGTCACTTTTACGCCGCCGGTACGTCACTTTTTGTGACGCACCAGTGGCGTAAAAAATGCGCCTTGTTGCGCCATATTTACAAAGTGACGCATCTAGGTAGATGCATCACTTTGTAAACCCCTGCGCCACATTATACCTGCGCTAGGTATATTGTATGCAAGGGGGGCGTATTGACGCAAGGAAGGGTCGTAGAAGTGACGCAGTGAAATCTATGAGATTTCACTGCGTCACTTTTAGGACAACGTTGCGTCAAAATCTTGCGCCTCCCTCACAGCAGGCGTAAGACTCACGCAGGCCCTTTCACATGGGGCTTGCCCCATGTGAAAGGACGCATTGCTGGAGTTGCATCACTTTTGTGACACACTCCAGCAATGCGTCACTTTTGCGCTTACAGATACGTCAGAAATACTGACGTATCTGTAACTCCTTGTGACATGATGCGTCATACATTAAATATGACGCTTCAGGAATGTCGCAATGAGTGCGCACTGAGAAGTGACGCATCGCTGTTTTCACGCAGCGATGCGTCATTTCTCATGAATGAGGCCCCCTAATTTTAAGACTTTCGGTATTCACAGAAGGCATTTAAGAGTCCTAAAGTTAGGAGTCCTAACTTTACTACTACTAAATTGTGAAAAATCCTAATTTTAAGACTTTCGGTATTCACAGAAGGCATTTAAGAGTCCTAAGGTTAGGACTCCTAACTTCTGTGAATACCGAAATGAGTAAGTGCCTTCTGTGAATACCAAAATGAGTAAGTGCCATCTGTGAATACCAAAATGGTAGTAAGTTTAGGATTTTGTCTTAAGTTAGTTCTGTGAATCGGGCCCACAGTGCTTACCCATCCTACATAAGACCATATCAATTTGAATACTGGTAAGTTCAAACACCAGAAACACATGGGATACCAGATATTAAAGCTGGTAAAGGCCATTTTATCTGGTATCCCCTAAGGGAACCGGACGTAAATCTTGTGGGATTCATGTAAGAAATCCTAACAGATACTGCCATCTGCTATACAATAAAAGGCAACTTCAACTGGTGAGCGGCTAAAGGGTAACAAATGAAAAATAGGGGCTACGAGATATTATAGCAAAGCGTGAGCAATAATATTAGGTATCCCCATTGTAAACAATGTTGGAAAGCAAAAGGAAGGACACTTTTTGGCAAAGAAGTACTGTGCTCACCCAACCAACATAAGACTATGTCAAATTGAAACCTTGTAAGTTCTAACCCAGAAAACACTGGGGATACCAAATATTATAGGCAGTATGGGCCATTATGTATGGTGTCCCCTAAGGGAACCGGACGTACAATCTTGTGGAATGATGTAAAAAATATGAAAAGATACTTCAATTCACCAATGGCTAAAGGTAACCTATGAAACATAGGGGATACAAGATATTACAGCAATGTGTGAGCCATAAAATTTGGTCTCCCCATAGTAAACGATGTTGGAAAGCAAAAGGAGGACCGCTATTCAGCACAAAAGTACTGTGCTCACCCATCCAACATTTCAAATTGAATCCTGGTAAGTTCAAAACACAGGGGATACCTAATATTATAGGCAGTATAGGCCATTATACATGGTATCCCCTAAGGGGACCAGACGTACAATCTTGTGGAATGATGTAAAAAAGATGAAAAGATACTTTAGTCTGTTATCAAATAAAAGACAACTTCAAGTGGCCAACGGCTAAAGGGTAATCGATGAAATGTAGGGGATACGAGATATTACAGCAATGCTTGAGCCATACTATTTGGTATCCCCAAAGTTAACGATGATGGAAAGTAAAAGGAAGTGTTATATTCAGCATAGAAACTCTATGCTCACCCATCCAACATAAGACCATGTAAAATTGAATCATTGTAAGTTCTAACCCACAAAACTCAGGGGATACCAAATATTATAGCAGGTATAAACCATGATATATGGTATCCCCTAAGGGAACCAGACGTACAATCTTGTGGAATGATGAAAAAATGTGAAAGGTTATTGTAGTCTGCTATCAAGTAAAAGGCAACTTCAAGTTGTCAATGGCTAAAGGGTAACACATGAATCTTAGGGGAGACAAGATATTACTGAAATGAATGTGTCATTATATTTGGCATCCCCATTGTAAAAAATGTTGGCAAGCAAAAGGGAGGGTGCTATTTGCCATAGAAATACTGTGGTCACCCATCCAACATAAGACCATGTCAAATTGAATACTGGTAAATTCTAATCCCAGAAAAACTGGGGAAACCAGATATTATAGCTGTTATAGGCCACAATATTTGGTACCCCCTAACTGAACCAGACATACAATCTTGTGAAATGATGTAAAAAATATGAAAAGATACTGTAGTCTGTTATCAAATAAAAGACAACTTCAAGTGGCCAATTGCTAAAGGGTGATCGATGAAACGTAGGGGATACAAGATATTACAGCAATGCGTGAGCCATAATATTTGGTATCCCCATTGTAAATAATCTTGGAAAACAAAAGGGAGGGTGCTATTTGCAATAGAAATACGGTGCTCACATATCCAACATAAGACCATGTCAAATCGAATACTGGTAAGTTCTATCCCCAGAAACACTGGGCATGCCAGATATAATAGTGAATATAGGCCAGTATATATGGTATCTACTTAGGGAACCGGCTGTACAATCTTGTAAAATGATGACAAAATGTGAAAGGTTACTGTAATCTGCTATCAAGTAAAAGACAACTTCAAGTGGTCAATGGCTAAAGGGTATCCCATGAAACGTAGGGGATACAAGATATTACAGCAATGTGTGAGCCATAATATTTTGATATCCCCATAGTAAACGATGATGGAAAGCAAAAGGAAGGGCTATATTCAGCGTGGAAACTCTGTGCTCACCCATCCTGCATAAGACCATGTCAAATTGAATCCGGGTAAGTTGTAACCCAAGATACAAAGAGGTACCAAATATTATAGGCCGTACAGGCCATTATATATAGTATCCCCTAAGGGAACCGGACGTACAATCTTGTTGAATGATGTAAAAAAATTGAAAAGATACTGTAGTCTGCTGTCAAATAAAAGACAACTTCAAATGGCCAATGGCTGAAAGGTAACCCATATAACATAGGGGATACAAGGTATTACAGCAATGCGTGAGCCATAATATTTGGTATCCCCATAGTAAACGGTATTGGAAAGCAAAAGGAAGGACGCTATTTGGCATACAAGTACTGTGCTCACCCATCCAACATAAGACTATGTAAAATTGAATCCTGGTAAGTTCTAACCCAAGAAACACAGGGGATACCAAATATTATAGCCAGTACAGGCCATTATATATGGTATCCCCTAGGGGAACCGGAGGCACAATCATGTGCAGTGTTGAAAAAATGTGAAAGGTTACTGTAGTCTGCTCTCAAGTAAAAAACAACTTCAAGTGGTCAATGGCGAAAGGGTATCCCATAAAACATATGGGATACGAGATATTATAGCAATGCGTGAGCCATAATATTGGGTATCCCCATGGTAAATGATATTAAAAATCAAAAGGAAGGCCGCTATTTGGCGTACAAGTACTGTGCTCTCCCATCCAACATAAGACTATGTCAAATTTAATCATGGTAAATTCTAACCCAAGAAACAGAGGGATACCAAATATTATAGCCGGTATAGGCCATTATATATGGTATCCCCTAAGGGAACCGGACGTACAATCTTGTGGAAGGATGAAAACATGTGAAAGGTTACTGTAGTCTGCTATCAAGTAAAAGGCAGATACAAAAGTAATGGTCAGAGTCTATCGATTCACTATAACATCAAATGTAATACATGCGTTCAATTGGATGTAGATCAAGAAAAATGTTACATCCGTAGTGTGCTTATATTTTTATTCATTATTTTAGTACATTGTTAGATAGGTACCCAATTCCAATCAATGAGTACCTAGTTTCATGAAAAATAAATTATTCATACAGAAAATTGCATCATTCAATTACTTCATTGAATCATATAAATGCCTGAGAACACAGGTCTAATGTAGATGCAATAATGTAGAGCTTCATATAGAAAAAACACACAAATAATATCCATATAGTAACATTTCAACGCGCTCAAAGTGATGGAAAGAGGAAGCAGTTAGGTGGGATAGGTGTGATGGGAAGGAGGTGAGGACTGGGTAAAGGTTGTTGTGACCTTAATGCAATCACAGTGATATAAAATACGCCCTTTACAGTCTATGTTTTGATCTGTAGTTCCAATACACTCATTCACATAGGATCTGTACTACTCCGTTGATTAGTCCTATGTTTAGAGACTAGGTATCTGCTGGTCTACGTTTCGACCCCCTGGTTAAAGGGTAGGTTGAATCCTCATGGTGGGGTCTTCTTCAGGACAAAAGGAAACAGGAGCGCCTATTGGATAACAATTTAGGATGAGTGTATCATATAATAAACGCACTCAAGTTTGCACATGGATGGGACATATCAGTTAAAAAGAATTCTTACTTATTAAGTGGCCGGTTGGTGGCCATTATTGTAGGACCGTCGTGGGTTACTTTCTTTCAAGAGATGATCCTGCATTCATCAAAGAGGAGTGTATATTACTGTCAGGTACTGTTGGCACCATACAGAGGTTTAAGTTATCAGGACATCCTAAAGGGGTACTTACTAGGACATGGAGCTTTCCAATCCGATCATTAGTGGTTCTGGTTATTCAATGGTCCCGGAGGGACCGGCGTTGGTGCGCGTAGAGATCCCATAACCCACGTGATTCTGAGAGAAAAATTAGAGAAGGGCCAGGTATCAATGGCGAGTGCATTACTAAACAGGGTTGTTGGATGGGTATAATTGGACAGAGTATTATCTGTCGCTCAGTCATGCAAGAAAAATGTCGATCCAAAAAATGGGGAAAACCCACATATAAAGATTTGGATTCATATACATGCCGAAAAGCGGCGTTAATCACATAGTAGTTAATTAGAGGAAGTGCCGGGGAATCCGCATTTGTGTCACCATAGGAAGCGAGAACATATAAGTATCTCAGCGTTCCCTGGTGTAGCCGGGAAGATTCCATGCGAAATCTGAGTTGTCAAATCTCTCACCGTTGGGTTAGGGTCTTCGGCGTATTACTGCATCCTCGCTAGACAAGCCGTGAATGATCGGCCTCGAGGTGCAGTCGCTTGATACTTCCTGGAGGCTCGCCCAAATTGGCCAATCAGAGGAGACTGGCTGTGGGGGCGTGTGAAAACCTCCGCATCCAACCGGCCGGGGTAGGGGCTATCTGTAAAAACGTGTTACTCGACGTTTTTCATATGCGTGACTCTGGGCAGAATGGACTGGGATCGGGCAGTCATGATCGCCTGGGAACTCAATATTATACTCGTAGGAGTGAGGAAATTAGGCCGCTGTGTCTAAGTACCTAATTAGGAATCAAGGATCATTATTGATTATAGGTAACAAAAGGCATGGCATACAATCCGGTGTCTTATATAATACCACATATTTAAAGACAATTGAGTTATTACTCCGGCGGTCTACAGACCCGCCTGGTACAATATGGTTGCATATAGAGAACAGCTTCGCTCATTAATCTTACAATTACATGTAGGATAGTTGATTTGAGCAGTTATACATATCAAGTATCTCTGGAAGTCACATGAAAAGATCAAGGGACAACATTAACAGGCAATATTGGCAAGACAAGGCAGTGTCAGTTGTGCATTGCTGTAAACAGGACCCTTTCAGCTAATCAAGGCCATTTGTGAGAAAGTGGCATCAAGTTCATTTAGGCCGTTTTGGACAGAATCAAAGGACTGCATCCACTTACATTCTCGTAGTTTTATCAAGTAAAAGGCAACTTCAATTGATCAATGGTTAAAGGGTAACCCATGAAACGCAGGGGATACAAGATATTACAGCAATGCGTGAGCCATAATATTTGGTATCGCCATTGTAAAAGATGTTGGAAAGCAAAAGGGAGGGTGCTATTTGCCATAGAAATAGTGTGCTCACTCATCCAACATAAGAACATGACAAATTGAATCCTGGTAACTTCTACCCCAAGAAACAAGGGGGATACCAAATAATATAGGCGGTATATGCAATTATATTTGGTATTCTCTAAGGGAACCGGATGTAAAATCTTGTGGAATGATGTAAAAAATTTACAAAGATACTGTAGTCTGCTATCAAACAAAAGGCAACTTCAAATGGTCAATGGATAAAGGGTAACCCATGTAACGTAGGGGGATACGAGATGTTACAGCAATGCATAAGTCATAATATTTGGTATCCCCATTGTAAATGATATTGGAAGGCAAAAGGGAGGGTGCTATTTGCCATCAAAATACTGTGCTCATCCAGTCAACATGAGACCATGTCAAACTGAATATTGCTAAGTTGTAACTGCAGAAACACAAAGGATACCAAATGTTAAAGATGGGAAAAGGCTAATATATTTGGTATCCCCTTAGGGAGCCGGATGTAAAATCTTGTGGAATTATGTAAAATTTGTGAAAAGATACTATAGTCTGATATCAAATAAAAGGCAACTTCAAGTGGTCAGTGGCTAAAGTGTAATCCATTGAAATGTAGGTGATATGAGATATTCCAACAATGTGTGAGCCACAATATTTGGGATACCCATTGTAAAGAATGTTGGAAAGCAAATGGAAGAGTGCTATTTGGCATAGAAATAATGTGCTCACCCATCCAATATAGGACCATGTCCAATTGAATCGGTATTCACAGAAGGCATTTAGGAGTCCTAAAGTTAGGACTCCTAACTTCTGTGAATACCGAAATGAGTAAGTGTCTTCTGTGAATACCAAAATGAGTAAGTGCCTTCTGTGAATACGGAAATGGTAGTAAGTTTAGGATTTTGTCTTAAGTTAGTTCTGTGAATCGTTGCTTATTCATCCAACATAAGACCATGTCAAATTGAATCTTGGTATGTTATAACCAGAGAAACACAGGAGATACCAAATATTATAGCTGGCATGGCCCATTATAATATGGTATCCCCTAACGGAACCGGTTGTAAAACCTTGTTGAATTATGTATAGAGTCTGAAAAGCTAATGTAGTCTGCTATCACATAACAGGCAACTTCAACTGGTCAATGACTAAAAGATGACCCATGAAACATTGGCGATATGAGATATTACAACAATGCATGAACTATAATATTTTGTGTTCCCATAGTAAGAGATGTTATAAATCTCAAGGAAGGGTGCCAGTGGACAGATAAATACAGTTGTTACCAATCCAACATAAGACTATGTCCATTGTAATTCTGGTATGTTTTAAGCCTAAAATCCTAGGTGATATTAAATATTATATTCTGTGTGAACCATTATATTACGTATCACCAAAATTATCTTGTTATGAAAGCTTGTGAAATACATTCGAAAGTACTAAAAGATACTGTTATTTGGTGTCAAATAAAAGACATTTTCAGTGTGTTATTTGTTAAAAGGTAAACCATGAAAAGTAGGAGATACATAATATTATAGCAAAAAAAGATGCGCATGGTGTCCACATCGAAAGAGACTCTGGAATACACATGAAAATGCTGAGATAAGGCAGAAAAACACTCTGTTCACTAAGGACATGTCAAATTGTGTCCTGGTAAGCTTTAACCCTAATAACATGTGGAATAGCAAGTATTTGTAGCCTGTGTTGGCCATTATATGTGTTACCCCCAAATAAACCAGCTTGGAATGCAATAAAAAGTGCTTGAAAATACTGTAATCTGCTGTCAAATAAAAGGCAATTTTAACTTGCCAATGGTCAAAACGGCAGCTTTAAAAACTAGAGGATAGCAGATATTACATAACTGCATGTTCCACAATATATAGTTCCCCATTTAAAGAGAGAATGGAAAACATAAACAAGTGTGCGATGTGTCAGAAAAGCATTGTGTTTCCCACAACATTATAAGACCATGTCAAATTGTATCCTGGTACGTTTTAACTCAAGGAACATTTGATACCAAATATTTTATCCCTTATAGGTCATTATATCTGGTATCCCCTAATGGAACCAGAAGAGAAAGCTTGTGGAATTGTATCAAAAGTGCTAATAGATGCTGTAATCTCCTATTGAATAAAAAGCCATTTCAGCTGGTAAATAACTAAAAGATAAGCCTTGAAAGGTATGGAATACAAGATATAACAATAAATGAGCAATAATATTTTGCGTCCCAGTAGAAGATGATGTCAGAAAACACAAAGAAGGGTCTGATTTGGGGGGGAAAATACTGTAGTCAGCAGGCCAACATAAAACTGTTTCAAATCTTATCAAGGTAAGTGTTAACTCTTGAAAAGTAGATGATACCAAATATTATAGCAGAATACAGGTACATATATCCTCCACATGAACTAAATGTGAGGGTGCTTTAAAAATGTCAAATGTAGATAGACCTGCTGTAATCCCCTCCCAAATAAAAGGATTTTTCAAATAGTCGATGGCTAAAAGGTAACCCTAGAATAGAAGGGAATACGAGATACTATAGCAATGTATAATCTGTAATATTTGGTATTCCGATAGAAAAGAGTGGAAATTACTAGGAAGGGTGTGATGTGACAGAGAAATACTGTGCTGAATTAGCCAACAAGTGAAGATCAGGCCATATTCTATGCCGGAAAATGTTAACACTTGGTATGTAGGGCTACCATATTTAGCCAGTATGGCACATTATTTTTGGGTACACTGTTTACTTTGCTAATATTGCCATGTTGTGTTATCTACCAATTTTTAATTTTTGCAAAATGTCAAATACACAGTGCTATAGTGCAAAGTAGGTGTGTGCTATAATCAGTGGCAAGCCAGACTTCACTGCCATTAACTAACACGACACCATAAGCAAACCGAATAGACAGTGCATCCAACTGCAAAGTCCAACAAAAGATGTAGACTAAGGTTTTTTTCTAATTGAATTTGTTTTTATGTGATAATATTTTCCTAAATTTTGAATGCACTTTTCTTGGTTCTTTAAGAGGTCATCTAGTACATCGGTGCATGTAACAATCCAGAGGTGTACTAGTGTACCAGACTGCAGCAATTCTCTGTTTGACTGAGGCTTGCACTGCAAGTGGCGGGAAGTACTGATTCTGTTCCAATTGTTGACTATTGCACTGTTGATGCCCACACAGGATATTTAGTGTCCTTCTCATTTAGCCATATCAGTACTTTACGTGCTATCATTTTTCAGCTGTACTATCGTAAAGAGAAACTTTTCCCATCCCAGAATACAACATGATGTAAATTAAGAAGTGAACAATGCTATCTCACATGACATACAGCTACTTGATAATCGTGTTACACTAGAAAAAAAATCTTGTTTGCTTATGTTTGATATTTTGGAACAGGCAAGACCTGGTAGGTGAAAACAAATGTGTGCAAAATGCTGAGCCCTCATTGGTCATAATAAGGGCTCTGTTTCCTAAAATAAGTTTTGAAAAATTAGAAGCTTTTGAATGATTTATTTGCATACTTGCTGCTATATTTTTATATTCCAAAAGACAACATACAGAATTATATGCTTTTACTTTGTTGGTCTTTCCTAGCAGAAAAGAGCTGTAAATTAGAGATCTTTTGTAACCCTGGGCTAAGTACTTCGCTATGCCCACGGAGTGGGCGTAGTGTTGCCTACTTCGCCCTTTGCGAAGTAGGCATAGCAGGCAACACTACGCCCACTCCATGGGCGTAGCGAATTTGCCCGCCACCCGCCTCCCTCCCGCCCTCCCTAAATACTTAAATTACCTTTTAAAAATGAATAAAAACCACTTACCTTGTCCGCTGCGTCCCCGGGGCTCCCTCTTGTAATCGCGCCGCCGTCTGGGATACTAATGCGCATGCGCGGCGCCTGCGCCTGCGCATTTCTTGCGAGAAATGCGCAGGCGCGGGCGGCCACGCATGCGCATTAGTATCCAAGACGGCGGCGCGATTACGAGAGGGAGCCCCGGGGGATGCAGCGTACAAGGTAAGTGGTTTTTATTCATTTTTAAAAGGTAATTTAAGTATTTAGGGAGGGCAGGAGGGAGGCGGGTGGTGCGTAGTGGGGCTACGCTAAGTGTGTAGGTGGGCGTAGTTTCTCGCCCACTTCACGTAGCTTTGCGTAGCCCCACTACGCCTACTATGCCCACCGTTAATCTTTTGTTTTCTAAGAGTGGGCTTAAAGTCCGCTCATTGCTTGACATTTTTTGGCTTCAGTGTCACTCTCATTTGTTTGCTTTTTACTGGTAAAATGCCGTAGGCTTCCTTATTTTTTAAGTGTTTGTCCCTCCACTTGAGCATAGGTACATTACCTTTATCCTTCCACTGCTAATGTTTTGTAAGCATTATTTTTTTTGCCATTAAGCACTATACCAGAGGGTTGTATGACTTGCGCTAGGTGGCGTGCTAACATTAAAAAAGTGAAATTTACTATTCCAACTCCAGTCCACTTATCAGTAGGGAAGGTGTTGGGATAGTAAACGACTATGTATATTTGTATGATGAGAGGAGCACTCACTTAATGTTTTCCTGTTTATATTTTATTTTTTTACTGTTTAGAATTTTAACATAAGCGTGCAGCTGAGGTGGCACGTCTGCCCTAAACCGTGCCTAACAATAACCAGCCTTATCTTAAGTGTATACTACACTTAACCTTAGCGCACTGTTGCTTTATAGCGGAACCCGCTAAAAATTATAGACACTCTTAATTTAGTTTTCAAAAAGAGTCTTTAGTATTGTTTCACATAAACTAATTTTTTCACAGCTACATAAACACAATCATATTTTGTTATAAGTTCTACACAAAAATAATAATGTTAACAGCATAACATTTCAAAAAAACTTCAATGTCAGTTTCTTGAGACTTTTAACATGTTCTCTGTATATGCCCAATGCATTTCGAGCTATGTGCAGCTCTTCGTCGGGGGCCTGTAAAGATGAGATACAATACAATCACTTCAAATCTTTCTAATGCATGACGGAAACTATATATATACAATCGAAACGGTTTGTAAAAAAAGCAGTCATGGTACTACCAGTTAAAGCCATCACCAACACCTAAGTGCATAAAGAAATGCAAATCCACTCTAAACTTACTATATCCGCGCTCCTCAAGAGCTCAATCCTTCTGCAAAATTAAAACAAACCAATCTAGCTGATCTTAATGATGAGAATGGTTTCACACTCAAAACATGAACCCACATTTTACCAAACTTTTCTTACCTTGAACACCAACTAGTGTTCAAGCACCGATATCTTGTCCCCAGCTGTTCGCTGTTCAACCTGCAAATGACACGAGAACCATGCCTTATCAGCCGGGATAAATAACCCTGACACAGAAGTGAAACAAGCGGAAACTCTAAACACCGCTGCCGAGCGCAGCACGCTCACCTGATTCTTACACAAACAACGTCCACAATGACCGGACCTCTCTCTTCTCAACGCTCGTCACTCTAAGGGAACAGTGGATGCGGGGCAGGTCCGCCTCGCCTGGCTCTATACACGAACAGACTATCGATAAACATAAAGGGAGGACTAGCGAATCTCACCTCATACCGTTATCCAGCGCCATCTTGTAATGGCAAAATACCGACAACAAAGAATTTAGTGAAAAGAAGAAATGAAAAAAAGGAAAATGGAAAAAGAGTGCAGTAATAGTACCAAAGAAGAAATCATTTGCTTTACACATACCATGTTACAATATCAGTTACAAGCATCATACTATAATGCAGAAACAGAGTTGAGGGTAATCATAAAAAACATGAAAGATCGACTTTTTCATTAAGACCCTTCGGTTCTTGTGATGCTAGAAATTTAATCCAGTGAATTTCTCTCTGGAGGAGGGATCTGGTGAGATCAACCCCCTCATGAATTTTAACAACCTCTAGAATGGAAAACCTTAGCTGGGCTATGCTATGATTGTTATCATTCCAATGTTTGGCTAAGTTACTTTTGGTGTTTTTGTTCCTAATCGTGCTTTTGTGTTCTGAGATCCTCGTTTTCAGTTTTCTTTGCGTTTTGCCTGTGTAAATTTTTCCACAAGGACATTTGATGTAATAAATCAAATGTTTTGAGTTGCAGTCCCCATTATAATGTAATTTTATCTCTCTGCCAGTTTGTGGATGATGTAACGATGTGCCTACAATTACATTGGAGCAATGTACACAGTTTTGACATTTTTTCATGCCTCTGTTTGTTTCTTCTATCGCCCTAGTAGGGGTCATCAAGAGTTCTTTTAAATTTTTTGATCGTTTGTATGCAAAAATGGGCTTGTTGTCAAATATCCCATTAAAATCCACTTCATTTTTTAAGAGATCCCAGTGTTTGTGTATTATAGTTTTCAGCTTCTTGGATGTGGTTGAAAATTTAGAGACGAAAACTTGTCTGTCCTGAAGTTTTTTGGGTTTTTGAATCAGCAGGTTTTCTCTGCTGTACGTTTCAATGCGATCTTTAGCTTTCTTCAGCACTTCCTCAGGGTATCCTCTGTCTTTATAACGTCGGTGTTGCAGGTCTAAGTTCTTTTTATATTCATCCTCTTTGGAGCAGATCCTCTTAATTCTCATATATTGAGATACTGGAAGATTGTCTTTGAGATGTTGAGTGTGGAAGCTTTGATACAGTAGTGAATTGTTGACATCCGTTTGTTTCCTGTATATAGTGGTGTGGATTTGTAGGTTATCAATGTTCACTAGAACGTCCAGGAAAGGAAGTTCTTTTTCACTAATGGCATAAGTGAATTCAATATGCTCCGAGCAATGATTTAGCCTCTCAATTTCCATTTCCAAACTTTGTCTGGTACCTGACCACAACAGAAAAATATCGTCAATAAACCTCCTGTACAGAGTTGTGTGATCATTCCATATTTTGTTGTTGTAGATATGATCTACAATATGATAATACTTTTATGGCGAAATTTGAGGCAGATCATATCTACAACAACAAAATATGGAATGATCACACAACTCTGTACAGGAGGTTTATTGACGATATTTTTCTGTTGTGGTCAGGTACCAGACAAAGTTTGGAAATGGAAATTGAGAGGCTAAATCATTGCTCGGAGCATATTGAATTCACTTATGCCATTAGTGAAAAAGAACTTCCTTTCCTGGACGTTCTAGTGAACATTGATAACCTACAAATCCACACCACTATATACAGGAAACAAACGGATGTCAACAATTCACTACTGTATCAAAGCTTCCACACTCAACATCTCAAAGACAATCTTTCAGTATCTCAATATATGAGAATTAAGAGGATCTGCTCCAAAGAGGATGAATATAAAAAGAACTTAGACCTGCAACACCGACGTTATAAAGACAGAGGATACCCTGAGGAAGTGCTGAAGAAAGCTAAAGATCGCATTGAAACGTACAGCAGAGAAAACCTGCTGATTCAAAAACCCAAAAAACTTCAGGACAGACAAGTTTTCGTCTCTAAATTTTCAACCACATCCAAGAAGCTGAAAACTATAATACACAAACACTGGGATCTCTTAAAAAATGAAGTGGATTTTAATGGGATATTTGACAACAAGCCCATTTTTGCATACAAACGATCAAAAAATTTAAAAGAACTCTTGATGGCCCCTACTAGGGCGATAGAAGAAACAAACAGAGGCATGAAAAAATGTCAAAACTGTGTACATTGCTCCAATGTAATTGTAGGCACATCGTTACATCATCCACAAACTGGCAGAGAGATAAAATTACATTATAATGGGGACTGCAACTCAAAAAATTTGATTTATTACATCAAATGTCCTTGTGGAAAAATTTACACAGGCAAAACGGAAAGAAAACTGAAAACGAGGATCTCAGAACACAAAAGCACGATTAGGAACAAAAACACCAAAAGTAACTTAGCCAAACATTGGAATGATAACAATCATAGCATAGCCCAGCTAAGGTTTTCCATTCTAGAGGTTGTTAAAATTCATGAGGGGGTTGATCTCACCAGATCCCTCCTCCAGAGAGAAATTCACTGGATTAAATTTCTAGCATCACAAGAACCGAAGGGTCTTAATGAAAAAGTCGATCTTTCATGTTTTTTATGATTACCCTCAACTCTGTTTCTGCATTATAGTATGATGCTTGTAACTGATATTGTAACATGGTATGTGTAAAGCAAATGATTTCTTCTTTGGTACTATTACTGCACTCTTTTTCCATTTTCCTTTTTTTCATTTCTTCTTTTCACTAAATTCTTTGTTGTCGGTATTTTGCCATTACAAGATAACGGTATGAGGTGAGATTCGCTAGTCCTCCCTTTATGTTTATCGATAGTCTGTTCGTGTATAGAGCCAGGCGAGGCGGACCTGCCCCGCATCCACTGTTCCCTTAGAGTGACGAGCGTTGAGAAGAGAGAGGTCCGGTCATTGTGGACGTTGTTTGTGTAAGAATCAGGTGAGCGTGCTGCGCTCGGCAGCGGTGTTTAGAGTTTCCGCTTGTTTCACTTCTGTGTCAGGGTTGTTTATCCCGGCTGATAAGGCATGGTTCTCGTGTCATTTGCAGGTTGAACAGCGAACAGCTGGGGACAAGATATCGGTGCTTGAACACTAGTTGGTGTTCAAGGTAAGAAAAGTTTGGTAAAATGTGGGTTCATGTTTTGAGTGTGAAACCATTCTCATCATTAAGATCAGCTAGATTGGTTTGTTTTAATTTTGCAGAAGGATTGAGCTCTTGAGGAGCGCGGATATAGTAAGTTTAGAGTGGATTTGCATTTCTTTATGCACTTAGGTGTTGGTGATGGCTTTAACTGGTAGTACCATGACTGCTTTTTTTACAAACCGTTTCGATTGTATATATATAGTTTCCGTCATGCATTAGAAAGATTTGAAGTGATTGTATTGTATCTCATCTTTACAGGCCCCCGACGAAGAGCTGCACATAGCTCGAAATGCATTGGGCATATACAGAGAACATGTTAAAAGTCTCAAGAAACTGACATTGAAGTTTTTTTGAAATGTTATGCTGTTAACATTATTATTTTTGTGTAGAACTTATAACAAAATATGATTGTGTTTATGTAGCTGTGAAAAAATTAGTTTATGTGAAACAATACTAAAGACTCTTTTTGAAAACTAAATTAAGAGTGTCTATAATTTTTAGCGGGTTCCGCTATAAAGCAACAGTGCGCTAAGGTTAAGTGTAGTATACACTTAAGATAAGGCGGGATAGTAAACGACACAATTTTTAATGTTACCACGCCATCTAACGCAAGTCGATGTAAAGACTTGCATTGTAATGGCATAGTGTTGTTACATGCGGTTGTTGTAATGACCGCAATGCAACAGCATTATGGTGTACTAACTGCGTTGTTAAGGATGTTTCCCTACCAGAGTGCTTATTGTTCAGCTGGCTCCCTCATGTACTTCTCCCCCTCAGGGTTCCTCTCTCATCCATGTTGCGTAGCCACAGGCCCTCCTTCCATTTGTCCATGTTGTTGCTTGCCCCAACTGTCCATCTTCCTTTTGTTCTTGTCTGTGTTTTTGCTTGCAACACTCCTGTCCCTTCTTTCGTAGTTGCCCATATTGCTGCTTCCTCCACCCATCCTCCTTTCTTCCTTCTAATTCGCATGGACAAGTTCTACATCCAACTATCAGGCGTGGCGATGGGCAACTGCACCGCACCAGAATTTGCAAACCTGTTTATGCAGCAGTTCGAATCAGAACACATCACTTCAAATCCAGCATGGCAAGATCATCTCATTTGTTACCATTGTTACATTGATGACATATTCCTCATTTGGGACAGTTCCGAATCACAACTCTTGACAGCCATCAACCACCTGAACAATGTTGACACCCGGATACAATTTACACACACCATCAGCCAAACTCACATATCATTCCTGGATGTTGACGTCAGGATCAGGAACAACAATTTGGAAACCTCTATCTTTATCAAACCAACCGACCGCAATAATTACTTACATTTCAATAGCTTTCACCAGTTGAGCCTCAAACAACATTTACCATACTCCCAACTGCTCAGAGCCAAACGCATTGCGTCTACTGACAACAAGTTTGAGCATGACAAGTCTGTCACCATAAATAAATTCCACCAAAGAGGCTATCCCACCAATATCACTCAACTCGCAGAGTCTCGAGTACGAACTAAAGAATGCCACAACTACTTACCAAGAAAGAAACTACTGAACCTGCGGACAGTCACTCTGTCTTTGTTTCCAAATACTCTACTACCAGTGCTAAAATCAAAGCTGTTATCAAAAAAGATTGTCAATTTTTACAATTGGAACCTGATTTTAATAACATATTTCAAATCTCACCGACTTTTGCCTACCAACGATCAAAGAACATCCAACAGATGCTGAAACCACGGAAAAACCCGACACATACTACGTTCAAGGGGACAATACCCTGCCATAACTGTGGCAATTGTAACAGTATAATAAAAGGCACATTTATTCAGCATTCTACTCAAGGCACGCCCATCAACATCCGTGTCAATGCCACATGTGAAAAATTCGACTTAATGAACATCGCAGTAACATCCGCTCAAAAAATCTAGTCTTGTGTGGCTGCTCATTTTACCACCCACTCTCACAATGTCAACCAACTAAGGTTCCTGGTTTTGGAGGTCGTGGATAAAGCAGTGGGTAGAGATAACAGAAAATTTCTACTCCAAAGAGAGCTGCATTGGATGCATAAACTGAACTCAATTCACCGGAAAGGGCTCCATGAAAGACTTGAATATAGTTGCTACTTATAAAACCCTTTTTCTTGTGCCTTGCTGTTCTAACCCTGTGTTAAGACCACTTGTCTGTTCTACCTCTCACTTGTTCCTTTTTGTTCATGCAAGGTTGTATGATTTGGGATATTTACCCACTATTCCATTTGCTTTTGTTCCTTGACCTACCTGTATCTTTCTTTCACTTTGTTCCAGTTATCTGGCTCTACATTTTTGTTCCGTTTTGCCCGCCATTTCCTACTTACTTTGTATTAACACTATGCCCTCATGGCCCCATCCTTCTTTTCTCACTTCACGTATCACTGCTATTACAGGTGCACTTTCCTTGCCACCTCCTTATCTTGCTTATTCCTTGTGTTTAATCACACTCATCTCTCTTTTGGTCCTTTTTTTATTTTATTTTATTTTCATGCATATCACGCTGTGCTAGCCCCCCGCTTCATTGCCTCTTTGGCTCACATTGAAATTTTTCCTTTTGCCTTTCAGGACTACCTCATTGTTCACCGAGCTCATCTATTATTGTTCCTTCACCTTTTTTTATTTTATTCTTCACTCAACTTTATTGTTCATTCAGTCTTACACACATTTACCTCTCATCACTTCACCCAGTTTCTCTAGTCTTTCTTCTATTTTTACTTCTCATACTCAGATGACGCTGTATCATCGTCTCGTTTTACTTTTTGACTGTAATAATGCCTTTTCTCCACAGGTTCTAATTGTTTACTTTTATGGCACGTTATGCTGAACTTTCTCAGCTTTTATTACGACTCTTGTTTGTGTTCGCTAACCCTGCTGTGTTAACCCACGCCAGAGTCCTACTTCTATTTTCATTTTCATCAGGTAGATAACGCCGTCTCGGCGCGTCCACTTCGTTTGAATGCTTTTTTCACATAGTGACACCCGGTTCTGTTCTTCCCCACTCACGTATCCGGTAAGATTATTACTTTAACCTTCTGATTACCCGCTATTCACTTTTGTATTATAGACACTCGACAGACCTTAAAGTTTGCCGCACTTCGCTCTTCACTATTCGAGCCCGACTCCACCCTCAATCAGTTTCCCACTGAGCACGTCGTGCTTCACTTTCTATCGGATATTTGTCATTTTCTTTCGTTGCACCATGTTTTTGCACGGATTGTTTCATCACTCCTTGAAGTTACATGTGAGCATTAATGCACCCAGACCCCTCACACAGCTGTTTACGCATGCCACTCACAGCCGTACTTTCCTAGACGATTCATTTGGGACCTTTATGTATACCATGACGTTTCTGATTTATTTTGTTTCTTCACATCACTGAATTTCAGACCATTGCATGAGTGCTCTTTCATGCTTTGTTGCTTCGTCTTTCTTGGGCACCATTGTTTTTCTTGGGCATCATTAATTTGAGTTGTTACTGGCACCACTTTGTAATTACTACGATACTGATTCCTGTACTGTGCATTACACCTGAATATCCTTGTGTTTTCTTTATAGAACTTTTCCCCTGACGAAGAGCAGATGCTCGAAATGCATTGGGGACGCATTGACTGAGTTAATGGATACTTGCTATGGATGATTGTGATGGTTATGCATTTTGACTTTGAAGAATGATATTTCACTTATGAATATATTCAACATATGAAAACAATATGAACTGAATATCAGCTTATGATTAAAATCGTTTGTACCAAGAAACTTACCCAGCGACTACCTGATTATCTTTAATACTGCGAAGTCCTTGCATACGGTAAACTCGAGGTTATACTTTACACTGTGTAAGGTTACCTAATTCGATATTCCTTCTAATGTTGCCAGTGTTGTTGCTTCCTTGCCCCCACACTCCCTCATTCCATTGTTGTCCGTGTTAATGCTTGTTTCTACCTGTCCACCATGCTTCCATTGTAGCACTTGTTGCTTGCAACATCCAAACTCCATCCACACTCTATTGTTGCCTATGATGTTGCTTGCTTCCATCCACCCTCCCTACTTCCATTGTTGCACCACTTAATGTTGATTTCACCCACTAACTCTCATTTCTTCAGTTTTTTCCTGTGTAGTTACTTTCAACGCCTAGCCACATTCATTTGCTGCCTGTGGTGTTGCTTGCCTCCATCTATACTAACTCCTTCCGTTGTTGCTTGTGTTGTTGCTTGTACGCCCCCCCTCGCTCCTTCCATTTTTCTTGTGTTGTTGCTTTCCCCACTTACCCATCTCAGTTGTTGCCTGTATTGTTCTATACCTTACCCACCCTCCCACCTGTCGTTGTCCGTGTTGTTGCCAGTGTTCGCATGACCAACCATGCTTTATCCATGTGCTTGCTGTGAGCACTTTCCTTCCATCATCTATTGTACATGGTGCCCACCTAATTCAGTCACTCACCCATGCTGCCTCCATATCAGCTTAAGTGTGGCTTGCGTGTGAAATTTCCATGGTTTAAGCGTACTTATGAGTGACATTCAACAACCAAAGATGAGATTTAGAGCAGTGAAGAGCTCTACAGTAATCTTGAAACAGCTGCTAAAATGGAAGGTCACTATCACAACCACTCTCCTTTATAAAAATATGAGAAAATCCTGGACCGGTCCCTCCTTACCAAGGGTGCCTTGACTCTTGCAGCACCATGGACAAATTATGGCATAACTTTCTCCGAAAAATGTATGTAACTTGGCTGCATAAACACATCTTTTATCACAACATAGACATTGGATGGGGGCGTGGCTTAACAAGCCACGATGGCGGCTGTGTCCTGCTGAGGCTCCGCGATCGGGCTAGCACCTTGCCCAGTTCCTGGATCGCGGGAGCCTCAACATATCCGATTCCACACCCGGGATGCCCCCTGCATACCAGGGCACCCCTTGAGTGACCAGCGGCTGCTGTGGACGGCGCGAGCCAGGCTGCCTCTTGCCGAGACCGAGGGACGCCTGCCCTGGGGAAAGGCGGGCGCTGCTGAACCCGGCGGACCCGTGAATCGTCGGAATCCAGCTATATAGAGGACGACCCCAGGAGTCATACCCAGCGACGCCTGCAACGAGCCGCGGGGAAGCGGACATTAGCCCGCCGGGGTACACAGGGCACAGCGTCTCTCTGCGCTCCGGAGCCCCGATGCACAAGATGGCGGCCGCCGTCCCGGGGCTCCGATTCATCGAGGCTACATCGCCGCCAGGAGCCTGATCGGCACCCGGACCCGATCTGCCTGCCTCCGCGCACCGCAGGGAGCCAGCGAGCACACCACTGGCGCGGAGTCGCCCACCCCAGACACCCGGAACCATCGCAGTGCGCAGTGAGTGGAGATCTCCCCATTCCCCCTCCCCCCCCTCCCAGGGGTCTGGACTGTGACACCCCGGTCTCAGCCTCGTGGGCTGACATCCCGCAGGAGCTGCGCTGCCACACGGCGCCCTTCTCCATCCCGGAGTTCCGGCGCGTAGGAAGGCACCCCGGGACCCCGGCACCCTGACGCCGGCTTACTGCCAGGGACTTGATCGAGCCCCGTGAGGCCAGACGGCTTACCGCCGCGGAACACTGAGCATTACAGCGGTGGGGGTCGCCCTGGCTGTTTACCCCCCCCGCCCCCCCCCCCCCGTGGACCGACCTTTATCTCACGTCCACCATTGCAGGGAGCCACTGAACACACCGCCATCCGTCCAGGGCGGCCACCTCCACTAACTGTGCCTGACCCTAACGTGGCGCCCATAGGGACCTGGCGCCAAAGACGATCGCTTTGTGGATAGGAGCGCCCTACCTAAACGGCAACCGACACCAACCCACGCTTCCTGACTCTGCCCTGTCAGGTACCGCGGACCCCTCCACGCAGAGAGGAGAGGACCCCCACACGACCCCCATACGGACGGAATCGCCAACCGCGGCAGCCGCGCGCCACCCCTGACGCCCCCTGGCAGAGACCCCTCAGGGCCGCATGGCTCCCGGCGAGGGCCAGAGGCCCTGTCCAGTATTCGACGACCACTCATCCGATGCTGCTGTGTGACGACGACCTACCGCCCTCGAGACACACGGCGACCACAGGGAGGACCCCCTCTCCCGTCTAGCAGTGCCCATGGGGAAACCGAGGGCCACCCAGACAGTCCCGGAAACAGCTGTCGAGAGGATGCCGCAGACGAGGGCATGGACGCAGACTAATGCGTCGCAAACCGACCCTACGCTATCAGCAAAGTTGGATCAAGTGCTGGCGGCAATTGAAATGTCCCGCCTCTCGATGGAAGAGAGATTGGGCACTTTGACGACTGACATTAGCCTGATTCGAGATGACCACCGCAAACTGGCGGACAGAGTGAAAGAAGGTGAACGGATTATGACCGAAATGCAACCAGCGGTGAAATCACAAGAAGCAGATATGCAGGAGATAATGCGCCGCGTGACGACCCTGGAAGAACGCACAGTGGATTTGGAGGGGCGCTCGAGGCGCTGTAACATTCGCGTACTGGGCCTGCCGGAGGGGATTGAAAACTCGGACCCCCTGGCTTACATGGAATCCTGGACTAAATCGTTTACCCCAGACTGCGACCGGTCGCCGTACTTCTCCATCGAAAGGGCCCACAGGGTCCCGGCCCGAGCTCCCAAGCCTGGTCTTCCTCCACGGCCCATGCTAGCCAAGTTCCTGCACTTCCGAGACCGGGATGCGGTCCTCCGCGCAGCCCGAACGGCCGGCCCTCTGCAAGTTGAAGACCAGCATGTTATGGTGTTCCCAGACTATGCCCGAGAGATCCAACAGCGACGTTCCACGTTCCTGGAAGTCAAAAGACGCCTCCGCGCGAATGATCTTCAGTATTCCCTGCTGTTCCCTGCCCGCCTTAAAGTGATCCACAAAGGGAAAGCTCTCTTCTTCGACACAGCAGCGGATGCGCAGGACTGGACCGAATTTCATTGCCCACTGATCCCTAAACCAGGACCCCAGAAGAAACGCAACAATGACTCCGGACGATCTAGAAAACGGGGTGCAAGCCGCTCGCGAGCTAGTCACTCCAAGAGTCGGGCGTCTTCCCAGGCGGGCTCGCCCGATCTCACACAAATCATGCAGGAACGACGAGACGCTATACGGGCGGTCTCTGGACTACATTCGTCACCCCCAGCATCGGACTTGGAAGGTCCACCGCACCTGTTCACCCCAGAGAAAGACCGGGACAGTGATGGAACTATGTCAGGATTTGGCCCAATCTCTTCCCCCCTTGTTGTGACACACACGCTGGACGCTGCCTTAGCCAGTCAGCCTACCACCTCTTCGTGAGCAACTGAACTGTCAACTGACATATCCTTTTCATGATTGCCTGTTTTAATGCGCGATGTCTAGAAGCCTAGACTGCTGTACCAGATAACTGCGAGCTCCGGCGAGCGATCCACACTTCTCCTGCTAGAGCCCGACTCGCGCACAGGCCCAGCAGCGACACATGCTGCCACCCCCGCGAATTTCCGTTGGTTTTCTCCCCTAGTGGGACACTAGTTTGGATATGCCACCCCCAGTGACGTATCCTCAGAATTGGGACAGTTGCCCACCCAAAGTTCTAGTTGCTGTTAACGCCCCCAGTCCCCCCCCCATGTTTGAGGAAGCTCGGCGCGCAGGACCACATACGATACACATTCACAGGCGGCATACAGGAATGGTAGAGGAACCCCCCCCCCACCACACCACCCTAGAAATGGTAGTCCCCCACTCAGACATTAATATTCTCACACTAAACGTGCGGGGCCTACACACACCCAGCAAACGCTACTCTGTATACTCCTACATACGGCGCATGGCAGCCAATATAGCGTTCCTACAAGAGACACACATTAACACCACTGAACTCAATCGCCTACAAGCCAAATGGCGAGGGACCATCTGTGCCACACAATATTCGGCATTTGCGCGCGGCGCATTGGTCTGGGTGAGGCCAGGTACCCCCTTCCGAGCGCTCAGGCGCATAGTGGATAGGATGGGCAGGTATGCACTTCTGGAGGGCATTCTTGATGGGCAGGGGATACTTCTAGGCAGCATTTACGCCCCCAATACGGATCAGGACCAATTCTGGGATCACCTTACGGGCGTACTGGCCCAGTTCACCACAGTCCCATGGATATTGGGAGGCGATTTTAACTGCACGCTAGACCCCTCACTGGACCGCTCACACCCTCCCCCCACACACTCCCCGGCCCCCCGGCAAGCAGCCCTCTTCAGAACATGGACTGCACACTGGGCGCTCACAGACGCATGGCGACACCTCCACCCACTAGATCGCATATACTCCTTCCACTCGATCCCACACAATCTCCGGGTCCGCCTGGACCGTTTCCTTTGCTCTGCTCCGATCCTTCCTAAGATTACATCCACGGACTATCTGGGCCGGATCCTCTCGGATCATGACTCCCACATTATACGTCTTACCTGGCGCCCCCCGCATCCACCAGTCCCCACCTGGCGCCTCCCCAGAGACTGTCTGACGGACCCGATTTTCAGAGATGCGCACGCATCCAGCATACGCGATTACTTTACACACAACGAGAACACTGCGTCATCGGTACTGGTGGAATGGGACGCGTATAAAGTGGTGGCGAGGGGAGAATGCATCAAACAGATAGTGGGGGTCCGCCGCACCTTAGAACGGACGCTTTTAACGACGGAACGGGCCTTAGCTGCCCTCACCAAACGAACTGACGCCTCGGAGGAACACGCCGTGCTCACGGCGGAGGCTAAATCGGAATATCAGACTGCCTGCACTGACCTGCGGAAGTACAATTTTAGGGCATATGCCTCTAGGGTGCACAAAGACAGGGACAAAACCGGGGCGCTCCTGGCCTGGATGGCGAGGCAGGAAACTGAAATCAAACCGATCACAGACATCGTCAATCCGGAAGGCGTGCTGGTGCAATCACAGGCCGAGATTCTCCTGGCATTCCAACGCCATTATACACGAGTATACGAGACCCCAACTTACTGCTCCCCGTTTCCCGCGACCCACTTTTTGGACCCCCTGACACTGCCCGCGATATCGGATGATGACAAGCGCACACTGGACGCCAAAATTATTCCCTCTGACATCACCCGAGCGATGCGCGCCATGTCCCGGAATAAAGCACCGGGACTGGACGGCTTCCCACTAGAATACTACACAACATTCTCTTCCCTGGTGGTCCCCCGCCTGTCACGGATGCTCGGGGCGTCACTTCGTTTGGGGAGGTTACCCCAGTCGCTACGGGAGTCTGTGATTGTCACCTTTCTTAAGCCTCACAGGGATCCGCTCCACATGGGGTCGTACCGGCCCATCACACTCCTGTCAGCGGATTGTAAGATCCTAGGGAAGATCCTGGCCGACCGATATGCACAAATCATACGCCCACTGGTCCACCCCGACCAATGTGGCTTCGTCCCAGGGAGAAATACCTCCCAGAACCTCCGCCGGGTCTTCCATATTCAAGATCAGGTACGTGACAGATTTCCCCGGGCCGCCTGCCTCATTATGGACCTAGAGAAGGCGTTCGACACTCTCACCTGGCCCTACCTGTTCTCAGTTCTGCACCGCCTCAATATCGGCCCGACCCTCATGGCATATACCCGCCTCCTATACACCGACCTCACCGCTCGAGTTCGTATCGGGAAGCGCATCTCACCGGCGTTTGAAGTTCGACGAGGCACAAGACAAGGATGCCCCTTGTCGCCCCTTCTATTCGCACTGGCAGTCGAGCCGCTGGCGGTTCGACTGCGTCAGGAAGGTGTGGACTGGGGCATACCACTCGCAGACGGAACCCATTGTGTGTCCATGTACGCGGATGATCTTCTTATATATGTCCGCGACGTAGAATCGGACCTGACCCCCATAGGGACCGCATTAGCGGAATTTGCAGCGGCCTCCGGCCTACAAGTAAACTGGGACAAGTCCACAGTCTATCCTCTACACCCAGACCTACCCTCCCGGGACGTCGAACTCGGTTTACATAAACTCTCATGGTCAGCGGAAGCCCCCCGATACCTCGGCGTGCGCCTATACCATTCTCCAGCAGACATCTTCGAAGGCAATCACCGCAAGATACTAGCTTGCCTACGCCCGACGGTCGCCTTCTGGAATAAACTACCGCTAGCCCCGATAGGACGGATAGCCCTCGCTAAAATGGTGATGCTTCCCCGGCTCCTTTATCACTTTACAAACCTGCCGGTGATACCGCCCAGATCCTTCTTTCGCGATGTAGATTCCCTCTTAGGAACCCTTATTTGGGGAGCTGGCCGCCACAGGGTCGCTCTGAAAACTCTCCAACTCCCCACGACACAGGGGGGACTCGGAGCACCATCCTTTGAGGCATATTTTCTTGCGGCACAGCTCCAGTGGCTATCCTACTGGACGGCGGACCGCTACCCTCAGGAGACGGTTACCTCTACTGGCAGAATCACAACACCGGAGCTTACTCGTCTACTCCTCCCGGGCACCAAGCCGCGGCGCACATATCCCCTCCATGTGGCGGTGGCGCGCCGGTGCATGATGCGGGTACACCGGCTATCCCCTGGTAGGCCCCCATACTCTCCGCTGCTACCATTAATAGGCAGCCCCAGGCAGGATTCCTATTTCACGGCTCCACTACTCGCCGATTGGTCCAACTGTGGTATCACAGACCTGGAATCACTCTTCGAGGAGGGACAGCTGAAGCCGCTGGACCGCCTGATAGCGGAATATGGGCTCCCCCCGGGTCAGTTCCTAAGGTACAGACAACTGCTCGATGGATACCGACCCCACTTTAATCTCCACACTGGCGAACCAGACACGCATCCAGTAATACATACTATCCTGCATATGGGGGTGGGTCGCCACCTAGTCACATGGTTGTACAAATCCATCCGAGAACTCTCATACGCTCCCCTGACAGCCCTGCGCGCCACCTGGGAGGAGGACATAGGCCGCGCTCTACACGACTCAGAATGGACCAAGGCGCTTGAGGCCCCTAAACGCGTCTCTAGGAACGCCCGCTTCAAAAATATACAGTATTACATACTACACAGGGCATATCTCACCCCAGCGCGATTACAGAAGTTCTACCCCTCCACGCCATTCCTATGCCCCAGATGCTGCTCCCCAGCTGCAAACTTTCGTCATATGTTTTGGGACTGTCCTGACCTCCAGCCCTTCTGGCGGGCAGTACACGACACACTACGGGAACTCACGGGCCATACTACACTAGCCACCTGGGAGTCCAGTGCACTAGGCATCCTCCACATCTCAAAGCAGGAACCTGCCCACAGACGCTTGGTGCCCCTGGCGCTCTTGTTAGCCAATAGGTGTATAACCATGCGCTGGCGATCCCCAGAGGGCCCCCCCATAGCACAGTGGAAAGGGGCGGTTAGCAAATGGGCAGCAGCGGAGGAAGACGCCTTAAGAGAAGAAGAAGCCAAGGGTGCGCGTAAAATTCCCATCTCCATGGAATGGGCCATGCTCCTTCACAATTTCCGTCAGTCCACGCAGGCGGGAGACCAGCCTGACCCTTCCCCTCCCCCCGCCCAGGAAGGCCAGTAGCCCTTATCTGATGTGAGCCACCCCAGGGTCAAACCCCGATAACCCCCGCATCTGGAGCGGCCTCTCGTACGTCCAGCCACTTGACCCCCACCCCGCTGGCCGAGATACAGCAGGCCCCCCCTGCCGATCGCCCCCCCCCCCCCTACTACACCCTGCTGCCGATATCTTCCCGTTTGGACCCTGCTAGCGCCTACATGCCTCCCTCCCACAGTTCTGTTTCCCCTCTGTTTACTGGTCACACTATCATATGCACAGTACAGACCCAGATCCTGCGCCGCTGTGGCAAGCGAGCGCCCGCCTCTCCTTACTCACCGCCCCCACGGCAGTACCGTCCCATCGCTTCCCAGCTCGCAGGCGCCCTCACACGCGTATAATGCACGGATTACCCGATGTCATGTTTAAGTGTACCAGTTCTATAAAACGAGAAAATGTTGCACACATGGCTGTTCGTGGCTGAATGTTGAGGCCACGTCGGCGGATTGTTTACTGTACTGGTGTACCTTTTTTTACTGCAACAATAAAAACAAATTTAAATAAAAAAAAAAAACATAGACATTGGATTTGAAATCTGCATTAATCATCAGAACCACAATATGACATACAAGCATGATCACTCCAAACATCACTGTGACAGGCAGGTCACTTTGTCTTTCTCTTAATAGTTACCCTGCATGAAACTTACCCACTTTCTCTGCTGGCCCTCTGTGCATTGCTGATCATGCTATACCTGTGTGTGTACTCACAATGGCTGTCTTTTGACATTCAGCTAGTGCAGAGATGCTGCACTCTTGTCTTCTGTCATGCTTTACTGCTCAGTGCTGCTGGTGCCGATTTGGAGTAAGAGTAGATGGAGACCGTACGCTCTCTTTCATGGGCGTACACGGGGACAAACTTCCTGCTTATTGAAAGTCCGCCACACTTTGCAGCCGCAAAAGCTTTTTAAAACATGGCAGCGTGGCAGGTCATTACCATGACTGGTCACAAGCAGACAGCCATCCTGTGCCCTCCCTCTTTTGAATGCTTGTCCACAGCAGCATATGTGGCCCAAGTCACTTGTCATATTTCTCCTGCGATCAGGTGGGCCCTGTAGGCCCTATCCACTGGCAGCAATGCTGTTATGATTAAATGCAGGAGACAGCAGGTGACCATCTTCAAGTAGGGTTTATTTGATCTGAGAAAGCCCTCAAACGATGTCCTTGCCAGACACAGCTGGACCAACTGTCAATGATCCCACTAAGGTGACATCATGCTGGAAAGTAGAGTACATCACAGAGATGTGCCATTCCAGCCAGCATCTCAATACAATATAACACATCTCCCCATCTTACAGTAAAACAAAGAACTAAGAATGAAACAGAAGAAAAATAAAAGATACATCAAGCTATATGTAAATAAATAATGAATAACAAAAAGAATAAAAACACCCATCCTCGTCGCCAAAATTGTTATGATTAAATGAAGGAGACAGCAGGTGACAATCTTCAAGTAGGGTTTATTTGATAGGAGAAAGCCCCCAAACAATGTCCTTGCCAGACACAGCTGGACCAACTGTCAATGATGCCACTAAGGTGACATCATGCTGGAATGTAGAGTACATCACAGATATGTGCCATTCCAGCCAGCATCTCAATACAATATAATACATCTCCCCATCTTACAGTAAAACAAAGAACTAAGAATGAAACAGAAGAAAAATAAAAGATACATCAAGCTATATGTAAAAAAATAATGAATAACAAAAAGAATATAAAAACACCCATCCTCGTCGCCAGAATTGTTATGATTAAATGCAGGAGACAGCAGGTGACAATCTTCAAGTAGGGTTTATCTGATAGGAGAAAGCCCCCAAACGATGTCCTTGCCAGACACAACTGGACCAACTGTCAATGATGCCACTAAGGTGACATCATGCTGGAATGTACAGTACATCACAGAGATGTACCATTCCAGCCAGCATCTCAATACAATATAACAGATGCCTTCCTCAGGGTCGGGAGCATTCTGGTGCCAGTCTGTCAGTGTGCCAACACACTAGTGCATAAGGTAATCCAAGAACAGCACTGCCAAATTAGTCTGAGGGTCTGTAGCGCTGCATGGTCTGAGAGGTGCAGGCACCCCTGCTCACTCTAAACTAACGGGAGAGCATATGGCATGCTGTAACACAAAAACTTAGTTTTGCCCACCAGTTACTAGGTCTATTGCCAATCATCATCCAATCACTGACTTGTTTGTGGACTTGAGTTAAATGGCACTAACAGTGATGTGCAGGTGGCGCCAGTTTTCGAAATACAACAAGGCAAGTCGGCGCCCCCTAGATGGATCATCACTCTCTGTATCAGCCTGGACATGGGGTGGTGCACTGCTTGGTGGTCTCAGGGTGATTATCACTAACCAGAGAAGATGAATTGTCAGAGTCTGTTTGAGAGCCTGAGCCATAGCATGTCTCGTGGATGAATTCCTGAGGCAAAGCTTTATGGTGCACTGTTGCCTGAGTCTGAGGGTGGCACTGCGCCGTGTGATGACAAATTGTGTTCTTTATTGTGAGTGAAGAAACTCAACCTTGAGGGCAGCACTGTATAATGTAATGTAATGTATGTAATGTATAGGCATTTATATAGCGCACTACTTACCCGGGGGGTCCCAAGGCGCTTCGACCGATGCGAAACCCTTCCTGGCTTCCCTGAGAGATGGTCCCTTAATGGGTATCTCCAGGGTGAGGCCAGGCATTCCCGGCGTTCTGGTGGGGCCGTTAGTGAAGATGAGGCAAGCTAATGCCCAGAGTTGCCGAGTGTGATCGCTGATCAGAGTGGGCACCGAGGCGAGAGAATTATCGAGTCCGCTGACCCTGGTCCAGAAACCTGCCGCGCCGGGAATCAAACCCTGGTCCCGGGCCGTCCTCTGCTCTCGGGTCTGCCGCCTCTAACCAGTGAGCCACACTCACTGGCTACGCAGTATGCACACTACTGCCAGCAGGGAGCCTGCTGCTTGCGCTTTTGCAATGGCCTGTTCCTATTTGCAGTTTCTTGTACCTCATAGTGCCGTTGTGTTCGGAGGTGCTAAAAATGCATGACTCCGCATTTTAGTGCGTGTTCAGAACAACCGCACTAAGTTGCATTGGTCTTACCACTGATGCATAATACTAGGCAGAGCTGTGCCTCCAAATTGTTTTATTCCCCACACCTTCCATTGTCCATCTTACCCCCATACCCATCCCTTCACTCCCTCCTTGTGCCCCCTGCCTTTCCTTCTACTCCGCCAGCAATAAAAATTAGAGTTAAGACCATATCCTATCTCGTTTTCAAGTTGAGCATAGAGTCCACGAGCATGCACTGCTCTGCGAGGCAGAATGTATCTACAATATGAGCTTTAACCAAAACCATTGATTGCCTTTCATTCTTTGTGTGCCTTTCAGAAATGTTGGCTATTTATTGGTGCATTGCTTGTAATTGTCACTCCTATGCGTGCTTGGTTCACGCTTAGGCGATTTCACTCATTATTCCTTTGGATAGGCCAAAACGTGTTCTTGGTTCCTCCTGGTCGCCAATCACAATGTGCGCTTCCTCTGCTCTTTCTCCATTGATCAGTGTGGCACGCAGCACTTTATGCATTCTTCTGCATGGCACGTTGAGCTTTAACTTTAAGCATAGACGCATTTGGACTATAATCTGCATGCTTCAAACAGACGGACATCTTGACCTCTGCGTGTTTCTCTGTTTATTAGGCATGCTTCTGCTGAAGCGAGAGATATTGCAAGTTAGACTTACTTTCATTGTTCACAGAAGGAGATTGAGTCACGTGGGGTAAATTTGACAATGTGGTTGTTAGACTTAGCATCCTTGGCGTGGTATTCCCTGATATTTTGCCTCTATCTCCTGTATTTTTTGTGCTGTGCTAGACTTAGTTTTTGCTGGCTTAGATGCTTTGGGAACTTTGCCGTTGATCAGTGCCAAAAGTGCATGTGCTCCCTGTATAAATTGTTATTGCAATTGGTTATCCCTGATTGGTATATTTGATTTACTGGTAAGTCTCTAGTACAGTGCACTGTGTAAGCCCAGGGCCTGAAAATCAAAGGCTACTAGTGGGCGTGCAGCACTGATTGTGCCACCCACATGAGTAGCCCTGTAAAAGTATCTCAGACCTCCACTTCAGTGCCTGTGCGCAGTTTAAACCTGCCATGTCGACCTGGCAAGTAAAACCACTTTCCAGGCCCGACCTCTCCCTTTTCTTACATGTAGAACCACCCATCTGGTAGGCCCAGGTGCCCCCATGGGTTGGGTGCAGTGTATAAGAAAGGTAGGCCATGTACTGCTGTGTTTTAAATGTCTTGAAATACTGCAAATTTAGTTTTTCACTATTGAAAGGCTAGTTGTCACATAGGCTAAAATAGGAGTTGCTTTATACCATCTCACAAAAATCAGGAAAAAATTATGGTTGATATTTTCATGCAATGTACACCGAGATGTGGTTGAGTACTCTGTGAATAAATAACACTGTACTCCAAATCTACGTAACCTTTTACTCATTTTTTCCTGATTTTTGTGTTTAACTGTCCTCCCATTCTGGGACTCCTCTGCCTATATTACTGCATACCCGGTGACTTCTTTTTGGGTTGACCCTATTTTGTAACATTATAACATCTCAATCATAACTTTCTAATGGGACAAGATAGAGAGATGGAGTTTAGGCTCTAAAAACTCAGAATTTAATAACACATCTTTTAGTAAATATGGTTTTTAAATTGTGTGTTTGAAAATGCCACTTTATAAAAGTGGCGCAAACACAAAAAGATGGACGGAGAGCTGAAACTTTTTGGACACTACCCCAAGTCACAGATCTGAGTAGAATCCATCATCGTTCTTTAATTCACTTTGCCACCCCAGTTTAGACCCAGCAATATGGAAATCAGTCTTGACCCTGTCTTTCATGGGATCAGTCCAGCCCGAACTGCCAAGCCAGGTCTTCCCTGGATGGGAAAGAAGCATCCTCGGACCAGTTTTGGGGTAACACTCCTCATCAGCCAGGCTAGTTTGAATCCAGTGGCAAAGTGGGCAAAGGACCCATGTCTGGGCCTTCCTAGCCAAATTAGGGCGAACAAAACAAGCACAAAAAGATGATGGACAAAGCACTGAAACTTTTCAGAAACTCACCCCAGTCTTAGATCTGAGTTGTATTCATCATCGTTCTTTAGCTCACTTCACCACCCCAGTTCAGACCCAGCCATATGCAAATCAGTCTTGACTCTGTTCTTCATGGAAACAGTCCTGACTGAACTGCAAAAGCAGGTCTTCCCTGGACTGGAAACAAGCATCATGGGACTGGTTTCAGGGTAACACCCCTCATCAGCTAGGCTTGCTTGACTCCAGTGGCATAGAGAGCAAGCGACCAGCGTCTGGGCATACCCTGCCAACTTAGGGGGAACAAAGGAAGCACAAAAAGATGGACGGAGCGCTGAAACTTTTTAGACACTCACCCCCAGTTACAGAGCTGGGCTGAATCGATTATCATTCTTTAGCTCACTTCGGGACCTCAGTTTTTGCACTTTTAGAAAGTAGGCATTTTCTTGTTTAACCATCTGTGTGCCTCTACTAGTTTGTGTATTGACAGTTTGGTTTTGGAGTGACAGGGGCTAGAGATGTGCTTTCACTGTAGACAGCCACCAGGAGGGGTAGAGGAGTGACCTGCCTTTTCCTGGGAGATTCATTGCTGGGCTGAATAAACCTTGGTCTGCCTTTAGAGTGGTGGGAAGAGTTTCCCTTGCACCTAAATAGGCAGTGTCTCCTTTGCACAATGCTGTCTCCACTTCCTGTGAGCCTGCTGCACCAGAGAGGACAGAACTGGTTTAGTCTGGGCTCAGAGACCCTTGTTACAAAGACAAAATGGGGTATAAGTAGTGGACCTTATACCCCAGAGAATTAGATCACTCGGACTTAAGAGGAACCTTTGCCAAGAAGAAGATCTGGAGAGCTGTGAGGAGGATTACTGCCCCTTTGCTGTTTGCTTTGCTTGGTTGACCTGCAGTTGCTGCTTCTGCCAAGGAAAGAAATACTTGAACTTATCTGAGAAACCTGCTTGAAGAAGAATCTCCAAGGGCTTGGGTGTGCTAGCCTCCTGTTCTGAAGCCTCAGGGACACAACTATTTCATCTTCTAACCCACTGACTAGGACCTGGAATCCTGTGTAGACTCCTGCATTAGAAAGAGCACCAATTCCAGTTCTTGGGCCCTGAGAATTGTGTGGTTGGTTCTGCAACACAAATAAAACCAAATCCAGCGCTGTCAGAGCTGCATCGAGGCCCGGGGCACCGCCCATGAAGTGCACAATGCACTGCCCCGCCTACACCCAGGTAGAGCCATTTGTTTTCTACAAGTTTTATTTTTGCGATAACTGTTTTATTTTAAAGTCATATTTTATTAGTTGTAGGCTGGATTTTTGTAGTTTTGGTCTTGTTTGGTTTAGATGAAGGTACTTTATTTTTCTAAACAGGTGTGGTGTCCAGTTCTGGTGTTTTCAATGTGTTACTGTGAGTTTGGGTACAAATACTTTAAACATTACCTTTGGGTTAAGCTAGTCTGCTCGTGCCAAGCTACCAAGGAGGTGAGCAGGAGTTATCAAAAGTGTGGATCCCCCTTAGCCTTACTAGAAGCAAGGGTCCGTAGTTGAACAAATGTGTATACCTCTGCCAACTATAAACCCCAAGTTCTAACAGTCCTCTTATATTTAGACCTGAGAGACAAGTCACCTGAAGCACAAAAGAGAAAGAGAAATGTTAATCTTTAGACTGACGACGCTCTGGGCCTCCTTGCTTGAGAGTACAGACTGCTGCTGGAGAACTGAAACTGTACGTCGTTTCAGAGCTGCAACTATTAACACGTATGATACCTTGCTTTGCCAAGATATAGTGGGGAGTTGTTGGAAAATTAATGTTCTGTTATTAAATCACACCCCACCATGTAAGATACATTGTGTAGTTTATCTTAACCGGTTTGCTGCTGCCATCGGCCAACGGCCGTCGAGAGTACTACCTCCGTAGTGCTGCGCACGTCCGTTGGCCGACACGGCCCCACCCACGCAAGAAATCACCCGCACCGCAGCAGAATTTACGCCGCGGTTAACAGGTTAAAGGGCTTTGTAGTCCTCTCTTCCCTACAAACATTCTGCAAGGCAAACAGTGGGTACATAAGAAAGTTACATTTTGCGCTTCTTCATCCCCAAATACTCTTTGCTAATTTTCTGATAATACAGATGGTCTTCAGCAGCTCTAAACTTAAGGCAGTGGCATGCTCTTGCCTTGTTCTTGAAAATTATACTGGAAGACAAGACCTTTTTCACGCTGAACCCCCACCCCAAAGCGTGCCTTCTACTGCGGCTAGAATATGTCCACAGTAGTAATGATGTGACTCTTGGCCCAGTCTGTTGTGGGGCAGGCTTCCCACTCCTTTCACCTCTGCCTTAATGCGCTCTCTGTTACCCTTCTGACTAGCCATCTGTTTTCTGCACCATTGCCCAATAGCATTGGGGGCAAATTAAATGCACACATTTCTGCTCTGTTTGCTTTTGCAAATAGAAGAGCACAGGTGATATGTGAAGCAGATTACCTGCTAGGTGCACTTGTTGGTCTTACCGTCAAATAAGAAGCTGGTTATTTTAATAGTGCTTGCAAGTGTTTACGGTTTATAGCGCTGTGAATAACAAGTGCTGATCCTTACCCATCTCACTTCACTAACTGATTTTAGAACTATGAAAAGATCAGTTGGCCATGCCACTATCAAACCTGTGACTAGGAGGTACATAATAATAATCATGATGATAAATAGTTTTATATAATGCGTAATGCTAGAGGTTTACAGCTGTAAGCGCTGTAGTACCAAGTGTTACCAAATTTAATAGTACTCATTTTATTGATGCTGGCTGAGCTGGTTCTGCTCAAATTCAACCTGCAGGCCACACAGTAATATCAGCAGGGAACATGTAACCTACTGAGCAGACAAGCTAACTTGGGTTCATTGTGCAGAAAGACTAGAATCCCACTTGAATAAGAAAATTTCTCAGGAAGTACAGTAATAATAAAATTACAAGTCTTCCAAGCCCTCTGGAAGAAAGTATAATTTATGGTTTTTGGCAGTCGACCATCCCAAACACACCAGCCGTAAACACATAAAGCAAGGACACTGGCATTGAGGCGGTCAGCATCATTATAAAAGAAACAAGACTGCCCCCAGCGAGATCCAACCCCCATCTCAAATCTCAAAAGTTAAACAAGGCAATTACAGATTAAGAATGCAGCAAGGACGGCAGAGTGAATGGCCGCCTAGTGTGTCTTCGCGCTGCACAGGGACCCAATTACGAGGCGAAAACAGTGTGATGCAGAATCCGAAAACAAGGAACAAAGGTGATCTCACCCACCACAACATCTCCCGCACACGATGTGACGGCTGAAACAACTGCCGACCGCCTATAAACGCCCTAGACCGATGCTCGGGTCTATGCCGGGAGACGCGAGGCATGGGTCGCCATCTTGGGTCCGCGGAACACGTCCGGAGACGAGCGGGAGACGAGTGGGACTTCCAGCCCTCCACAAAAGAGCTCTCTCAATGCCAAGGTGAGCGCGCTATAAGGAGAAAGGCAGCGACATTTACCCCAACGACTGCAAGCAAGGGGACCGCAAGAGTGTCCGATTTACACCAAATCAGACCTGCCTGACCTCAAAATGGCATCCTGATTGCCCGGTAACTTAAACGCGGTAATTTATACGCTACAAACCTACGCCTTACTATCCAGCATAGCGCTATTGCTAACCACACGTCATTTATCTCCACAGACCTGCCTAACAGAACTACTTTCTGCCGTCCTGAGTACCCAGATAAGCCTTCGTTTTCTTAAACGATGCCTGACATCAAGATGGCGACTCTTACAGAAATTAATCCCAGCACTAGGCGCGAAAATGTCTTCATATCGCAGTAAAGGCACAGGGTTCATGTAAGACTCCCCACAGCAAAGGCACATCTATGCCAGTAGGGAAACATCACTTACAACGCAACTTTTACAACGACATACCATTACAACGCAACTTTTACATCGCAAAAACTTTTACAACGCATGTATTTACAACGCATGTTTTTACAACGCAGGTACCTTTACAGCGCATACCATTACAACGTAAGTATTGGTAAGTATATAAGTATATTTTAAATGTTATATGTTTGGGGTAAAGGGGTATTTTTGGGGTTCAGGGTCAGTTTTTAGTTTTTGGGTAAAGGGGTATTTTTGGGGTTCAGGGTCAGTTTTTAGTTTTTGGGTAAAGGGGTATTTTTGGGGTTCAGGGTCAGTTTTTAGTTTTTGGGTAAAGGGGTATTTTTGGGGTTCAGGGTCAGTTTTTAGTTTTTGGGTAAAGGGGTATTTTTGGGGTTCAGGGTCAGTTTTTAGTTTTTGGGTAAAGGGGTATTTTTAGGGTTCAGGGTCAGTTTTTAGTTTTTGGGTAAAGGGGTATTTTTGGGGTTCAGGGTCAGTTTTTAGTTTTTGGGTAAAGGGGTATTTTTAGGGTTCAGGGTCAGTTTTGGGTTTTTGGGTAAAGGGGTATTTTTGGGGTTCAGGGTCAGTTTTTAGTTTTTGGGTAAAGGGGTATTTTTGGGGTTGAGGGTCAGTTTTGGGTTTTTGGGTAAAGGGGTATTTTTGGGGTTGAGGGTCAGTTTTGGGTTTTTGGGGTACAGGGGTACAGGGTAAAAATAAATTAAAATTAAATTTAAATTAAATTACATTAAATTATATATTTTTCAATTAATTTACGATTATAAAATTAATATATATTTACCTATACTTACGTTGTAATGGTATACGTTGTAAAGGTACCTGCGTTGTAAAAACATTAGTTGTAAATACATACGTTGTAAAAGTTTTTGCGTTGTAAAAAATGCGATGTAAAAGCATGCGTTGTAATAACATGCGTTGTATCAACATAGATCCATGCCAGTAGCGACATCAGCATGTATGGTCCCTGAAGCACACGCACCCAGCCTGTACCAACAGGTACCAGCCAGCACCAGCAGGTAAATGATATGAGGGCTATCTGAACAACTTCTCCGTCTTGTGTTATGGCCAGCAGCTGTTTAATCCTGTTTAATCACACCCTGCCAACACCTGGCCAACACCAGCAACCAAGTAGATGGCAGTCAATAGGCAATGAGCCAGATGCGATTGCTGATACACGATAAAGCCAATTCCTGCCACTGTTGACGGAGTTATCGGCACATCTGTGGTAATCTGCTCATCTGTGGCAATCTTTCAATACTGCCTATACCTGCCTATACTTGCCTAAATCCCTATACTTGCCTATACTGGCCTACAAATTGATCAACTAACACTGTCCTTATCCGGGGAAGATCACTCAAGAACGGGCGCACTCAGGAGCACCCAAGAACTTAAGATCTCTCAGTATAGAGGAGCCCCCAGAAACACAAGTCCCGCAAAAAAATCTACACAAGACCTGCACAAGACCTGAAAAAGACCGGTACAAGCCCGGACAAGACCCACAAAAGACTTGCAAAGACTTGCAGAGACCTGGAAGAGAATATAAACATCCACCTAACAGCCACCTAACCTACTTCCGCAGCCAGTCGTTCCCTGCTCAGGAACTACCTACTTACTAAGTGAACCAGCTGAGCACCGACAATGGCGGATAGAGAATCCAAAAACACTAAGAAGGTGCGGCCAGAAACTTCCATCTCAGACTCACCTGTTAAGAACAGGGGTGACGTTGCTAGAACCCTAGACATGATTCTGAAGAATTTGGCGGACGTTCATGACCTTGCCAAGTCAACGAAAAGTAACACCGACGCGATGCAACTTGAACTAACCGCGATCAGAGCTGACATGAATTCCTTATCTTTCCGCCAAGACGAAGCAGAGCAGAGAATTAGCGATATCAAAGACAAGTCCACAAACTGCGCTAAAATCACGCAGCATCTCCAAACAGCCACCAACGATCTCAGACGCCAAGTCTCAGAATTGGAAGATCGCAACAGGAGGGGAAACGTGCAAATCTTCGGGGTCCCAGAAAATGCAGAAAAGGACACCGACTCCTGTTTATCATTTCTAGAAGACTGGATCCCATCTGTTAAGGGCATACAGTTCCAACATGGATTGGAGCTGGACAGAGCCCATAAAGTGCCGACCTTCCTGCACCGATCGGCGAGAGGCCCACGACCTCTCATATGCAAACCACTAAGATTCCAACACACGGAAGACATCCTAAGGTATGCCAGAAAAAAACACAACATCATCTGGGAAGGTAACAGAATCACATTTACGCAGGATTACTCCAGAGAAACTGTGGAAATACGAAAAGGTTTCCTATCTCTTCGAGAAAGACTACGGGCGAAATATATTCAGTTCTCTTTTGCAGGCCCGGCGAAATTCAAGATCTCAGACCATGGTCGTTCTTATCTCTTCACTAATCCGCATGACTTATCATGCTACCTAAGTGTCAAACCACAACAAGAAATGGACACGTCTGGGGGTCAATCTAATAAAAGGAAAACAGATGCCCAAGAAAAAGGCAGTTAAGTTTATCTCTAGATCCCATCATCTGCGATCTTTCAACAGGTATGTCTAACTGCTGAGTTATGATATGTGAACACAGGCGGACTGCTACTCCAGTTTTAACGTCCTGACCTAAGTCTCTCACTGACTATTAGAGGCTGAACTTAGCCTCAGTGATCGAACTTTGTATTATGGTCTGGGACAATTTTATGCCCAAATTATAAGTTATAAGTCTACTGAGAGTCTCCCAACACAGTACCTGGAGTGCTAAACTGACTTGTAATTTTCCACTGATAATTTTTGATGTGAGGTTATTTGACTGTGAGGTTAAGTTACTGGGTAGTTGCTTCACTTATCCTCAGACAAACGACAACATTATACTGTTGCATATAATTATACGCTATACTGTTTGCATATAAAAGTCTCTACCGTCTGCAAGTTCCCTAAATGCTTAAAATGTACTTATACATGACCAGAATTGTTGGCATCAGTTATATTTGCCATACGCTAATATGAGGGGGTTTTTTAAATAAGAAGTTCTTTGTTTACTTAATTAATTCTCTTCAATTAAGATGCTACGTCGCTTATCCATCGGCTTGGCTAATGTTCTAAGTCAAATAATGTAAAATGACCGTACACAATAGATGCTTCATCTATTAATGTTAACAAAACGTTGGCAGAATGTTTTCACACAAAATGTTATCAGAATGTTATCTCATATGTCCCTGTGCGAGCGTCGACAGCACTGCCGTCGCAGCTCTTCAGTTCGAGTTTGGGGGAGGGAGGGAGGGGGAATTCCGACCGGTGAAGGGGGAGTAAGGGGGGGCTGACTCAATTGGGGGGGTGGGGGGGCTGTAGGGTTGTAAAGACGGATATTTCACGAGCATCTTTGCTATGTACTATTCCTTATGTACTATACCTTATCTATTCTTTACTCTTCTCTCTTTCTTTCTTTCCTTTCCTTTCCCTCTCCTCTCTCACTTTCATAGCTACCTCTTACTTACTAATTACTCTCTTCCACCACGATGTGTGCCACGCATTCCAGGTCCTTCCTCGGCGTGCAGCGCTGTCTATTATAGTATGTATAAAATGCAGCATTCCTATATGTGCGGAAATGCGCGTTACGACCCACCATCACATTAAATCGAACATTACCCATGGCTTCAGATAATCAATCAATCAATCACGGCATTTGTAAAGCGCGCTACTCACCCGGGAGGGTCTCAAGGCGCTGGGGGAGGGGGGTATATTACTGCTCGAACAGCCAGGTCTTGAGCTGCTTCCTGAAGGAGAGATGGTCTTGGGTTCGCCGAAGGTGGGTGGGGAGGGAGTTCCAAGTCTTGGCTGCCAGGTAGGAGAAGGATCTTCCTCCGGCAGTGGCTCTGCGGATGCGTGGTACGGTGGCGAGGGCGTGGCTGGTTGATCGTAGCTGGCGGGTGGGCATGTAGAATGTCATGCGGTCGTTGAGGTACTTGGGGCCCAGGTCGTGGAGAGCCTTTTGTGAGTGGGTGAGGAGTCTGAACGTGATTCTCTTGCTGACTGGGAGCCAGTGTAGGTCTCTCAGGTGTCCGGTGATGTGGCTGCGTCGGGGGATGTTCAGGATGAGTCGTGTGGAGGCGTTCTGGATGCGTTGGAGTCTTTTTTGAAGTTTGGCTGTGGTTCCGGCGTAGAGGGTGTTCCCGTAGTCCAGACGGCTGGTGACGAGTGCCTGGGTGACGGTCTTCCTGGTTTCAGTGGGGATCCATCTGAAGATCTTGCGGAGCATGCGCAGGGTGTTGAAGCATGAAGATGAGACGGCGTTGACTTGTCTGGTCATCGACAGGGAGGAGTCCAGGATGAAGCCCAGGTTCCATGCGTGGTCCGTTGGTTTGGGAGCGGTGCCCAGGGCCGGGGGCTACCAGGAGTCGTCCCAGGCGGAGGGTGATGATCCCAGGATGAGGACTTCCGTCTTGTCTGAGTTCAGTTTAAGGCGGCTGTTCCTCATCCAGTCGGCGACATCTTTCATCCCTTCGTGTAGGTTGGCTCTGGCGGTGGTGGGTTCGTTGGTGAGGGAGAGGATCAGCTGGGTGTCGTCGGCGTAGGAGATGATGTTGAGGTTGTGTTGGCGTGCGATGGCTGCGAGGGGGCTCATGTAGATATTGAAGAGGGTTGGACTGAGTGAAGATCCTTGTGGTACGCCGCAGATGACTTCGGTGGCCTCGGATCTGAACGGAGGGAGGCGGACTCTCTGGGTTCTTCCGGCGAGGAACGAGATGATCCACTCCAGTGCTTTCTCTCGGATTCCGATGTTGCTGAGGCGCTTCACTAGGGTGCGGCGGCAGACAGTGTCGAATGCCGCAGAGAAGTCCAGGACGGTGAGGGCTGCTGTTTTCCCGTTGTCGATCAGGGTTCTGATGTCATCTGCGGCTGCGATGAGGGCGGTCTCGGTGCTGTGGTTGGCCCGGAACCCGGACTGCGAGGGGTCAAGGGATCCGTTCGTCTCGAGGAAGGCGGCAAGCTTTCTGTTGACGGTCTTCTCGATGACTTTGGCCGGAAAAGGAAGGAGCGAGATGGACGGTAGTTCTTGAGGTCGGTGGGGTCCGCCGTTGGTTTCTTCAGGACGGCGGTCAGCTCGGCGTGCTTCCAGCTCTCCGGGAAGGTGGCGGTGTGGAAGGAGGAGTTGATGATGTCTCGGAGATGGGGTGCGATGATGGCGTCGGCTTTGTTGAAGACGTGGTGTGGGCATGGGTCGGTTGGTGATCCGGAGTGGATGGAGTTCATCGTGCGGGTGGTGTCTTCGGTGCTGATCGGGGTCCAGTTGCAGAGGGTGGTGGTGGTGGGCGTTGGTTCGGTGGTAGGGTGCGTGGTCTGTGCGTTGAAGCTGTTGTGTATGTCGGCGATCTTGCGGTGGAAGAACGAGGCGAGTAAATTGCAGAGGTCTTGCGAGGGAGTGATGTTGTTGTTTCCGGCGCTGGGGTTGGAGAACTCTTTGACGATGCTGAAGAGTTCCTTGCTGTCGTGGGCATTGTTGTCCAGTCATTCTTTGAGTGCCGTCTTCTTGGTGGCGCGGATCAGCTGATGGTGTTTGCGGGTGGCGTGCTTGAGGGCGGTCCTGTTGTCTGTGGTCTGGTCGAGCCGCCAGGCTTTCTCGAGGGTGCGGCAGTTCTTCTTGGATTCCTTGAGTTCGTTGGTGAACCAGGGGGTTTTCTTGCTGCGGGTCTGCTGGGAGGGTTCTTTAGTGGTGCAAGGTCATCGGCGCAGGCGGTCAGCCACTTGGTGAGGTTGCTGGCTGCTTCATTGGGGTCCGTTGTGCTGGTGGGAGTGTTCTGGCTGAGAGAGGCGGTGAGCTGCTCGGCGGTGATCTTGCTCCAGCGCCGGGGGGGAGCCTGTTGTGGGTGGTGGTGGGTCGTAGTTCTTCTGAAGCTGAAGTGGACGCAGCTGTGGTCGGTCCAGTGGAGTCCGGTGGCGTGGCTGAAGGAGATGTGCTTGCTGGTTGAGAAGACGGGGTCAAGCGTGTGGCCGGCGTAGTGGGTGAGGGTGTTCACCAGTTGCTTGAGTCCGAGGTTGGCGAGGTTGTCCAGCAGGGCGGTGGTGTTTCTGTCGTTGTTGTTCTCCAGGTGGAAGTTGAGATCCCCTAGGAGGATGTTGTCGGCGGAGGGAAGGGCGTGCGGGCTGATGAAGTCTGCGATGTCTTCGCTGAATTGTGTGCGTGGTCCCGGTGGTCGGTAGATGAGGGTGCCTCGGAGGGTGGTCTTGGGGTCAGTGTGTATCTGGAAGTGCAGGTGTTCGGCGGCGGTGAAGGTTTCGTCGAAGTTAGTCGAGATGCGGATGGTGTTCTTGTGTACGATGGCGATGCCTCCTCCCGTCTGGTTGACGCGGTCCTTTCGGGTGATCTTGTATCCGTCCGGGATGGCTATGGCGATGTCGGGCGCTGAGGAGGCAATCATCCAGGTTTCGGGTGAGGAAGGCGACGTCCGGTGCTGTCGCGTCGAGCAGGTCCCAGAGTTCCACGGCGGGTCTGTGGACGGAGCGAGTGTTGAGCAGGATGCACTTCAGGTGGTTGCTGCTGGTGCTTGGCTTGGCGGGGGTGGTGCAGGTCCGGTAGCAGGTGAATCGGCAGGCTTGGCAGGCGAAGGGTCCGTGGGTGCGTCTTGGGGTTGCTCGGTAGCAGGCAGGGTTCCGGCCGGCATTGAGTGAGTTGAGAGTGGCGGCGTCGTAGGTCTGTCGGGTATTCTTGCATCGGCGGCTGGGGCCAGGGGTCCTGGCGCTGGGCGCGGTCCAGGCCATAAGTCTTTAGCAGTTTCTCTACATATTGTTTCACTAAACGTTAAAGGGCTTAATCACCCGGTTAAGCTGAATTTTTTTTTTGATTACTTGGCCAAAACTAAAGAAGATATAATTCTCATGCAGGAAACCAAATTGTCCCAGACTGATGCTGACAACCTTAAACAAAACTGGATCTCACTGACACTTTGCTCCCCTGCGACTCAAAGGAAAAGAGGGGTGATCACCCTGATTGCTAAAAAATCTAACTTAGCCCTGATATCACATTTAGTAGACTCCGAGGGTAGACTGAGTATTGCACATCTACAAAGAGACGAGGACCATATCTATGTGGCAAATATATATGGCCCTAATACTGACCTGCCTGAATTCTGGGAATATGTATCGAAAGAACTTGACAATATCCCACAAGATGAACTCCTAGTGGTTGGGGGGATCTTACTCTACCATTAGACCCCTTTTTAGAAAGGCAATCCAAGAGCACATACCACCCCCCACGCGCACATGAGGCATTGAAGCGAATGTGTGCTAAATTCCACCTTCATGACTCGTGGCGCCTCCAACACCCGGATGGCCGTGACTATACCTTCTATTCCCCTCCACACAACTCTTATTCAAGAATAGATTATCTATTGATATTCGACTCACATACACACCTCATAGACGAAACTGATATAGTCCCCATATTAGTGTCGGACCATGCAGGTATACATATGAAATTGGCAGGCTCACATTCACTTATCCCCCCCAGACAATGGCGTTTCAACGATGAGATACTGTCAGTGCCCGAGAATAAGAAAAGCATAGAACACTGCATACAAGAATACTTCCAGATAAACTCATAGCCAGAAACAGACCCAGCCTTAGTATGGGACACATTTAAGGCAACATTAAGGGGTACGCTGATAGGTATCAGGGCCCGTATGAATAAAGAATTAAATGCTGAACTAGACTCTCTAGAGAAAACAATCAAGCAGCTAGAAATACAACACTCCCATGATCTGAACAATAAAACTACCATCGACCGTTTGACTAATCTGAAATATAAATGCAACGCCATCCTCAGTAAGAGGGCAGGAGTATGGATTAATAAATTCAAGGCCTTAAGGCTATGTGATGGTAACAAAGCAGGGAAACTCTTTGCTTCCTATCTTAAACACAAAAGGAAGCAATTCCATATAACATCTATTAGGGACCGATCCAATACCACCAAAACCAAACAGAAAGACATTCTCCACACATTCCAGTCCTTTTACGAGGATCTTTATAAGAACAACAACCAATTCAACATGGTAGAATGTAACAACTATCTAAACTCAATTCAACTCCCACGTTTATCCGACCCTGACAAAGCCAAACTTGGGGCGCCACTAACTATAGCAGAAATTTCTACCGCCGTTAAAACACTGAGGAACAATAAAGCTCCGGGGCCTGACGGCTTCACGGCCACCTTTTATAAGACCTTTGAGGAACAACTGAACTCACGACTCCTCCATTTGTTCCAATCCTTTTCATTATCAAACAGAATCACCCCCACGATGAGTGAAGCAACAATAATAGTGATACCTAAAGATGGGAAGCACCCTTTACTTCCTAAGAATTATAGGCCGATATCCCTCATAAATTTGGACTGCAAGATTTACGCAAAGGCTCTAGCATGCAGACTAAATGCCGTTCTACCCTCCTTAATAAATAACTCACAAGTGGGGTTCCTAAAACACCGCCTTTCTGACCACAACACGAGACTCCTATGCCATGTGCTGGAGAAGTCGAAAATCTCGAATGCCCCCGCAGTAGCAATCACCCTAGACGCGGAAAAGGCATTTGATAGGGTGTCGTGGCCCTTTCTCCGTCAATGCATGCACATATTCAATATGGGTGATAGTTTTATTGATATGGTCATGTCATTATACGCCTCCCCTTCGGCTACAATTTCCATTAACAGTTTGCTATCAGAACCATTCCTTCTCGAACAAGGAACTAGACAGGGCTGCCCCTTATCTCCCGCTCTATTTCTTCTGGCGATGGAACCTCTCCTCCGCGACATACAACAAAATGTAGATATTAGTGGCATCACCTTCGGCGATAAAAGTATTAAAATTGCTGCTTACGCAGACGATATCCTGATAGTCACTGAGAATCCTGATACCTCTATAGCCGCACTGATGAACTCTATAGATTCCTACTCTAAGCAATCAGGCTACAAACTGAATCGCGATAAATCGGAAGTGAAACCCCTCAACATCTTCACTAATAAGGAATCTTTAGGCACATCAGGATTAGTCTGGCAAAACAATCACATCAAATATCTAGGTATAGAATTTGGAAGCTCCATCATAGAGACCTTACAGCACAATGAAAAACTCACTCTAGAAAAAATAAAAACACACCTAGACGGATGGTCACCCCGCTTCATTACTTGGTGGGGCAGGCTAAAGACCATCAAGATGATGATTACACCGCTAGTAAATTACCTAATTACCATGCTCCCCTTGTTGCTGTCCCAAGAATTTCATAATAGATTAGATAAAATGATTAACAACTTCATCTGGAAAGAGAAATAAGCACGCATCAGCCTGCAAAAACTTAGACTAGATAAATCCATTGGTGGAGTCAATCTCCCAGACTTTAAGAGATATCAAATAGCCTTTTTAGCGAAACAAGGATCCTATTGGCTGTCCCCCCCAGTGGACTATTCACCGGTGTGGCTAGACATCGAAAAGGCGCTCCTGGAAGGCATTCCTCCCATCTCGATCCTATCAATGAAAGCAAATCAGCTCCCATGTTCTAAGTCCATATTTACCAATACCAAAATAACTTTGCTAAGAATAGATAAACTGCTAGACTCATCAATAAGAAAATCTAGGTGGGAAGTGATTTGGAAAAATCCCTCAATCAATACAAAGGCAAACCACTATTCAACCCAACTTGGATCAAGAAGGGAATTGTTTTCCCCACCAATTCTACGATAATGGCTACCCTCTGTCCTTTACAAAAATCCAATCGACCTTTGGGTTAGATAGTTCCGACTTTTACATATTCCTTAACATTAAAACAGCCCTTACTAAAGCAGGATTGACATCCAAACAACCGGCTCTTCCATCACTCCTCTCCTCCCTAAACAAAATTGGTCACCAGGTCTCGAGGCTATACAAATTGCTGAGCCCGCAATCATCCACATTAAATACCAAAACATCACAGTTCTGGTCGTCAATCGCCTCCTTCTCCATATCAGAGCTGGAGTGGTCCACGGTGTGGAGATCTTGCACGAGCCATAAAATAAGCCCTACCTTATCACAAGCCAAGTTCTGGCTCATGCATAAAGTCTTCTGGACGCCGGCTCGCCTATACGCGCACAAACTCAGCCCTGACGCATTTTGCTGGAAGTGCATGAGGGCGGAAGGAGATCTGGACCACCTCATCCTCCAATGTGACTGCGTCTCAACGTTTTGGGATAGGGTATTTGACTTCATCCATAAAGTATTTAATATCTCACCTGCCAAAGAACTTCCCTATCTGGTTTTCGGTTTTACAAAAGAAACACAAATCCCAGAAACAGACAGGGCCCTCCTAGACCTCCTACTCACGGCGGCTGTGAAAGTCGTTCTAAACAACTGGAAAGATACAAAAAAGGCAAGCTATGCCTGTTGGCTAAACTGGGTGATTAACCTACGAGGAGCAGATAACATTTCCCTACAAAACACACCAGGGCGACCCTCACATAGGAAACTTTGGAACTCACTGGATATCTACTTCAAAACCCATAAACCCCCGTGATCACCCACAGCCTGAACTGCTATGCCGCATCGTGGTGTCCCATATATCATCTAACATATTACATATCACATCTCGCATCTTACCTCTTACCTCTATACTTTGCTCTCTCTTTCTACTCTTTTCTTCTTCCTCCTACCTTCTTCGATCCTCTCCACTTTCTTGTGATTTCTATCCACTCAGGAGCCCAGCCTAGAAAGGCTTCATGGCTGATTACCACATTACCTTCGTGACCGTCCCGAACAACTTGAATACCATCGTGGGACTTAATGCCTTTCTCTGCTAAATTCACATCTTCTCCTCTTTTGAATGATGTATAATCACATGTATTGGTTTTATGCACATTGCAACTTCTGATTTTTATGCTACAAAACCCTGAAATTTCCAATAAAAACTTTTGAAATAAAAAAAAAAAGAATGCAGCAAGGAAAAGGTCAGTATTAACCCTACTCTGTGCGGCCAGGAGCAATGATGCATGTGTCTTCACTCTTTAACGGGACATAAATGTTCATGCTTGTTTTTTTACCTCACACAATAGCTCTCTAAGGCTCAGGCATTTAATATGTTTACAGTTTCACATGCAACCCACTCACTGCCTGCTGAGAAGTGAATGAATTAAACATCCCATGAATCACATACACATCTATGGGTGCTTTGTTTGGACAATCGAAATCAGAATTCCCATCACAAATGTGCAAAGCTAAGTTTAGATGAACATACCCCCGCCACAGATGTGCAGCGCCCTAGCACCATTAGCAATCAAAACAGCACTCCACATTGTTCAAGCCTTCAATAAAATTCACCAACACAAATGTCACTGGGGAATCAATATGCATGTTTTATTTGAGATATTTGGACAAGTCTTTGCATATTATAACGTTTTGTAAATTTGTGTGCAATGAAAGGCCGCTTTTCTTTCGAATTATGTGTCATCATTTTAAAACTTTGTAACACAATCCACACAAATAAACTCCATGCCATGCAAAATATATTGAATCAGCATAATTTCACTCAACACCAGTCACTTCCACATCACACAATTCAACTCGACACATTTTCATTCACCACACATAATTCGACAACAAGCCACATTTTTCCTCCCAACAAAATTACACAGCACAACATCCAAACCACACCACAGAATTCCACATCATGCCACAAAATTCCAACCCAACCCACATAATTCCACTCCACACCACATATATCCACTCTACGCCAATCGAAAACAGAAGCGAAAAAGACATTGTCAATTATAGCACAAATACATCTAACTCTCACAAATGAAAGACCGATTTGTATAGATTCTCCCGATGGTGCCGGGCACCAAAGGGCCCAGAGGAATGCCAACTGTGAAAGGAGGAGGAGGAGCCATCAATGCTCGATGCCGCAAACCTACCTGGTATGGGGAGGCCTGACTGAACTGGGGAGGGAGCCCCGCGACACTCACTGCCACAACAGATCCCTGCGGGCATGCTGTCTCCCAAGAAGAGACCAACATGCGCGGTACCCTCTACCATTATTTCAGGGGCGCGCCACACTTATTTTTAACTAAGAGAGGAGCCACACTCATTAAAATTGTTCTGACTGGACTCCTACCTCCTATTTAAACCTCACTCTCTTATACATCTACACTCACCAGGCCTGTCACACGCACTGCATATTACAGCAAGGAACAAAAGATCTCCGCTAAAGAGCCCCTTCATGGGTGCCCTTCGGGTATTGCAGCACAGACCCGATGAAGAGCAGACCCAATAATGAAGCATGACACCTAGCGGTCTGGGTGTGTGAGGGTCCTAATTCCGTTAAGAGGATTTCCCTCCTCTTACTAGATTTCACTTTTTTTCACAACCTGTTTTTGACTGTCAGGAACTGCATAGCTCTTTTGTAGTTATGTCTCCCAAGAAGCACCTTATCGGAAAGGGGAAGAGAGCTAGCAGCCGCTGCCCCCCCAACCGCAACATCAGTCCTAACCGGGCCGGAGCCCGAGCCCTGGTGCTGATGCACACTCGGCTCATCCTTTACAAGAGTTGTGTTGGACTGCCCATTAGCACAGCTTGGAATTCCTGAGCCGCAACTGTCCGGCAGCAAGCCGCAGGGAACCCATGTTAATGTAAGGGAAGAGGGAGCAGCACCACGCCTCCCAATATCACTCTTGCTCCGTGATCGGCCCCCCCCCCCCCCCCCCCCCCCAATGAGGCATGCCAGAAAGCCCTGCCCGCACCAGGCCGCAGGCTCTGGCCCATGCTGACCCCCAACAGCACACCTCACCAGGCCAAAAGGGCTCGCCCAGCTCGACCCATGCAACTAGGTTCCGACAGCCATAGCCCGAAGGGGAAAGGCCTAAGGGGGGGCCATACCTTCACACTCACCGGAACAAAACCGAGGCCAAGGATAAGACTGCATCACCAGGACGAACTAAACAGCGTCAGGGTTGTGGGCAAAGAGGACGCCAGGTGGGAGGAAGAGGTATTTGTGCCCCGCCCTCCACCCACTCCTGCCCGGATGTAACGCTGGCGCGCTGACCCTGAGGGACTCCTCAACACTGGGCAGCTGCCTCGTGTGCCCTCATGTGGCACTAAGGCGGCCACCCTCTTAGGAGGGTCCCCTTCATGGACCCCGGGCAGCCTGCAGTGTTCCAACCACGTATAGGACCTTTTTACAGGCAATTTCAGAATCCCCCTTTCAATTTGAAGAAATTCTGTGTGTGTTGAGAAAGGGCAGTACTTTATTTCAGCCTTGAGACATGATTCAAATACATGCAAGTACCATTGGTGCTCAAGAGGGCTAAGATTTCAACTTCTTTCAAAAAATTAGTGTGCATTATGAGTCCATTGCCTGTGTCTTCAGAGTTCAAGCGCGAGACACGCCTAACTGCAAGTAACTCACTGGAGCAATCTGCGAACATCCTTCTCTTTGCTGTCTCTAGTCACCATGAATCAGTTTCTTACATTTAATAGATGTTTTTTCTTTTACTGTTAAACTTAAGTATGGAGAAAATTAATTGTTTTTCCAGAATTCAGTATGTGTTTTTAAATCTGCTTTTGTGGATGTTACAAGTATTTATTATGCTAAAAGTGTAAAAAGGCAGAACTGTCTGAACAGACACTCTTCCTAGTTGCGATCTCACTCCTTGCCCAGGCCTGGAGGACAGGCCCTCTCCGCAGCTGGGGGAGTGAACTGCAGCGCCAGTGCCTTCCTAAATATCTGGAATAGGCAAGACAAGGATCTTGATTTTAGCACAGAGGGGGGCTGAAGACTGCCATCAGCGTCACCATACACCAGGCACACTCTCCTTCTGAACTATTCATGAAGGCAATAACTAGTCTGAAGCGTGTAAAGCATCTTCCTAGCTCAACTGTGCAAATACCATCATCGACTCCCTCTCCCGGCAGATAATTCGACCCAATGACTCCATTGTAAGTGGGTGGGGTCATCACAGAGCGCCCTTTTACGAAAGACTGCAAGAACGCCCAACTACAGGGTGTGCCTAAAATTATTTTTTGAAAGGTAAAGATGAACTGGCGCTGAATGATGTAACTACTAACTAACTTTGTGCCATTGAGGTCAATATTAGACAATCTGAGCATTCTAACCAATAGCACTCTGGATGCTGGGACTTGTAGTTTTGCCTTTGCCATAGTAAACGCGGGCCTACAAATACTAGCATGCTAGGTGCTTAAGGCCAGGATACTAAGTGGCTGGAGGCCAGCTTGCACCTGAGCACTGGAAGAAGCATACTTCTTAACAAGTGCAATGAAGGGCAAGGTCTCTTTAACATGTACTGGTATTTGGAGAACATTTATAATCAAATAACATAGGCCAAAAGGGTCCACAAGGTGCAGCATGCCAACCACATACATGTGTATTTTAAAACAAACTATACTTTCTTTTATGATATCACTCATGAGCGTTTGGCATTACAATTGTTACTTTGTGCAAATACATTGCTTTGTCGGTAAAGAGTCCATATCCTGGTACCACACGCAATTTGTTTAAACAATAAACTCGTGAATATAGCTAAGTGATATTACACAGCAAATAACTTGCGTGGGAGGGGTTGTTGAGTGCAGAGATCAAGTGCCTGTTTTCGTCAGTTACATTACGTAAAATTGAATCTTTCTCTGGATGTTTTTCATATGCCAGTCTAGCGTGCATCTTGTTAAACAGTGTCCAAGTCAAGACGTCTTGTGCATTGCTCAACATATGCATCCGAAAGCTTATGTTACAGTGGCTGGTGGAGCATCAGGAACTATTTCAATCACATCCACTGTCACTCCTCTGCAGCCACCGCGTTCCCATAGCTGTGTCTTTACTTAGAACAGCACAAAATAATTAAATGTAAATTAACTCAAGACCGTTTCTTTAATTATACTGTACTGGCGCCATTTTTCACTGACTGACTGACCGTCACCCAGTGCCTGGGTGACGGTCTTCCTGGTTTCAGTGGGGATCCATCTGAAGATCTTGCGGAGCATGCGCAGGGTGTTGAAGCATGAAGATGAGACGGCGTTGACTTGTCTGGTCATCGACAGGGAGGAGTCCAGGATGAAGCCCAGGTTCCGTGCGTGGCCGTTGGTTTGGGAGCGGTGCCCAGGGCCGGGGGCTACCAGGAGTCGTCCCAGGCGGAGGGTGATGATCCCAGGATGAGGACTTCCGTCTTGTCTGAGTTCAGTTTAAGGCGGCTGTTCCTCATCCAGTCGGCGACATCTTTCATCCCTTCGTGTAGGTTGGCTCTGGCGGTGGTGGGGTCGTTGGTGAGGGAGAGGATCAGCTGGGTGTCGTCGGCGTAGGAGATGATGTTGAGGTTGTGTTGGCGTGCGATGGCTGCGAGGGGGCTCATGTAGATGTTGAAGAGGGTTGGACTGAGTGAAGATCCTTGTGGTACGCCGCAGATGACTTCGGTGGCCTCGGATCTGAACGGAGGGAGGCGGACTCTCTGGGTTCTTCCGGCGAGGAACGAGATGATCCACTCCAGTGCTTTCTCTCGGATTCCGATGTTGCTGAGGCGCTTCACTAGGGTGCGGCGGCAGACAGTGTCGAATGCCGCAGAGAAGTCCAGGACGGTGAGAGCCGCTGTTTCCCCGTTGTCGATCAGGGTTCTGATGTCGTCTGCGGCTGCGATGAGGGCGGTCTCGGTGCTGTGGTTGGCCCGGAACCCGGACTACGAGGGGTCGAGGGATCCGTTCGTCTCGAGGAAGGCGGCAAGCTGTCTGTTGACGGTCTTCTCGATGACTTTGGCCGGAAAAGGAAGTAGCGAGATGGACGGTAGTTCTTGAGGTCGGTGGGGTCCGCCGTTGGTTTCTTCAGGAGGGCGGTCAGCTCGGCGTGCTTCCAGCTCTCCGGGAAGGTGGCGGTGTGGAAGGAGGAGTTGATGATGTCTCAGAGATGGGGTGCGATGATGGCGTCGGCTTTGTTGAAGACGTGGTGTGGGCATGGGTCGGTTGGTGATCCGGAGTGGATGGAGTTCATCGTGCGGGTGGTGTCTTCGGTGCTGATCGGGGTCCAGTTGCAGAGGGTGGTGGTGGCGGGCGTTGGTTCGGTGGTAGGGTGCGTGGTCTGTGCGTCGAAGCTGTTGTGTATGTCGGCGATCTTGCGGTGGAAGAACGAGGCGAGTGAGTTGCAGAGGTCTTGCGAGGGAGTGATGTTGTTGTTTCCGACGCTGGGGTTGGAGAACTCTTTGACGATGCTGAAGAGTTCCTTGCTGTCGTGGGCATTGTTGTCCAGTCATTCTTTGAGTGCCGTCTTCTTGGTGGCGTGGATCAGCTGATGGTGTTTGCGGGTGGCGTGCTTGAGGGCGGTCCTGTTGTCTGTGGTCTGGTCGAGCCACCAGGCTTTCTCGAGGGTGCAGCAGTTCTTCTTGGATTCCTTAAGTTCGTTGGTGAACCAGGGGGTTTTCTTGCTGCGGGTCTGCTGGGAGGGTTCTTTAGTGGTGCAAGGTCATCGGCGCAGGCGGTCAGCCACTTGGTGAGGTTGCTGGCTGCTTCGTTGGGGTCCGTTGTGCTGGTGGGAGTGTTCTGGCTGAGAGAGGCGGTGAGCTGCTCGGCGGTGATCTTGCTCCAGCACCGGGGGGGAGCCTGTTGTGGGTGGTGGTGGGTCGGAGTTCTTCTGAAGCTGAAGTGGACGCAGCTGTGGTCGGTCCAGTGGAGTCCGGTGGCGTGGCTGAAGGAGATGTGCTTGCTGGTTGAGAAGACGGGGTCAAGCGTGTGGCCGGCGTAGTGGGTGGGGGTGTTCACCAGTTGCTTGAGTCCGAGGTTGGTGAGGTTGTCCAGCAGGGCGGTGGTGTTTCTGTCATTGTTGTTCTCCAGGTGGAAGTTGAGATCCCCTAGGAGGATGTTGTCGGCGGAGGGAAGGGCGTGCGGGCTGATGAAGTCTGCGATGTCTTCGCTGAATTGTGTGCGTGGTCCCGGTGGTCGGTAGATGAGGGTGCCTCGGAGGGTGGTCTTGGGGTCAGTGTGTATCTGGAAGTGCAGGTGTTCGGCGGCGGTGAAGGTTTCGTCGAAGTTAGTCGAGATGCGGATGGTGTTCTTGTGTACGATGGCGATGCCTCCTCCCGTCTGGTTGACGCGGTCCTTTCGGGTGATCTTGTATCCGTCCGGGATGGCTATGGCGATGTCGGGCGCTGAGGAGGCAATCATCCAGGTTTCGGGTGAGGTGCTGTCGCGTCGAGCAGGCCCCAGAGTTCCACGGCGGGTCTGTGGACGGAGCGGGTGTTGAGCAGGATGCACTTCAGGTGGTTGCTGCTGGTGCTCGGCTTGGCGGGGGTGGTGCAGGTCCGGTAGCAGGTGAATCGGCAGGCTTGGCAGGCGAAGGGTCCGTGGGTGCGTCTTGGGGTTGCTCGGTAGCAGGCAGGGTTCCGGCCGGCATTGAGTGAGTTGAGAGTGGCGGCGTCGTAGGTCTGTCGGGTATTCTTGCATCGGCTGCTGGGGCCAGGGGTCCTGGCGCTGGGCGCGGTCCAGGCCATAAGTCTTTAGCAGTTTCTCTACATATTGTTTCACTAAACGTTAAAGGGCTTAATCACCCGGTTAAGCGGAATTTTTATTTGGATTACTTGGCCAAAACTAAAGGGGATATAATTCTCATGCAGGAAACCAAATTGTCCCAGACTGATGCTGACAACCTTAAACAAAACTGGATCTCACTGACACTTTGCTCCCCTGCGACTCAAAGGAAAAGAGGGGTGATCACCCTGATTGCTAAAAAATCTAACTTAGCCCTGATATCACATTTAGTAGACTCCGAGGGTAGACTGAGTATTGCACATCTACAAAGAGACGAGGACCATATCTATGTGGCAAATATATATGGCCCTAATACTGACCTGCCTGAATTCTGGGAATATGTATCGAAAGAACTTGACAATATCCCACAAGATGTACTCCTAGTGGTTGGGGGGATCTTACTCTACCATTAGACCCCTTTTTAGAAAGGCAATCCAAGAGCACATACCACCCCCCACGCGCACATGAGGCATTGAAGCGAATGTGTGCTAAATTCCACCTTCATGACTCGTGGCGCCTCCAACACCCGGATGGCCGTGACTATACCTTCTATTCCCCTCCACACAACTCTTATTCAAGAATAGATTATCTATTGATATCCGACTCACATACACACCTCATAGACGAAACTGATATAGTCCCCATATTAGTGTCGGACCATGCAGGTATACATATGAAATTGGCAGGCTCACATTCACTTATCCCCCCCAGATGATGGCGTTTCAACGATGAGATACTGTCAGTGCCCGAGAATAAGAAAAGCATAGAACACTGCATACAAGAATACTTCCAGATAAACTCATAGCCAGAAACAGACCCAGCCTTAGTATGGGACGCATTTAAGGCAACATTAAGGGGTACGCTGATAGGTATCAGGGCCCGTATGAATAAAGAATTAAATGCTGAACTAGACTCTCTAGAGAAAACAATCAAGCAGCTAGAAATACAACACTCCCATGATCTGAACAATAAAACTACCATCGACCGTTTGACTAATCTGAAATATAAATACAACGCCATCCTCAGTAAGAGGGCAGGAGTATGGATTAATAAATTCAAGGCCTTAAGGCTATGTGATGGTAACAAAGCAGGGAAACTCTTTGCTTCCTATCTTAAACACAAAAGGAAGCAATTCCATATAACATCTATTAGGGACCGATCCAATACCACCAAAACCAAACAGAAAGACATTCTCCACACATTCCAGTCCTTTTACGAGGATCTTTATAAGAACAACAACCAATTCAACATGGTAGAATGTAACAACTATCTAAACTCAATTCAACTCCCACGTTTATCCGACCCTGACAAAGCCAAACTTGGGGCGCCACTAACTATAGCAGAAATTTCTACCGCCGTTAAAACACTGAAGAACAATAAAGCTCCGGGGCCTGACGGCTTCACGGTCAACTTTTATAAGACCTTTGAGGAACAACTGAACTCACGACTCCTCCATTTGTTCCAATCCTTTTCATTATCAAACAGAATCACCCCCACGATGAGTGAAGCAACAATAATAGTGATACCTAAAGATGGGAAGGACCCTTTACTTCCTAAGAATTATAGGCCGATATCCCTCATAAATTTGCACTGCAAGATTTACGCGAAGGCTCTAGCATGCAGACTAAATGCCGTTCTACCCTCCTTAATAAATAACTCACAAGTGGGGTTCCTAAAACACCGCCTTTCTAACGACAACACAAGACTCCTATGCCATGTGCTGGAGAAGTCGAAAATCTCGAATGCCCCCGCAGTAGCAATCACCCTAGACGCGGAAAAGGCATTTGATAGGGTGTCGTGGCCCTTTCTCCGTCAATGCATGCACATATTCAATATGGGTGATAGTTTTATTGATATGGTCATGTCATTATATGTCTCCCCTTCGGCTACAATTTCCATTAACAGTTTGCTATCAGAACCATTCCTTCTCGAACAAGGAACTAGACAGGGCTGCCCCTTATCTCCCGCTCTATTTCTTCTGGCGATGGAACCTCTCCTCCGCGACATACAACAAAATGTAGATATTAGTGGCATCACCTTCGGCGATAAAAGTATTAAAATTGCTGCTTACGCAGACGATATCCTGATAGTCACTGAGAATCCTGATACCTCTATAGCCGCACTGATGAACTCTATAGATTCCTACTCTAAGCAATCAGGCTACAAACTGAATCGCGATAAATCGGAAGTGAAACCCCTCAACATCTTCACTAATAAGGAATCTTTATGCACATCAGGATTAGTCTGGCAAAACAATCACATCAAATATCTAGGTATAGAATTTGGAAGCTCCATCATAGAGACCTTACAGCACAATGAAAAACTCACTCTAGAAAAAATAAAAACACACCTAGACGGATGGTCACCCCGCTTCATTACTTGGTGGGGCAGGCTAAAGACCATCAAGATGATGATTACACCGCTAGTAAATTACCTAATTACCATGCTCCCCTTGTTGCTGTCCCAGGAATTTCATAATAGATTAGATAAAATGATTAACAACTTCATCTGGAAAGAGAAATAAGCACGCATCAGCCTGCAAAAACTTAGACTAGATAAATCCATTGGTGGAGTCAATCTCCCAGACTTTAAGAGATATCAAATAGCCTTTTTAGCGAAACAAGGATCCTATTGGCTGTCCCCCCCAGTGGACTATTCACCGGTGTGGCTAGAAATCGAAAAGGCGCTCCTGGAAGGCATTCCTCCCATCTCGATCCTATCAATGAAAGCAAATCAGCTCCCATGTTCTAAGCCCATATTTACCAATACCAAAATAACTTTGCTAAGAATAGATAAACTGCTAGACTCATCAATAAGAAAATCTAGGTGGGAAGTGATTTGGAAAAATCCCTCAATCAATACAAAGGCAAACCACTATTCAACCCAACTTGGATCAAGAAGGGAATTGTTTTCCCCACCAATTCTACGATAATGGCTACCCTCTGTCCTTTACAAAAATCCAATCGACCTTTGGATTAGATAGTTCCGACTTTTACATATTCCTTAACATTAAAACAGCCCTTACTAAAGCAGGATTGACATCCAAACAACCGGCTCTTCCATCACTCCTCTCCTCCCTAAACAAAATTGGTCACCAGGTCTCGAGGCTATACAAATTGCTGAGCCCACAATCATCCACATTAAATACCAAAACATCACAGTTCTGGTCGTCAATCGCCTCCTTCTCCATATCAGAGCTGGAGTGGTCCACGGCGTGGAGATCTTGTACGAGCCATAAAATAAGCACTACCTTATCACAAGCCAAGTTCTGGCTCATGCATAAAGTCTTCTGGACGCCGGCTCGCCTATACGCGTACAAACTCAGCCCTGACGCATTTTGCTGGAACTGCATGAGGGCGGAAGGAGATCTGGACCACCTCATCCTCCAATGTGACTGCGTCTCAACGTTTTGGGATAGGGTATTTGACTTCATCCATAAAGTATTTAATATCTCACCTGCCAAAGAACTTCCCTATCTGGTTTTCGGTTTTACAAAAGAAACACAAATCCCAGAAACAGACAGGGCCCTCCTAGACCTCCTACTCACGGCGGCTGTGAAAGTCGTTCTAAACAACTGGAAAGATACAAAAAAGGCAAGCTATGCCTGTTGGCTAAACTGGGTGATTAACCTACGAGGAGCAGATAACATTTCCCTACAAAACACACCAGGGCGACCCTCACATAGGAAACTTTGGAACTCACTGGATATCTACTTCAAAACCCATAAACCCCCGTGATCACCCACAGCCTGAACTGCTATGCCGCATCGTGGTGTCCCATATATCATCTAACATATTACATATCACATCTCGCATCTTACCTCTTACCTCTATCCTTTGCTCTCTCTTTCTACTCTTTTCTTCTTCCTCCTACCTTCTTCGATCCTCTCCACTTTCTTGTGATTTCTATCCTCTCAGGAGCCCAGCCTAGAAAGGCTTCATGGCTGATTACCACATTACCTTCGTGACCGTCCCGAACAACTTGAATACCATCGTGGGACTTAATGCCTTTCTCTGCTAAATTCACGTCTTCTCCTCTTTTGAATGATGTATAATCACATGTATTGGTTTTATGCACATTGCAACTTCTGATTTTTATGCTACAAAACCCTGAAATTTCCAATAAAAACTTTTGAAATAATAAAAAAAAAAGAATGCAGCAAGGAAAAGGTCAGTATTAACCCTACTCTGTGCGGCCAGGAGCAATGATGCATGTGTCTTCACTCTTTAACGGGACATAAATGTTCATGCTTGTTTTTTTACCTCACACAATAGCTCTCTAAGGCTCAGGCATTTAATACGTTTACAGTTTCACATGCAACCCACTCACTGCCTGCTAAGAAGTGAATGAATTAAACATCCCATGAATCACATACACATCTATGGGTGCTTTGTTTGGACAATGAAATCAGAATTCCCATCACAAATGTGCAAAGCTAAGTTTAGATGAACATACCCCCGCCACAGATGTGCAGCGCCCTAGCACCATTAGCAATCAAAACAGCACTCCACATTGTTCAAGCCTTTAATAAAATTCACCAACACAAATGTCACTGGGGAATCAATATGCATGTTTTATTTGAGATATTTGGACAAGTTTTGCATATTATAAGGTTTTGTAAATTTGTGTGCAATGAAAGGCTGCTTTTCTTTCTAATTATGTGTCATCATTTTAAAACTTTGTAACACAATCCACACAAATAAACTCCATGCCATGCAAAATATTTTGAATCAGCATAATTTCACTCAACACCAGTCACTTCCACATCACACAATTCAACTCGACACATTTTCATTCACCACACATAATTCGACAACAAGCCACATTTTTCCTCCCAACAAAATTACACAGCACAACATCCAAACCACACCACAGAATTCCACATCATGCCACAAAATTCCAACCCAACCCACATAATTCCACTCCACACCACATATATCCACTCTACGCCAATCGAAAACAGAAGCGAAAAAGACATTGTCAATTATAGCACAAATACCTCTAACTCTCACAAATGAAAGACCGATTTGTATAGATTCTCCCGATGGTGCCGGGCACCAAAGGGCCCAGAGGAATGCCAACTGTGAAAGGGGGAGGAGGAGCCATCAATGCTCGATGCCGCAAACCTACCTTGTATGGGGAGGCCTGACTGAACTGGGGAGGGAGCCCCGCGACACTCACTGCCACAACAGATCCCTGCGGGCATGCTGTCTCCCAAGAAGAGACCAACATGCGCGGTACCCTCTACCATTATTTCAGGGGCGCGCCACACTTATTTTTAACTAAGAGAGGAGCCACACTCATTAAAATTGTTCTGACTGGACTCCTACCTCCTATTTAAACCTCACTCTCTTATACATCTACACTCACCAGGCCTGTCACACGCACTGCATATTACAGCAAGGAACAAAAGATCTCCGCTAAAGAGCCCCTTCATGGGTGCCCTTCGGGTATTGCAGCACAGACCCGATGAAGAGCAGACCCAATATTGAAGCATGACACCTAGCGGTCTGGGTGTGTGAGGGTCCTAATTCCGTTAAGAGGATTTCCCTCCTCTTACTAGATTTCACTTTTTTTCACAACCTGTTTTTGACTGTCAGGAACTGCATAGCTCTTTTGTAGTTATGTCTCCCAAGAAGCACCTTATCGGAAAGGGGAAGAGAGCTAGCAGCCGCTGCCCCCCCAACCGCAACATCAGTCCTAACCGGGCCGGAGCCCGAGCCCTGGTGCTGTGCACACTCGGCTCATCCTTTACAAGAGTTGTGTTGGACTGCCCATTAGCACAGCTTGGAATTCCTGAGCCGCAACTGTCCGGCAGCAAGCCGCATTGAACCCATGTTAATGTAAGGGAAGAGGGAGCAGCACCACGCCTCCCAATATCACTCTTGCTCCGTGATCGCCCCCCCCCCCCCCCCCAATGAGGCATGCCAGAAAGCCCTGCCCGCACCAGGCAGCAGGCTCTGGCCCATGCTGACCCCCAACAGCACACCTCACCAGGCCAAAAGGGCTCGCCCAGCTCGACCCATGCAACTAGGTTCCGACAGCCATAGCCCGAAGGGGAAAGGCCTAAGGGGGGGCCATACCTTCACACTCACCGGAACAAAACCGAGGCCAAGGATAAGACTGCATCACCAGGACGAACTAAACAGCGTCAGGGTTGTGGGCAAAGAGGACGCCAGGTGGGAGGAAGAGGTATTTGTGCCCCGCCCTCCACCCACTCCTGCCCGGATGTAACGCTGGCGCGCTGACCCTGAGGGACTCCTCAACACTGGGCAGCTGCCTCGTGTGCCCTCATGTGGCACTAAGGCGGCCACCCTCTTAGGAGGGTCCCCTTCATTGACCCCGGGCAGCCTGCAGTGTTCCAACCACGTATAGGACCTTTTTACAGGCAATTTCAGAATCCCCCTTTCAATTTGAAGAAATTCTGTGTGTGTTGAGAAAGGGCAGTACTTTATTTCAGGCTTGAGACATGATTCAAATACATGCAAGTACCATTGGTGCTCAAGAGGGCTAAGATTTCAACTTCTTTCAAAAAATTAGTGTGCATTATGAGTCCATTGCCTGTGTCTTCAGAGTTCAAGCGCGAGACACGCCTCACTGCAAGTAACTCACTGGAGCAATCTGCGAACATCCTTCTCTTTGCTGTCTCTAGTCACCATGAATCAGTTTCTTACATTTAATAGATGTTTTTTCTTTTACTGTTAAACTTAAGTATGGAGAAAATTAATTGTTTTTCCAGAATTCAGTATGTGTTTTTAAATCTGCTTTTGTGGATGTTACAAGTATTTATTATGCTAAAAGTGTAAAAAGGCAGAACTGTCTGAACAGACACTCTTCCTAGTTGCGATCTCACTCCTTGCCCAGGTCTGGAGGACAGGCCCTCTCCGCAGCTGGGGGAGTGAACTGCAGCGCCAGTGCCTTCCTAAATATCTGGAATAGGCAAGACAAGGATCTTGATTTTAGCACAGAGGGGGGCTGAAGACTGCCATCAGCGTCACCATACACCAGGCACACTCTCCTTCTGAACTATTCATGAAGGCAATAACTAGTCTGAAGCGTGTAAAGCATCTTCCTAGCTCAACTGTGCAAATACCATCATCGACTCCCTCTCCCGGCAGATAATTCGACCCAATGACTCCATTGTAAGTGGGTGGGGTCATCACAGAGCGCCCTTTTACGAAAGACTGCAAGAATGCCCAACTACAGGGTGTGCCTAAAATTATTTTTTGAAAGGTAAAGATGAACTGGCGCTGAATGATGTAACTACTAACTAACTTTGTGCCATTGAGGTCAATATTAGACAATCTGAGCATTCTAACCAATAGCACTCTGGATGCTGGGACTTGTAGTTTTGCCTTTGCCATAGTAAACGCGGGCCTACAAATACTAGCATGCTAGGTGCTTAAGGCCAGGATACTAAGTGGCTGGAGGCCAGCTTGCACCTGAGCACTGGAAGAAGCATACTTCTTAACAAGTGCAATGAAGGGCAAGGTCTCTTTAACATGTACTGGTAATTGGAGACCATTTATAATCAAATAACACAGGCCAAAAGGGTCCACAAGGTGCAGCATGCCAACCACATACATGTGTATTTTAAAACAAACTATACTTTCTTTTATGATATCACTCATGAGCGTTTGGCATTACAATTGTTACTTTGTGCAAATTCATTGCTTTGTCGGTAAAGAGTCCATATCCTGGTACCACACGCAATTTGTTTAAACAATAAACTCGTGAATATAGCTAAGTGATATTACACAGCAAATAACTTGCGTGGGAGGGGTTGTTGAGTGCAGAGATCAAGTGCCTGTTTTCGTCAGTTACATTGCGTAAAATTGAATCTTTCTCTGGATGTTTTTCATATGCCAGTCTAGCGTGCATCTTGTTAAACAGTGTCCAAGTCAAGACATCTTGTGCATTGCTCAACATATGCCTCCGAAAGCTTATGTTACAGTGGCTGGTGGAGCATCAGGAACTATTTCAATCACATCCACTGTCACTCCTCTGCAGCCACCGCGTTCCCATAGCTGTGTCTTTACTTAGAACAGCACAAAATAATTAAATGTAAATTAACTCAAGACAGTTTCTTTAATTATACTGTACTGGCGCCATTTTTCACTGACCTTTGGATCACTTGACAAATGCAGACATAAAATTTTGCACAAACTGACCATGTAGTATGTTTCAAATTGCGACGTCATCAATGTAATAATGTTACTAAGAACGAAATCTACCTGGGCACCAGAGTAACCCATCTAGGGTACATCATAATCAATCAAGCATTACATATTTTAGTTCTCTCATTTAACTCAATCCCCTTATACATGTTGCACTGTATTGGGCCTTATCTATGACCAGAGACCTTGGAATTATGCGATTTTGCGGCTGCAGCGATTTTCGCCTAAGTATAGATTTGACACATGTGCCACATAACTCATCATGTGCTGCATAATCTGCAGATGGTACAAAAAAACGTTGTTTCTAGCTTAGACAGTTCAAAGTTAGTAAAACAAGCATTCTTCAATGCAATAGGTTTCGCAATTCTGCAAGTTTGAGCTATTGTCCTTGTAAACTACTATGCCTTTTTTTGTTTTGCTTTTTAAAACAGAAATTAAAGGCAGTGTCATTTACAATTCAATAGCTTAAACTCGCTTAAATGCGAGACCTATTTAATTGCAAAAGCTTGTTTGTTTGCGCTACTCACGTTTACTTCCTGTCTCTTTTTGAGCAGCATTTACTTCAATATTAATGAAACGTCTGGTAATTTAATTAAGAGCCTGAGCTCTGTAATGATGTGAATCCGCTCCCCCACAGAGGACAGGCAGCCTTGGTGTATTTAACAGGCTTTTATTGTATTTAACAGTTCGCTATACCGAAAGAACGCCGAGCGTCTAACATTGACTTGCTCCGGTCGCTTCTGCTTCTCTCTGCCGCTTCGCGCGCTTTGCTGGCCGCCTACGCGCATGCGCAGGTGTCCCGCTCTTGCTCCGGCGCACCGCGTCATCACGTGGGCGCGTCGGAGACTAGAGCGCTACACCACATATCTCCTCCTTTTCCAACAAATGAAAACAACCCCTTTAGTCCCACCTTTAACAGTCATTCATTTCATAGTCTTTGAACCGAGAGGGCAGGGTGACAGCCCTCCCAGCACGGGTTTGTCTTACCGGGGTGAGCTCTTCCCTGGTACCTCCACTCGCCAGACTCCTCGCTCCCCTCTGTGTTCCAGCTTCCATCTCCGCAGCGGGGGACGTGTCTCCCGCTGCTCCTACCTGTGCTCGTACTTCCACGTGCTCCTCATTATCCATTTGAATTGTCCTTTCATTCTGCCTCTCACTTCCTACAGTCGTCTCTCCTGCTCCGCTGGCTTGCCTCTGATCCTCTGTCTCTTCTTCCTTGCTTGCCGGCCACTGCATGATCCTGTTGACTTTCGCCATGCGGTCTTGGGACCACACTCTACCATCACTGAGGAGGGCCGCTCTTCCATACACTTCTTTCACCTGCAGGGGTTTGCTGTACTTGCTTTCGCCTTTCCTTTGGAGTGTAGCAAGTTTAACTCTAACCCATTCCCCTCTTTCCAGCTCAGTGTCATTAACATTGTGCCTCCTGTTGTAATGTGCAGTGTACACCTTTTGGGCTTTCTCCAGGTTGTGCTGTACCACCTCTGGCGACCACTTGCTCGCCACTGTCTTCTCTCTCCAAACGACATTGTCTCTCGTAAAGGGGAGTCTGCCTCTCAGAATTTGGAAGGGGCTGTAGCCTAGTGCTGTCGGAGTGATCCTGTAGGCCCACAGCATGCTCTGAACCTCGATTTCCCAATCCTTTCCTTGCATTATGGCGGCTTGTATGGACCCCATCAGTACCCGGTTAAATCTTTCAACTTGTCCATTGCACGCGGGATGATACACTGCTTTGTGTTTGGACTTTATCCCGTTTCTCTCCATGTACTTGGTCCATTTGTCGGAGGTAAATTGTGGCCCATTGTCACTTAATATCGTCCTTGGTATTCCTTCGCGTAAGAACACTGATGTGAGAAATCTCAACACAGTGTCCGAATCCATGACCTCTTGCACGTCTACTTCCGGCCATTTGGAGAATTTGTCTATTACCACACATAGGTATTTGGCTGTGCCTCTGTGGTCAAGTACAGGACCTAAAATGTCCACAGCTATGTCTTCCCAGGGATTGTGGGGTTGTTCAAATGTACCTAACGCAGGCCTCAATGGTCTCAGGATTTTATCCGCTCCCTGGCACTGGACACATTCTCTCACTTGTTTCTCTATCTGGCTATCCATTCTCGGCCACCAGTACGATTGTTTCACCCTCATCTTCGTTTTTACTATGCCGAGGTGCCCTTCATGGAGTTGTTTCAACAGCAGAGGAATCAATGTCGCTGGAGGGACCACCTTATCTCCCTGGAACAGGAAGATGCCTGAATCACTCATTGATAGCTCTTCGCGCACTTCATAGAACTTCCTCAAACCTTCCTTGAGATGCCTTTTTCCTGGCCAACCAGAGATCAGATATTGTTTGACTTCTTTTATTTCACTGTCACTTTCATAGGCCTGGGCCCATTCTTGTCTGCTGACTGTCCTCTCTGAGTCAGCCATTTCCGCCACCATCTCATCTGTGCCAGGCGGAACTGCAGGCGCATCTTCCATGGCTGAGGCCCTGCTCAAATAATCAGCCACTCTATTCAGTGTCCCTGGCAAGTATTCCACATCATAGGTGTAGTCTAGCAATTTGAGTGTCATTTTTGCAATGCATGGGGTAGCTGTATCGTGGCCGCTGGAAGTCAGCACCTTGACTAGTGGTTTGTGGTCCGTTTGTAGTTTGAAGCGGGTGCCCCATAGAAACTGTCTGAATTTTCCCATGGCCCATGTGACCGCCAGCATCTCTTTTTCAATTACACTAATTTTCTGTTCGGTGGGGGATAACACTCGGGATGCAAAACTGAGTGTCTCCACTGTGCCATCATTTCTTTCCTGTGCCAAGACCGCTCCTAAGCCCTTTTCACTGGCGTCGGTTGTTAAGATGGTGTTGCCCTCCGGATCATATCCATGAAGGGGTATAGCCCCACTTATATCTTTCTTCAGATCGTCGAATTCACTCTGCGCCTCTTCGTCCCACTGAAACGTTGATTTGTCTCGGATTAGTTGTCTGAGTCTATGAGTCTTGGTGGCGAAGTGTCTTACAAATTTGCTGTAATACTCCGCCATTCCGAGGAATGACCTCACTTCTTCCTTGTTGACTGGGGCTCTGGCATCGCAAATGGCTTTTATGTTTTGTCTTTTGGGGGTGATTCCTTGACTTCCTATCTCATGTCCGAGATAGGTGACAGCCGACATGCCGAGCTTACATTTACTCCACTCGGCGGTGAGGCCTCTCTCTTGTAGCACTGTCAGCACCTTCGTCAGTTTCTTGTCATGGTCTTCCTGGTTGGTTCCCATTATAAGGATGTCGTCCTGAAAGAATTGGACCCCCCGCTGGTCCTTGAATAGGAGGTGCATCAGCTTCTGGAATACTGCAGCTGCAGATGCCAGCCCAAACGGCATGCGGCGGAACTGATAACACCCAAAGGGTGTGATGAAAGATGTCAGTTTTCTGCTCGCCGGGTGCAGGTCAATCTGATGGTACGCTGAGGTGAGGTCGATGGTGGAAAACCAAGTCACTCCCCTCGTTCTTGCCAACATTTCCTCAATTCTCGGTAAGGGAAACTTTTCCACTATCAGGCATTTGTTGAGTTCGCGGAGGTCCACACATAAGCGTACCTTGCCATTGGGCTTCCTGGCTACATCCAAGGGGGCCAGCCATTCTGAGCTGTCAATCGGCTCTATTATTCCCTGCTCCTCTAATCTCTGGAGTTCCTGCTGGACTGCATCCTTGATGGCGATGGGGATGTTCCTGACCTTGTGGGATACCGGACGGGCACCCTCTTTGAGGAGTATTTTATGTACAAACTTGTCCAATTTTCCGACCGTGCCTCCAAACACTTTGGGAAAGTCTAGCTTCAGCTTCTCTAGCTTAGGCCCGTGGCCAGCTTCTGTGAGAAGAATTTGTTCCTTTCCTCCTGGGTCTAATTTTATTCCCAGGTCACCCTGGTCTCTCCAGCCTAGCACAGAGGGCCCTCGCTCCACTACATATAGCTTGCATATCGCAGATCTTCCTCTGAATTCAAATTTCAGGGCCCGGAACCCTACCATGGGAATTGCGTTGCTGGTGTACGAAATCGGTCGTATGTCTGGTGGGTGTAACTGCGGACCGAGGGTGGGTACAAAGTCTTCCTCCCATACAGATCTTTGTACTATGGAGTATGGTGACCCCGAGTCAATTGCTATGTGGACTTTCACTCCACCTATCACCATGTCTGTGCGCGGCTTGTCCGAGCGTTTGCCCGTCACTTCCAACACCTGCTCTTTGACACATAGGACCATGTCGTCCTCCTCCTGGTCTTCTTCGATCTGGTCTTCTGACAGGGTCTGCCCGATGCATTTCACCATGGCCTTCTTTCCTTTCTTGCGGCACACTTTCTCATAATGGCCTACTAGGCCACAGAACGAACATCTGGCGCGAAAAGCTGGGCACCGTTTGTCCTGTGCTGAGTGAGCTGTACTCCCGCACCTATAGCACGAGAACCTGCTGTCCGTGGGTTGCTTCCCGGGCATGGCCTGCTTCCCTGTCCACCTGGATTCTTGTCTCCCTTCTCCGGTGGCCCTCCTTTGCCTGGTAGACGATTGAGCCTCATCTATTTTGTTTACCATTTGTCTTTGGGGAGTTTCCTTTTTGGCTGCTTCTGCGCAGCATTTCGAAAGTTCAGCTTTCTTTACCATTGCGATCACGTCTTTGAGTGACGCTTCTCCCTGGGCCCATAACTTGTCCTGGACTGACTTATTCGTGGTGTGCATGACTATTTGGTCCTTGATGTACTCGTCCTGTAGTTGTCCATATTTGCACGTGATGGCTTGTCGTCTCAATGCTGCCACATAGTCATCTATAGATTCCCCTTCTTCCTGCTTCCTTTGTTGGAAGTTATACCGGTCAATGGATACGCATACTGCTGGGCGATAGTGATTATCTAGGTCTTCTAGGGCGTGTTTGAAGACGTCATCGTCTGCCGCTTGTCTCGCAGCTGGCACAATGTTCGCAAATACTCATACACCTTCCGGGCCCAGGTTATGCAGTAATAACCAATTCTTCCGAGCACTGGGGAATGCCTCACCATTTTCATCTTCCAAGGCCTCCACATAGTTCTTGAAATATTCCCTCCAGTCCTCCCACTTCATCAGGGGCTCTCCTGGTCTGGGTAGGAAGGGGACGGGTGCTGTGAGTGCGGTCATTTGGTTACTCATCCTGGGCCCTACCCCGGGTTCTCCGTCTCGGCTCCCTGGGCTGCCTGGTGCACTGGGGTCCCCTTCTCGGTCTGTGTCGTCTCCTTGACTTTTAGGGCTGCCGGGTGCACTGGTGTTTCCCCTTCGTGATTCACTGGGGAAGTGTTCCTTTTTGTCCCCCGTATCACTATCCCTGTTCTCTGCCAGGGTCTCAGCTGTGTGCTTCCTGTCGCGTTTATGCTAGCCACGAGCTACGCTGATTGGGCTTGGGGCCACGTGTCTGTGGGATGCCTGGATCGTGCGCTGCTGCCACGCTCTCTCGTGAATAGCGCTGTTGCAATGGGCGTGTTCAGTGTTTGTTGTCCTCTGCCGTGTTTTCTGACCTGATAGTCTCTGGGTGTTGCTTCGGCGCCGGTCCAGTCTCTGTGTTGCCGGTGGGGTGAAGTTGGTGGGGTGATCCCAGTCCTCGTCGCCACTGTAATGATGTGAATCCGCTCCCCCACAGAGGACAGGCAGCCTTGGTGTATTTAACAGGCTTTTATTGTATTTGACAGTTCGCTATACCGAAAGAGCACCGAGCGTCTAACATTGACTTTCTCTGGTCGCTTCTGCTTCTCTCTGCCGCTTCGCGCGCTTTGCTGGCCGCCTACGCGCATGCGCAGGTGTCCCGCTCTTGCTCCGGCGCACCGCGTCATCACGCGGGCGCGTCGGAGACTAGAGCGCTACACCACAAGCTCCGCGCCTGCATGCCTTTAACTTTTATTTATTTCAACTTTGCTCGCGTTTCTGTCGCCTCTTCAGCAGCATTGACTGCAATATTAATGAAACGCCGGGTAATTAAGAGCCTGAGCTCCGCTACTGCATGCCTTTGTTTTTTCATTTATTTCACGTTTACTCGCGTCCCCTTCCAGTCTCTTGTGTAAATAATAGCCCGAGCTCCGTCATAGTTCCGTAAAACAGTGTATACCTGCACTCAGCCAGAGCAGAGATCGACTGCTCCTGTCTGATCCTGCCTGGGGCTGAGTGTATTCTCCGAAGAGAGCCGAAGGCCAGGGGATACCTGATCCCAAGGGGATACCACATATTACACAACACCTGCCGTGTTGAGAAGTGCTCATTTTTTTAGCAGAGTTTAATGAAACAACAGAACTTCTCTAATATTAAACAGACAGATTTAGAATATGCAATTAAAAAAAATGGTTCCACTGTGTACATGGAAGAAGGACTACTTTCTGACAGAGATCACTGACAACGAAATAGGACTTCAGTGATCTACAGGCACTAAGCAAAAGCTGTTTAGATTTTGAGTACTGTGTTACAATATTTCAATAGATGATTAAGTCTCCTCATGATACTTAAAATCCAACTTAAATAGATACAGTCTTTGTTTTTTGTTTTTTTTGTATTCCGGTTTTTTTTATCTTCAAGAGTTGATGTGGACTAGTGATCAGCATTCAGGGTCAGATTGGGATCACAATTTATCTCCCGCACTGTCAACACAAGCATTTGCAAAGCAATAGGTCTCGCAATGACATTGTTTTGAGCTATTGGCATTGGAAATGTTGTTTTTTCCCCCTCCCTGAAGCATTAATCAAGTAATGGTGTTGTAAATGACAATGTCTTTTACTCCCTGTTGACCCCCCCCCCCACAAGGTCATCAGCAGTCCAGATAATTATGTATCACATGTTAAACTAAATTGACGCTCTTGTTACCTGAAAGCCAGATATAAAGATCTTAAATAGTCAACTAACCAACAGAATTGCCTTCTCTCAATAGCAAACAGAGTTAAGTTACAAATTATATAACGTTTCCGTATGCTAGAGGACTGACTTTAGGCATTCGTGATTGTATGTTATGCACATATTCTCATCAGTAAACAAAAATGGTGCTAAATGGTTACAGAGCGTCTATGTTTAATGCGGTATCAACGTACCACAAACAAGCATAGTACATTACCACACAGCTCCAGAAGAGCAGACAACGTTAGGCCTACACTGCTCACTAGTATAATCAAGATTTAAAGCCTGTTCCCCCACAACACCAATAAAGACTGTTATGTGTAAACAAAGCAATACACCAACTACACACGGTTTAAAACAGCAAGTATTTAGCACTGCTGTTCCATAATGTTAAGCGCTGCCAAAGCCAGTATGTTTGGCCTATCACTTATAGTGCCTTGATATTTCCATCCATACAGTTAATTATATTTGTTTGTCATAAAATTAAAATTGCCTAACTGCGTCTATTTACCTTACCAAAGAGCATGAATGCTGACTTTGTAAAAAGAGAATAATTGTACAATCTGTTCCAAGCTATTTATACGATCCACAATGCAGCCAAGCATTTGTAGTTCCGAGTAAAAATATAGCAGACATTGTAGTATCTATAGCAATAAAGAATTCTTTGATGATTCGGCTCAGATGATTTATCAGGTCACCATGGTAACGTGTACCCCTTTAATGGATAGGAAACACTACCCAGACATGGATCCACATCCCCAGCAATAAAGAAATAAAAAATGCCTTTTATTTATGTTTTACAAAAGAAAAACAAAAAAAACCAATGTCATTTACAATGTCAATAGCTCAAAATAATGTCAGTGCGAGACCTATTGCATTGTAAATTCTTGTTTTTTATATTGCAGGATATATAACATATTGCATAGTACAGGACCACACAGGGCCAATATACTATATACCAAAACATATGATAACATGTAGTATAACATAGCAAATCATGGCATAGGCGCTGTTACAATTGTACTGCATTACTGTAAATACCAAAATACCATTAAATACCGTAAAATACCAAAAGATATAGTGCTAAAAAATGAATGGGGTCTGCAGTGGTTGCTCTGTAACAATTGTGGGGCACTTGGCTCGAAGGGGCTGTGAGTCAGGAGACAAGGGGCATTCGTGTTCTAATTAATAAAGGCAGCCATGTGAGAAGGGAGCCACACACAAAGCAGGGCTATCTACGTTGGCAATCATAAACAGACCAGCACTCCAGGGAATTCAGTCAGGCACCATCTAAATGTTTGGAAGGGGAGACAGGAAGAGGGGAGGGCGGTTGAACACAGTAACAAATGGGGCTTTAATGGTGCAACAGAATGAACTGCCTCCTTGACACTAGGCATGGGGCGACACTTAAATTAAGCCTCCAAAATGAGTAAACTTAGCTTTTTGCTAAATTTTGCAACAGGCGGTCACCTAATTATCGCCCATTGTCTCATTGCGAGACATTTTGTGCTCAGATCAGCCTCCTGCCGGTATCCCATGTGATGTTTCTACCAGATGTCTGGCCTCGGATGTAAAAGACACACTGGATACCTCACATACTTCTTGCTTCGCGAAATTAGACACAGTAGGCAATTTCGTACACATCTACTTAAATGCTGGTGTTTAGGTGGGTTGAAAGCACTCCAAATGTTGGCAAAAAAGGGAACTTAGGCACGCAGGTGAATGACCAGTCTCTTACAACACTGTTAAAGTGGTAAGGCCACGAATAGGCCTCAGGCTTCTTGGTTCAAAATGACAAGCCGGCCACTAGAGTGCATCTCCACCCTCAGGCCTCTCACCCTCCACCTGACCCTCACACCCACTTACTTTATACTTATCAATCTGGGGAGCAGTGCACTCTCATGCATTCCAGTCACAGTGGTATACCGTGTAGGTGTTTAACACACAGCAAAATCTTAATTTCCATCAGCCATAAACAGTTTAAGTGTGTTGTTATCAGCCTCGGATATGGCACCACGGGGCTCTAATAGCAGTCTCACTGCACGCTACGCTGTTGAATACTGAAAAAAACAACCTGAACTGACTGTGCTGCATGTGTGCAACGTGCTAAAATCATAGTGAGCAAACGTAACAGCGGGCATGTGAAAATGGGCCTAGGGTCACCAGTCGCTCCCTCCTTGCACAATCCCCATGCTTTGCACCATCCCCAGTGAAGTCCGTGCCTGCAGTTTGCACCGAACACATATTGTGGCACCACAAGTGTGATCCACTGGGGAGCCACCACATGTGATCTGAGGAAAAGTGTCCTTCTTGTCGGCATCCATTTTGTGTCATGACCCCATTGTTTTTGCATTGTCATTTCATGTCAACCACCTCTGCACGACCCTTCTGATCATTTCTGCTGATGTTGAAAATCTAGCTGTCACGGCCACCCTGTCCTTCCTGCTCCTTGTGGTTGAGCCAATTTCGAAAAAGGAGAACCAAGAATAGGCCTCACCACCCTCGGACTGAACTCCTGCACACATCCATCCTGTTTTTCAAGACTTGGTCACGCCACCGTCCCAGAACTTGTTTCTTTCACATATCCTGTTGTTCAAGATCTGTCTGTTCTTTCACGTACATATCCTGTTTTGCAAGACCTGTCCGTAATCTTTGTATATCTGTTGCAGCCCCCATCCTGCCTGAACAAAGAATGGTATAACTTCATTTTTTACTCGGGGGCGCCAGGCCCCCACCCAAACTGGTTTCTTAAGGTGGGAAATGTGTATATAAGGCCTGTAAGCTGCAGAGTGAAGCAGCAGCCTCCTCTGACTTGTTTCTAACGAGCTTGGGACTCTGTTCCATAGCCCGGCTATTCGAATAAAACTTGGTTCCTCCTGTAGACGAAGGCTCCTGTGTCTCCTTTTACTAAATAAGGAGGTATGGAAGACTTGGGTGATTTCCCCGCCACCGAGACCCAGTAAGTGGGTATAAACGTTCTTCAAATGACGCTTGAAAAGGGACTCCACGAGCACGAAGGTCAGGCCCGGTGGATGTGAGGAGGTGCACGGAGAGACTCCAACAGAAGGTACCCTACCTGAGGGATTCTTGCAGTCTGGTAGCCGAACGACTCGCCCGCTGTTCCTCCCCACCCGGTCTGGGCCACGTGACTGCGTCCTCGCTGGAGTCCCCTAAAAAAGTGATTTCTGGAACAGGACACAGCCCTACGTCTGCAGAAGAGAACTAGCCCTGCCAGGTAAGGGTGGGCTGATCACCCACTGAGTCTGTATGATTCTGCTGTTATTGACTTTTACAAAAGCCAAGCCAACAAGGTGAGTTTTTAAACCCGCTGTTTTCTGTTATCTGTTTACAAGCATGCCAGTCAGCAGTAAGTTTAAGAAATTATGTTGTTGTATGTGTGCGCAGGACTCCCAGCTGGAGGCGGCCTGTCCGCTTCCTCCTGAGGGGACCCCTGATCACACCATGTATACTAAACATGTTCCTTTTGCTATGATGTTTTCCCCTTTTTGGACCAAATTAACTAAACAATGTCCGCCTTATGGGTCTTTTGACCCAAAAGTTCTGGCAAATCTAGAGGAACAGCTATTAAAACTGAAGATTTGTCCCTTGATGATTGAGTTTGTCAGGTTGTGGTTGAAGGAAATTGAGCAGAGAGCAAAAAGGGAAAAGGAACTAGAAAGAAAGCGGGAGCAGATGTCAATGGCTGACCATGCTAGGGAGCACTTACAGGACCGAATGGAAAAATCTGTAGAGATAGCTGATAGGGAACATAGGGTGCGGGTGCAGAAGTGCTACCTGGCCTGGGAAGAGAAAGGAAAAGGCTTTATGGAAGAAGGAGAAGAGAGCGATTCCCTGCTCGATACCATGTTGGAAAGTCCTCCTGCTCTTGCCCCATGTACCCTGCGCTGACACCCCCTGCCCCGCATGCAGCTGGACCAGCCGTGCTGCACACTCCTGCCCCCACTGCCCCTCCTACTGTTCCCCCATCACACCGACCCCCCTATTTTGACGCCTACGACACCGACTGCCCACACTACCCCTGTCCTCACCACGGGAATGACAATGAGTCCCCATTCGCCCAATCCCTGCAGCTTTACCCCGGCCCGTCCCTTCCCTTCTTCCCTGTGATCTACGGTTAGGCAGGATTTATATAGATTATTGAATTCCCCCGACTGGCTTCCTTGCGCTCTGCAGTCTGCTTTTCGTCCCTTCGAGAAGATGACCTGCAAAAGAAACAGTGTGAATGTTGGATAAATAGCGGGAATATTGATCAATTTAAAGAAATATGGTCCACCTTTTCCCAGTGGGCGATTATGGAACAGACCACCTGGGCTGAATGCATGTGTACCTTGGTTATGCAGAGATTCGAGAATTCATTTATGCAGGTAACCCCCGGATTAGTGGACCTCAGGTCACAAATAAAAAGAGACGATGTGCAGGGAGAGGGGATGTTTGGCGCTATGTCTGCTTTGATAGTTTACCATGATATGACCGCCTTTCCCAAACCCCCTCTACAGGCAGCTTTGCCAATGAGAGAGGCGGCCCCTGTCTTTGTTAACGTACTCACCGATGCCCAAAATAATGGCAAAGGGGCTGTCGCAGCACACTGGCGCAGGCTATGGGTTCATTTCCCTTGGAAAAGGTCAGAGGTAATGCAGTTGAAAGGGCAGTTACCAGATCCTCGAAAAAATCCGGCTGCCTTAAACAAAGAATTAGGCCAGATAATACCTGCTGGTACACTTATTCTTGAAAACATCGACTTGCTCTTTGGTATGGTCGTTCCTACTGAAATGTGGGATAAAATTCGACATACTGACCATGAAATAAAGCTGGGAGGTAAATTGGCTAATCTGGAAGCTATGGAAGACGCAAGGGCAGGGGGGACTAAGCCAGAAGCTGCCACCCTGAATTTGCCTGGTAAAATAATAACGCTTATGAAAACATTTTTGCCAGAAACAGTCATTAACTGGGATAAGATAAATGCCTGTAGGCAGAGAAAAGATGAAAGTGTGGCTGACTTCTTTACCCGTTTTGAAACAGAATACAAGGGACATAGTGGCTTGGACCCCCAGATCCCAGGCTCTAGCCCAGTATTTGTTAAAAAGTTTGTCATCAAATTGCTGCCTGAGATTTCCGCCAGGCTCAAGAAAGTTAAGAGTACATGGTCTGCCCAGACTATGACTGGTATCTTGGCTATGGCCCAGTATTACGAGAATAGGGAGAATGAAGATAGACATTAAGAGATGCACCGTACTGAATCCCGCCACATTACTTCCACTGGATACTCAGGATGCCTGTTTAGATCCACATGACTGTATATTGAGGACAGAAGAAGAGACAAAGGGACGGGTTGACTTACAGGATACCCCAATAGCAGACCCAGAAGGTACACTGTATGTGGACGGATCATGTCTCAGAGGGCCAGATGGTAACACATCAGCCACCTACGCCCTTACGACATTAGAGCAAGTAGTAGAAACAGCTCAGATTCCGCAGTGCTCTGCTCAGGCTGCAGAATTAGTGGCCCTCACTAGAACCTGTGAGTTAAGCAAAGGAATAACAGTTAATATCTACACTGACAGCCAGTACGCCTTTGGGTTGGCTCCCAACTTTGGGAGACTCTGGAAGGAAAGGAATTTCCTTACTTTACATGGGACAAAAATTCAACATGGCCCCCTAATTCACCGATTATTAGACTCCCTGACATTTCCCAGAAAGGTAGCTATTATAAAATGTAAAGCGCATAAGAAAGTGATGGATGATGTTGGAAAAGGCAATGCCCTGGCTGACCAGACAGCCAGACAGACAGCTCTTAAGAAAAAGGAAGGAATGTATGTGGGAGGTCCCGCCAGGTGGGTGGCAGAGGGGAGCATGGTTGAAGATACTGAACAGAGTGTGATCGATATTCAGTCCCATGCTTCCCCTGAGGAGCTGAGGATGTGGATGGAGAATTTAGCGGTAAAGGAAATAGATGGTTGTAGGGCCCGTATCACAATGGAGAGACATTGGATGTTGACCGACAGTCATGTGCTACCTGTAGTAATGATGGCCCATGGCCCTGCTCACATTAGTGCGAAAGGGATATGCAAGTTGCTGGAACCTACCTGGTATAACTCAAAGATACCAGCAAACGCTGAGAGGATGGTCAAAACATGCATGGTTTGCCTTATGTACAACCCGGGAAAAGGCACAGTATCCCCTGAGGAGTATTCTCTCCCCCTACCTTTCCTTTCGAAGCCCTCCAGATGGATTATATCCAGAGGGACAGATGTAACAGTTTAAAACACCTTCTGGTGGTGGTCTGTGCCTTCAGCCGATGGGTGGAGATCTACCCTGTCAAAGACTGTACCGCTATCACTACCCCCAAAATACTATTGAAAGAATACTTTCCATGATTCGGTTTGCCCCGTTTGGTCTGGAGTGACAATGGGACACACTTTACGGCTCAAATAATGGAGTATGTCTGTTCAGCACTGGGCATAAAACAAAAATTGCATGCAGCTAACCACCCCCAATCAGCAGGTCTAGTGGAGGTGTACAATGGCATCCTAAAGACTAAAATGGCCAAGATTGTAGCAGAGGCAGGTGTCAATTGGGTTGATGCTCTGCCCCTGGCCCTGCTGTCAGTCAGGACAACGGCCCATACCAGGATATGTCTATCTCCCCATGAGATTGTGTTCCGGAGGCCTGCCAATGTGTGGGGTGTTCCACGGCCCCAGAAACTGTCTGATGTTGAATACCCTGTGTTGACTGATTATCTGTACAGCCCGTCAGGTGTTACTGTCCACCCGTTGAGGGACGGAAGAACTGGATCCACGGTACGCACTGTAGATGAGTGCCTCTGCCTCTCCCCTATGATCAGTGGGTGAGAGAAGGACAAGGAGACTCAGAGACAGAAATAGTCCAGACGTTTGTTCCCTTAAGCGACGCAAGATTACATTCCACATCTACGGAAGCAGAGAGTGACAGTATACTGAAGGGAAAGAGAAAACACTCCCCTCACTCTGCTCAGCATCAGGAACAATTATTCCCCGACCATTCTGTTCCTACTTCTACCCAATATAACTTGTGTTCCAGAAGGAAGGCTTGCCCTTGACTTCACTCAGGTGCCTACAGGCTGTAGGGCTGTGATCTCCCAGCTAAGAACGGTGCTGGTATGTCAGACTAAGGTACACCATAGGGCTCTTGGCACCTGCATCCAGTGAAGCAACCACCAATTACAGACAGCCGCTAGTGGTCCCTGGCTTAGTACAATGGCAGCCGTCCAATACACCTAAGTCCAGAAACAATGTCGATTTCCTACATAGTAAGTGCTTTGTGGCCCCTGTGGTGACGCTGTTTGTCTCAATCACCTTGTCTATCATCGGTTGGATGTTACTGATCTACTATCCTGGTTCCCCACCAACTCCTACCCCAACTCCTGTGGAGCATCAGTATTTCACGTTACCCGCCCACGAATTGCCCCGCAGTGCAGAATTTTTCAATAGCACCTTTGTCCAGATGTTACATCATCATCAGCTGATCATAAATACTTCCAACTGTTTAGTATGTGGACTGATGCTGCATGCTATGACATAACCTGTTCCATTCTTTCCTTATCCTTTCTCCATCTCTGGAACCTGTCTTGCATGGTGGATGTTGATGCAGGAGGCCTATACTGACAATGGTACTGCCAATTCTGCCCTTGGATAATTTTGAGATGACTTCTGGCGAAACAGGACTGGCAATACCAATACCCCTTTTTGCCCGACCAGCTCATCCACATTGCTATTCCACCGGATGAACTAGGTGAGATGGTGGTATTTAACTCAACTTCTCGACAAACATTTACCAAATTTCGCGCCAGAAGGCTACTACCTGATATACGAAACACTCTGAATGTTAGAAATGTGCGGGCCGTATCTGCATCCATGGCTTAGGAACTAAGAAAGTTGGTGCTAGTATCTGTGACATCACTAAAACTTTGAACTCTACGTCTCCTCCAAAGTTGGTGGCGTCCCCCAACACTTACTTTATCTGTGGCACAGCAGCCTACAATTGGCTCCCCTGTAACTGGTCTGGTACCTGCTATCTGGCCTTTCTACTTCCACTGACGTATTCTACCCATGGAGATTACCACTTGTTGATGAAGGGCACTTAGCGCCGCTCTCGTAGGGGTGTCATATCATCTGAGGATACATAAGGCCAGGAAGCCGGGGACTTCTTTGAGGGTTTCCTCCCATTCTGGGGCCCAATGGCAAACAGTCGAGCTATTCAAGGACTGATAAGGGTCCTTGAGGCCACCATCACAGAAACAGCTGGTGCCCTCTCCAACATCACTGCAGAGCTACATCAAATCACCTTGTAACACTTCAAAATCGTATGGTCCTTGACATCATCCTAGCTGATCGTGGTGGTGTGTGTAAATTGATTGGCTCCAGCTGCTGTGTGTACATTCCTGATCACGCACCCACAGTATATGATACCATCCAACGTCTACATCACCTTTCCTCTGAAATTCATCAGGATGAAGGCAACTGGTCCTTCACAGGCTGGATCTGGGGCCTCCTTTCCCAATGGGGATGGAGGGTCCTCATCTTCCTTGTTTGGTAAATTAAGCATTTTAAAGCTTATAGTGCCAGTAACATTGGTAAAGACTAGGAGCACTGCAGTTCTGAAAAATGTACTTACTTGCAGTCTTAACGCCCTTCACAATGTAGTTAAATGCTCTTTCCCAACCAGATATGTCCTTGTCTCTGAACATCAAATGAATCAGAAATCTAGTACAAAGTCAAGGGTACAGGGTATGACTGGAATCTGTGGATAGAACAGTAAAAGGAAGAGAAGCTCTGAATCTTTGTCTTGGAGAATCGAACCTCTAATGACAAACAGTAAAGAAATACATTTTGCATATCAGCCATAAAAACATTGTGCAAAAAAATATAAAAAAAGAATTGATATCTAGTTCCCTCGCACATTTTGCACTTTTCCCTGAACGTAAATTCCTTTTGCCGCCTTGTCCTCCATCCCCTCTTTCTTTGTGTGCACTACTCTAGTTAGACAGTAATCCCCAGTTCTGCTCGGCAGTACCAACTGCGGTCTGGGGGAAAAAAGGAGGTGAACAGAGGGGTAAAGAGGCAGAGTAATGGGAGAGGTCAAGTAGAGCTCGAAATCAGGTAGTGATAGGTGTGATGGGGATAGGGTGACCAGGCGTCCGGGATTTGCCCGGACGGTCCCGGTTTTTCACCTGCTGTCTGGGCAGATTTCAGGAAATTTAGCTCCTGTCCCAGCTTTTAGAGAGGTGTGACTGAAAACTGTGGAATATGCTTTTTTATGTTTTACAAAGCAGGGATAGTTAACAGTTGTTTCAAGAAAGCAATTAAATTAACAGGCAAGCTTCTGGGTTAAAAAATTGCATTTTATGTATGTTATAGCTGCCTGTTCTGTAATTCTCTGCTGAGGAGCGCTGTCATTCTGTGCGCTCTCTTGAAATAAAACTGTAGTCCTTCTTCTATTTTCGTGAAATGTTCCGGTATTAGGCTTTTAAAATTCTGGTCACCCTAGATGGGGAGAGACATAAGGTAAAGACGGAAAGATCAGGTAGCCAGAAGAAAAGGTACATAGCTATAGAATGAGGAAGAGGTAAGTAGATAATGAGTGTAAGAGATATAGGTCCTACTTTATGGTCATAGACAAACACATGTAAACCTGAAAAGTGAACCTTCTTCACTTTTCTAAAGAGAATATGTATCAAATGCCACACAGAATTCAAAAGAAGCAATAAACACCCTCTGTTCTCAGAATCATAGTTCAAGTGACCTGCAGACAATTAGTGATATTGGTTTAAATATTCCATCTGAGTAACATTCCTCACAATTCTTCACATGCCCTTCATGTGTAAAACACATGCTGTAGCACCAAATTCGAAGCACGTACTATGGGCCACAAGTGCCAACAGCTGCTCAACCTTATAAAAAGTGCTTCGCACTACATGGAATTTTATTTCTTTTCATTTAAAGATTTATTTACTTCTTTATTCCACCCGTTCACCTCTTCCGCCTTCTCACTTCGGACAATTGCTCAGTTGCTCAGTGGGTTAAACACACTTTGTGGAGGTTGGAACCTGGAGTCAGGTAAAATTTTCATCCTTCCCATGTGGATGAAATGTCACCAGTACAAAACACTACTGCTTTCCTAGAACATATGCCTTCATGGTATCCGTACAGACGGTACTGCAGCCCAGAACAGTGCTCTCATAGGGAGCCCCTGGATTGCGTCTCTGCACCCCCACAATAATTGGAGTGTATTGTAGCTTCCAGAAGCACCGTTTGTAGATGCAGATTTTGCTGGACAGTACAGCAATGTCTCTTTGTCGTGATGTGCACATCTTTGATTTGACTAGTATAGGTATGGACGAGAAAACATCAGCGCTGTACAGTACAACTGCAAAGATGTGCAACTAATGTACAAAGAAAAAAGATTACTTATCTATTATTAACCTCTAATCTTGGGTTCCGAAGTAGCTGGCTACTCATAATAAAGCGTTTCAACTCATTGTCAGGGGTAGTAAGTACTATATAAACACAATTTACAATATGTAATTAACAATGCGTTTCTGTGGGATGAAAGGCAGTCCTCAGTCTTTTTTATGTTAACACATTTTTACAACTGCTTTGATGGTATCAGAAAGGCAATGTGACTTTTAAGTCCATTTGATGCCACATAGCAACAATTCACATAAATATACTCTACATCATGCCACATAATTCTAATCAGCATAATTTCACTCAACGCCACACAGTTCTACGCAACACAATACCACTCCACACATTATCAATCCACACACTTCAGCAACACACTACATAATTCAACTAAACAACACATTTACACAACACACCACAAGCATCCAATCAACACACCACACAATTTAATGGCACAACATATCACTACACAACACAAAACATAATTCCACATAATTACACTCCATGACACACAATCCCACTCTACATAATTTCAGTAAACTAAAAATCACATAATTACTATCCACATAATTCCACTGCACACAATGCCACATAATTATATGTCACATAATTCCACAACTAACAATTCTGATCCAAACCACATAATTCCACACCACATACCTCCACTCTATAACACATGAGTAAAACACATTGCCATTTACAACTCCCACAAATGCTAGACCTATTGGCATTGTCAATGTTTGTTTTTATTGTTCTTACTTTTGACAGTTTTATATTGTATGAACTCAGCCCAAGGCTATTTGAGTGCTATTCATGAGTACCAATTTGGGTGTACAAGATCAGGTTTTTATTTTAAGGGCCTGGGAGGTGGAGGGATTTGCCCAGAGTCACAGGATGTTGAGAGCAGATGCCGGGACTCGAACCTGAACCTTCATGTCTGCAACTCTGACCTTTAGGCCACATATGCCTATGCACATGCAAGGCATGAAAGTGTGAAGATATTGTTTTTGGCAAGGGCTCTGGTGCCAAGGTGACAATGGCCTACACCATGAGCAGCAGAACAGTGAGGCCCCATACTTTACTTACTACTCAACCCCTCCCCAGATCTCAATTAGCTGAGCAATTGAACAAGTGCCATGCCCCCTTAAATTACTAAGTTTCTCAAACCCTCTCCCAGCCCTCCACTGCCTCAGGACAATGGCCTGGCAGGGGAGGTATAAAGCATAAAACACAGCTGTTTGGCAGTCCATAGGGGAAGGAGCTGAGGTGAAGATGGCCCAAGTTACGACATCACCTTGCCACCATAGCGAGGCCACATCATAAACCCACCATCCCCCGCCCACCATGCCCTGAAAAGGAAGTACTGTGGGTGAGGTGTCAAACACTGTTTCTGGGCAGCGTGGGCCCCAGGGGGCCGAAGTGAGAATGGCTTAAGGGCCTGAGCAACACCTGGCCCCCAGGGAGGCCGATTCTCCCATCACCTGCTCCCCAGCCCAACATCACGGCGATAGCTTGGCAAGGCAGGGGGTCAAGGAGAGGCCACAGATTATCGTAGCTCAAGGAGATCATATCACCCCCCCCCCCCCCCCCCCCCATTTAAGCTGCTTTCCTCTCCCTGTCCAGTGCCTTCTGTGGGCTAAGAAAGAGAAAGAAACGGCTCACAAAGGGCACTGGCACACCGGCCCTTCGGCCGATGCCCGACTGCCCGCAGTGCCGATCCGTCCCTGTCAGCATTGCTGATCATGGACCTGGCCCACTAGGTTCGAGTCCCAGTTTTCTTTTCCCTTCTATTTTATATAGCGCAAACTAAACCCGAAGGTATTGTAGCGCTTTTCCTGAGTATCAGTTACATTACACAAGGACACATTCATTTCCTTTTTTACCGTAGGCACTGGGAGATTATGTGATATGCCCAGAATCACAGGAAGTTGAGGCGACACTGTGACTAGAACCCATTTTCCCAAATCCAAGTCAGCAGCTCCGGCCGTTGAGTCACATCCCCTCCCTGTATGTTCTCGGCATCTTGCGATTCTGCCTAAAATCCCTTGATCTTCCCATGCCTCTGAATACACGCATCTGTATCATATTGATGTTATATGCACTAAGACCCTCGTGGTTGTGGGATGGACCCTGAACAGGAACTAGGTGATATGTGGGGAGGTGTTAGGGTGTGGTTATGAGAAGTATGATGTAATGCGCATTGTGGGAGTGAATGCTGGAGAATAAAGTAATGCTTTGTTACAGCTCCCGTGTGGTGTAATCTATTTGCATTCTCCAGAGATGGGGAAGACGCTACAGCATTGACTTAGCTGATAGATCTCGCCTATGTAAGACCTATTGACTTTCTCAATGTCTTTTAGCCGTGTTGTACAGAAGCACAGCTGCTGTGTAGCATGGCTGAAAATTATTGTTTTGTATGGCGGGAGGAGTGGGTTAGTCAAGTAACACAACACAGCAGGGGTTGGGAAGGAGGGGGCAAGTAACACAATGTGGGTGTTTCAGCACTTTGCACAGTGCAAATTTCTGGTGCAAACTGCACTACAGTACAGGATGCTCTCGAGCAGATGGACCTTTAGTTTTGTACTGAGGCTGATGCAACAAAGCAATACATTTCAATAATGTGAAGCACATTTGGCCCCACAAAGATGACAGAGAGTATTACATTTCCAAACCATGAAGGCTTATTGACAAATTAGCAAAGTCACAAATTCAAATCATCAAATTAGTCAATATTCTGCAAGCAATACATAAATACATTAGTCAATATAATTCAAAACAATCCAAAATCATAAATACTAAGATAAACTATTATAAAGTTGTCATACAATAAATCGAAATGGTCCTAGTTTCCCATGAAGGAAAAGTCCCTACTTAGCGAAGCTAAGAAAGGTCGGGAAATTGGGGAGAGGTCAAGCAGAAGGTGTCAACGTGAAAAGTTTCTCAAAGGCAGAACCAAATTAATCAAATAAAGATTTGTCAAGCAAGTGGGGACAGTATTTGCCCAACGGTCTTACCACTTCAAGCAAGAGGAAAAGGAAACATCTCTTAATGGGGTAATAAAAGCATCTCCTAACTAACGCTGCATTTCATTAATTTAAATCATCTTCTGTCTACACTCCATACACCAACACATAATTTAAACGAAGGGAATCAATCAGGATAAAGTACATTTCGATTAAATGACCTTTGTTCTTTTTCAAGATTAACACACAATGGAGCCTCTACTGAACTACTTCCAACTCGATATCTGTGGAGGGGTGATACACTTCGGCCAAGATGTTCTCATTCCCAGGTGCTCACTCATCATTTTGCTCTGTAAAGATACATTCAATTAACGTTGGCTGGTACAGTTTTGCTCTTGTAACAAGAAGAAGGAAAAATATAAGCCAAGCTCACGGTCTGTGGAGGTGGATAAGTTGGTTGCAATGTAACCTGCCGTGTGAGGACAACACAGGGGATGGTGGCGAGGGGCTGGAATCCTGGAGTATATGATCCATCATGTGGTAGAATTTAATCCTACTCATTATTTCTTGACACATGTATGGAGTTACAACGCATACATTTACAATGCAGTTTTTACATCGCAACATCCTTTACAACGCATTCTTTTACACAGCATGCCATTACGTCGCATTTTCAGAAACTACCTTTACAAGGCATTCTATTACATCGCATTATACCTTTACAACGCATACCATTACAATGTATATCATTACATTGCATTTAAGGTAAGTATTGGATAGTATAGGAGTAATAATTACTATTCTAACTCAAGGGAGTGCAACAGTAGGGTAAGTGTTGGATAGTGTAGGGGTAAACATGACTATTCTAACTCCAGTGAGTGCAACAGTAGGGTAAGTGTTGGATAGTGTAAGGGTAGTATGTGTTGTAATGGTATGCGTTGTAATGGCTTGCGATGTAATGCCTGCGTTATAGTGACATGCATTGTAATGACGTGTTGTACTGACATGCAATGTAATGGCTGCGTTGTAATGACATGCGATGTAAAGGATGTTGCGATGTAATGACCTCTATGTAAAGGTAGTGCGAAGTAATGACTGCGTTGTAAAGGCTGTTTCCCTTTCTTGACATGTAGGTCATCAAATATGGGGTTGAATTTGTTCACATTTTCATGTTGCACAGCCTAATAAAACATAAAATGATACACTGTACGAAATATGGCAACTGAAAATTCTTCAAATTAAGTTGAAGCCTACAGTAGCCAAGATGTACTTAACGTGAATATCACAAATACATTTGTGTGTTGCAGATCCCGGATAAAGCTACTGGTCCTGGACACTGACAACGGGGAACAAAAGTGCAGTCCCATTTCTGCGCTTCGTAGTCTCCCACTTAATTATGGCTCCATAAACATCTCTGGAGGCCAAAAAACAGCAAGGTATTCAGGAGATAATTGTAGTTCACCAGTGGATGCCCCAGTGCATTCTGAAAAAGAACAGCCCCAAGAGGGAAGAATGCCACCGTCCACCCCCCAAAGAATAGCATCTAGTTATGTTAAGCGGATTATTTGTCAGTGTAGAATCTATTTGCAGGAAAAGATGGTACAAGCCATACTGCCTCCTAGTACCCAAGGGGAAGTTAGGATTGAAATGCAAGAGGAAGATAGTGCTGAAATGCAAGGAGTGGTTTATGGGCAAGGACCATGATGCCCCCAGTGCCTAGAGACCCTTACGGGTGATTGTTCGCGCTTTACAAATGTGGATTATTATACAGCCGGGCCACAAGGCAAGCCTACTGTGGATCTCAGAATTCAGGTCTACGGGAAAACAAGATACCCTAAATCGAGCAAATCTTCTAAAGCTAATCAAAGGTCTTCCAGGCCTGGCAAAGGTGAAGTCTCAGGATATTTCCTCCATCAAATTCTTACTCACTCGAGGCAAGCAGGCATCGGAACCCACCCTGGATGCATTTAATTCCCTGTTTATTCAAAGAAAAGTCTTAGCAAACAAATATTTGCTGAAGAGTTGGCGGTATAAAAATAGTAACATCTCAGGAGGACAGGTATCTCCCGCCTTATCTTAGCACTAGATCAACCTGCAAAGGGAAAAAGTACCTCTACATCAACATCCTTAATAGCAAAAGGCACATCGACCTGTTCTACATCATCAATTCTGAAGTGAGCAGTGGGGTGGTTCCCCCTTCCCCCCAAGGCTTACTGGGTTTACGAACCAAGCATCTGCAGAACAAATGGATGCAACTCCAAGAAGAAGATCTGTAACCAAGCAAAGTGAAACAGATAGCTGGAGTTGGCTTCCATCAGCCCTATCAGGAGAATGCCACAAGGATTGAAACAAGATGTACCCAAGGCCACGTAAAACAGAACAGGATAACTTGAGTATATGTTCTTGGAATCTGGGAGGGCTGGCATTGAAAATTCAGGATGCCCTGTTGTTGGTATATTTGAAAAACTTTGACATAATTGCGGGTCAAGAGATCAGGGCACAATCCAGCATCCCAATATTTGGGTTTGTTGACAATAGCAGGTTTGCATGTAAAAGCAGTACCTATGGTAGGGCAAAAGGGGGCTTAGCCATCTATCTGAGTCTAATCTAACCATAAAGGTCACGATGATGGACTTACACGAGCCATGAGTACTGGCCCTATGTTTGAGTGACTGGGCTCAGCAGCAAGCAATCCCACTGTTTTTAGTCAATCGATCAATCAATCAATTCTTTCTTTATTCAGCATTTTCAGTTAACACCATAAAAGTACATTAAAAAATAGAACATATACAGTTTTTAAAAAACACAGAAAAGAGAGAAAAAATAATCACATGAGGAAAGATACATAACCTGTTAATTACACAATCCATATATGATAAAAATACTCCCCCCACCCTCATTCTGTCAAAATAAAAGTATTTGCTCACCAAATTCCTCTGGTATCCCTCAATTTAACTGATGTCTTAAAAAATGTGTCACCGCGAATAAAGTTAGATGATCTCGGGCCATTTGTAAATATAAGAGAGCTTCTGTCGCATGTCTAAGATTGGCCTTTATAAGCAGGTTAATTAAAAAACGACACCTGGGCATTAGATAAAATGGGCATAACAATACAAAATGAAGGGTGTCCTGCGGAGATCGTTGATTGCAGCCGCAGGCTCCCTTTGACTCAACTGAATTTGTAAAACCTGCCGGCTCAGCTAGCAGGTGATGTAAAAAGTTGAGCCTAAAATGCATTAATAAAAATCTATCCTGGGCATTGTGTATGAAGGCTAGATAAGGCTCCATTCCTGCACAGGACCGTACGAGAGCATGTGCCTTAACTAATCGTTTGTTACTATCCCTAACTTCTCGTGCTCTGGCTTTATTTATGAAAAACATCTTCTTTACTCTGGCCTGGTCCCGTTTTATTATACAGGATGGCGTCAGAAAAAGATCCTGGTGCCCGATGCTTTCCAAGCACCCCTTGACGTACTTGAACCAAGGGATAGTTAATCCCTTCTCCCTACCGAGGCAGTCCATAATTATCTGTTTTGTCAGACTGGCTTCTGGGTTGACCCAATTCTTTAGCCATGCAATCAGTGGCCTACTCCCCACCCTATCTGCTAGAAAGTCACAGCCCAATTCTTCATGGATAATATGAGAAGAAACACACTGGGGGATTTTGAGGAGCCTTCTCAAAAAGGTGTTCTCCTCAATTTGGAGTTTAGACACATCCACCATCCCCCACAGTTCTGCCCCATAAGCCACTTTTGAGTAACAGATAGAATTGTATAAAACCATCATCTGCTCAGGCGACCATCGCCCCAGTCTGCGGCCAAAATTCATTATTGCCCCTGAGCTAGATACTAATTTTGTTACATCGTTTCTCAGTCAGTGATTTAAAATGTAAGCCCTTATCAAATAAAATTCCCAGGTAAGAGAAGGACTGGACCTTCGCTAAACTAAAAGTGCCTATTTTATAGTTAAAAAATGTTCCCCCACTTTTTGGGCCCACCTCCATAACATACGATTTAGACAGGTTGGCAGTTAAATCTAGGCTGTTCATAAAAGCCACAAACCCGTCTATCAGACGCTGCAGTCCAAGTGGTGTGCGTGCCAGCAGGACCGCATCGTCTGCGTGGAGCAGGACAGGGATCGCTCTGGTTCCTATTCTGAGCGAGTCCACGTTTAATTTAGTGAGGGATTGTTCTAGACCATTAATGTACGGAGAGAACAAAAAAGGGGCCAGAATACACCCCTGTCTAACCCCACTAGTACAGTCGAAATGCTCGGTGTTATCTCCTTCCAAGTTGTACCTCACTTTAGCAGATGTATTCCTGTGTAGGGCTCTCAAGATGTTAATCAGGTCAGTGTCTACCCCTAAATTGGACATTATGGTCCACAACTTCTCCCTATTCACACAATCAAAATCAGCAGCCAGGTCCATGAATGCTAAATAAACCTTTTCCTTATTGGCCACTGTGTATTTTGTCACCAATAAATATAGGTTCAGGCATTGATCAGTCGTAGATCTGCAAGCCCGAAACCCATACTGTACTTCAGTGAGAATGTGGTGTTCCTCTTCCCAACACATCAGGTGATTCAAGACTGCTCTGCCCAACACTTAGCTGATACATCTATCAGGGAGATGGGACGGTAACACCGGGGGCTATCCCTGCTCCCTTTTTTAAAAATTGGCACTACTACGGCCGTAGACCACGAGCGTGCTAACCCTGAGGCTATGGCCGCGTTTATCACTCTTGTTAAAACTGGGCCCCACAGGTCCACTTCACTTAAAAAGAGGTCTGGCGGGATCCCATCCGGGCCGGGAGCCTTATTTCAGGTCAGGCCCATGATGCCCCCCGCAATCTCCTTTAGTGTGAATTTTAGCGCCACTGTCTTGCCCCCCCATTCGCATTCTGATCCTGGGCCTCGATGGTCCCTCTAAAGCCCTCCAAAGTGTTCCACCCACTGTTCTGGGAGTACATTACACGCAATCTGTGGACTGTGTCCGTCTTGAAAGCAAGGACTATTAACTATCTTCCAAAAGGTTGAAAGATCTCTCTTTTCGGTCGCTCCCCTAAGATCTTCCCACGTTTGGGTCTGGAGCGCATTTTTGCGGCGCCTTACTGCCTGCTTATAGATTAGTCTACAGTGCATAACCCTTGAGTGTCTCGTGGCTTCTGTTTAAGGGCAGTTCTTAGATTCTTTTGGGCTAGGGAGTGCCCTCTATCAAACTACTTCGGCTCAATCATTTTCTTGTCCTGTCCTGTGGTATTGCATTAGGCCGTCTGCTAGCCTTCCTAACTCTTCGAATGCTTCCACTAGCGGAGGACCATTCACCGCTAGATCTAAACACAACTCTAGGTGCTGTTTCCCCTCTTCCATGAGTGATTTGTAGAAACTCTCACCATTAAGTCTGGCCCATTTGAGGTGCCGACCTTGGTCCGTAACTGTCTCCCTAATATCCTCTGCCCCACTCCCTGTGGCCTTACTAGCCTTTGCCACTACCACTGACACTGTTAGTGGATTATGGTCACTGAAACCACTACAATCAATGGAAAAACTCACAATTCGTTGTTTTAACAGGTGTGATACAAGTATAAAATAAATATAAGAACTGCATCCTCTTCCCTTAAAAGTGGGGTTAGCCTGCTTATTATGTTTAATAGGCAACAGATCCATTTAGTGTTCCATACCGTGGCTTTTCAACACCCTACTTAGTACCCTTCCTTCCACGGTGTGCTCAAAGTGGCTCCCTCTTCTAAGTTACATGATGTCCACTCTTCTGTAAACGGTATCAGTTTTGGGCATAAGTGGCAGTTAAAATCCCCTGCTATTAAAATCGATGGGGCCATTGCACCCTGTTTTAGCTTTCTCTGTAACCCTAGTCTATCCTCCAGCTCGCCTACTCTACATCCTCCCGCATTATAAAAGTTAACCAAAGTTAAGCTGAGGTCCTTCCTCTTGAACGGTACGGCTATCATACAGTCCGATTTCCAATTCAAGTCCGTCCAAACTCCTTCCAGACTCAAGTGTACCCATATTAGGAGACCACCCTTGGCTCTACCTGCCGTCGAACTACCCGCTGAAACACCAAAGGACTTAAACCCGGCTAAATTAAAGTTAGTGGGATCCACTTCCCAGGTTTCTTGGACACAGATGATGTTAAATCTATTAATGTATTCCAGCCATTCCGTATTCTGGAACCATTAACCGACATGGCCGATAGTCCCGCCACATTCCAAAACACTAATTCTAGGGTACTCCAGTTTACTCTGAGGGGGCCAAAAAGGGTCCTGATGGGCTCACTGTCTGTTTGGGTGTTTATGGGTCGAACTTGGTTTAAATTACATGATTCGAATTGGATAGTGTTCGGAGTCACTTCTTTTGAGGTTTCCCGTCCTAGTCTTCTTAACTGTAACTCCCCCTCTTTGTCTGTCTTGTCCTCATGCAGTCAATCTACCTCGCTGAGGTGTCTACCCCAGCCCAGTGAAGCATATTTATTAAACAGCGGGAGAGAATACTCTTCTCTCGTTTGGGCTACCTGACTCTCATGTGGATGTGCTCTCTGAGGGTAAACAGACAAAATATCGACTACAAAATATCGAATGGACATAATATTGAGTACAAAATATAGACTGGACAGAATATCGAAAGAACAGAATATAGACATCAAAAATATTGTTTTGAAGGTAAGTAATGTAATATCGAATTTTAAAATATAGAAAGTCAAAATATCGAAGTATATAATATAGGTTAAGAAAAATATCGAAATTTTATTAATATCGATTTTTTTATAGCGTATTTTATGTGTTAAAAGTGTTTATTTATGTTATAATGTAATTTAATTAATGAATTTAATGTTATTTAAATTTTGCGTGATTTAATTCTGTAGCGGTTTGTGGGTTTATAGGGGAATAGGGTGGGAAGTAATTTAATTATAAATAATTAAATATGTAAATTTATTTATTGTTAATTAATTTTATTTAGTAATTATTTACATTTTAATTGCCAATTAAATTCATTTAATTGATTAATTGATAATTATGGTAATTTACCTAATTTAATTTCTTTAGCGGGTTGTGGGTTTATAGGGGAGTAGGGTGGGAAGTAATTTAATTATAATTAATTAAATATGTTAATTTATGTAGTCTAATTTAATTATAATTAATTAAATATGTTAATGTATGTAGTGTAATTTAATTATAATTAATTAAATATGTACATTTATTTAGTGGTATTTGTTTATAATTAATTGTTAATTAATTTGTATTTAGTAATTAATTACATTTTAATTGCCAATTAATTTTATTTAATTGATTCATTGATAATTATGTTAATTTAACTAATTTAATTTCTGTAGGGGGTTGTGGGTTTATAGGGGAGTAGGGTGGGAAGTAATTTATTTATAACTAATTACATATGTTGATATTTTTTGTGTATTTATTAGATTTTAATTGTTAAATAACTGTTTAATTACTAATTAATTAATTGTTAATTTGTAATTAATTAGTGTTAATAGATAATTAATTGTAATGATTAAATTAAATTAGTATTTGTAATTAATTAATTATTATATTATATTAAAGTGGTAATTACTTTTAATTACATTTTTTATAGATATTAATATATATATTTTTAAGTAATATGTGAAGTATCTACTTTCTCTACTGTTGCACTCACTGGAGTGCGAATAGTAAGTTTTACCCCTACGCTATCCAACGCTTTCCCTACTGTTGCACTCTCTGGAGTGGGAATAGTAAGTTTTACCCCTACTCTATCCAACCCTTTCCCTTCTGTTGCACTCTCTGGAGTGGGAATAGTAATTTTTACCCCTACGCTATCCAACGCTTTCCCTACTGTTGCACTCTCTGGAGTGGGAATAGTAATTTTTACCCCTACACTATCCAACGCTTTCCCTACTGTTGCACTCTCTGGAGTGGGAATAGCAATTTTTTCCCCTACGCTATCCAACCCTTTCCCTAATGTTGCACTCCCTGGAGTGGGAATAGTAATTTTTACCCCTACGCTATCCAACGTTTTCCCTACTGTTGCACTCTCTGGAGTGGGAATAGTAATTTTTACCCCTAAGCTATCCAATGCTTTCCCTACTGTTGAACTCTCTGGAGTGGGAATAGTAAGTTTAACCCTTACGCTATCAAACCCTTTCCCTACTGTTGCACTCTCTGGAGTGGGAATAGTAATTTTTACCCCTACGCTATCCAACGCTTTCCCTACTGTTGCACTCTCTGGAGTGGGAATAGTAATTTTTACCTCTACGCTATCCAACGTCTTATCTACTGTTGCACTGTCTGGAGTGGGAATAGTAATTTTATACTTCCGCTATCCCACGGTAATAAAATTGGATATATTTTAATGTTATTATGTTACTATATATATATGTTTTAACAAATATGATTGTAAATTTTTTTTTTATTCCTTTAATTAATTATTCAATTATTATAAGGTAATGTAAGTATTTTTAAGTATATTTTAGTAAATAATTTTTAATTTTAATTTAATTTAACATTGTTTTTAATAAAGTCGATATTTTTACTAACTATGACGGTCATTAGGATCGCAGACGGACTTGAGTCCGTCCGCGACCCCTGAGTATGAGGGAACGTCCGCATGGGCTGCGGCGTGCAGATTAGGATGTGACCGCCAGGGTGGCGGTCACATCCTCAATCTTTAACATTGCGGCGGGTGCAGCTTCAAGCTGCACCCGCCGCAATGTTAAAAATGCATGCACAGCATTTGCGTGCACAAAGCGGCATGCACAGCGCGGTGCCTGCTGCATTGTGCACGCAAATGCAGTGGGGTACCATAGGTACCCCCCATGTGCACCCCCCACCACCCCTTCACCCAGGGGGCCCGCAACGGGCCCCCGAAGTGAAGGTCCGTATGCTTTTCCACGGCGGAAAAGCCGCAGTGGAAAAGCATAGAATTGCAGACATCCTAATATGCCTGGCGGTGTCTGATAGACACCGCCAGACATGTTAGTGCTTTTCCGCCGCGGTCGGAAGGCGACTGCGGCGGAAAAGCTGCGGACAGAATATCAGACTCACCAGCCATCCTAATTTGGCGGTGGGTCTGTGGAGGCTCCGCAGCGGTTTTCCCGCATCCTCCGGGCCGGCGGTGGCTACCGCCGGCCCGGAGGATGCGGGAAATCCGCAATCATAATTAGCCCCTTTATTATTGTAAACGATATTTTTTACTCAATATTTTTGTACTTACCTGTTTGTAGATACAAAGTCGATATTCTGTCTGTCGATATTTTGACGCCGATATTTTTGGTACTCGATATTATGTCCCTCGATAATATGTCAGTGATCCCTCTCTGAGGATTATTGACCAGGAACTCGCTCCTCACTCTACGTGTCCAACCACGCCCTTTGTCTGACTGCACAGTCCACCTCCTTCGTTCATCCCAGCACCCTCCAATAGGTCCAATATTTGCAGGCTTCTAAAAATAACTTAAATCTTGTGCCTGTATATTAGGCTGGGTACCTGTCTGGGGGTCATGAGTGATATGCCGTACTACTTGCGGGTCTTTAAAGTTCACCACAATACAGTCATATGGTGTATTATTTTGCCTATTTCCCACCCAACTCACCCACCTTACAAGGAGGATCTTAGAGTGAGCCTCTTGGGGCAAAGGTCTATTATGATTTAACCAATGTATTGTTTTGTTATTCAATTGGTCATGCGATTCCTCTGCCTCCACTTTTAATTCAGGGATCCCCGTCAGGACAACAACATAGTGTGAACACTCTGGGGGGCAGGTCTAAGCGGGGATGCATTTTCTTTACAAGGTTTCTTTCCGTTTCCTCATTACCCGGCACCCCCTGTAACCTAACACCATCTGTCCTACTCCTGCCTTCAATTCCCCCCCCTGATTTTTATGGTTGTCCCACACTATTCGCTGCCAATGTTATGGTGGAATTTAGATCAATTACACCCTCCGTTTCTCCCACCCTACCCGCATTCTTCAAATGAGTACCCCTCTCAATCTTCTCGGCAATGCTACCCAAAGTGCACATTATCGCTCCCTCTGCTTTACCCAGTCTTTGCTCAATTGCATTCAGTCTGTCCACAAGAGGCTCCAACTGGGCAGTTAAGAGGGGCTCTTCTTTCTTCCAAAAAGCTTCCTCAATCTGCAATGGGCCCGATGCAGTTGCTGGGTGATTACTGGTTGGGAAAATGCCCCCCAACTGGGCTCCTCGAGCGGTATTGTCAGCCACGGGGTCCTCATTAGAAATCTCATTCTGAGTATTTTGGCAACAGTTTTTGGACTTCTTCCCTTTCTGCAGTATACCTGCTCGGGTTGCTCCTCGCTTTCTTTTTGCCCTTGCCCCCTTGAGATGTTCCCCTGGTGAACGGGACTCCTCAGGAGTTGTTACCACCCGTACTGCTGCATTTGTGGTCAAGTGTGACCCTTTGCCCTGATATATCGAAGGGGCTGGGTTATCCTGTGTACTTATAATCTCTTCATGGGGGGCAATTGTCATGTCGCTCTTACGTTGTTTATCTGGCGTGCACACATTCTGGCTGGCCCCCAGGGATGACCTTTTTGAAAATACTGGGTCCATCGAGATGCGGCGTTCCGTAAGAGCTATTTCGTGGGCCAGTACTTAGGAGGCCCTCGTGATAAATTGACCCAGGGTCCCTGCAACATGCCCTGTTCCCGCTCCTTTCCTCCCTCCTCCGTTTCGTGCTGACATCGTGTGGCAAATATAAAGGGCTAAGGAGCAATTTTTTTAACTGATGTAAGAGTTACCTTTTTGCTGTATCCAGGGCCTTTGAGGGGGGACCCAGCCCAGCCTCTGCCGGCCTCTAACGGGCTCAAACGGGCCCGCCCTTGGCCCAGCTTTGCCCGGCACACGTCCCGCGCGTGTGCCGCTCAGCGTGAGGCGTGCCCAAAGATATAGGCTGTGGGCGGCAGGGGGAGGAGCGTGGTGTTGCTGGCTGCGGGGCTCCTGGGTGTTGGAGTCTTGGCTATGCTCCCACTCTCCCTCAGCTGGCAGTAAGTTCTGGGAAGCCAAGAGTCCTGTTGGTGCACTGACAACCGCTGCGAGCGGCTCCCGCAAAGCGGGGGCCGCAAGCGGTTTTAAAGGCGGCAGGGGGAGGAGCGCGGTGTTGCTGGCTGCGGGGCTCCTGGGTGTTGGAGTCCCGGTTAAGCTCCCACTCTCCCTCAGCTGGCAGTAAGTTCTGGGAAGGCAAGAGTCCCGTTGGTGCACTGACAACCGCTGCGAGCGGCTCCCGCGAAGCGGGGGCCGCAAGAGGTTTTAAAGGCGGCAGGGGGAGGAGCGCGGTGTTGCTGGCTGCGGGGCTCCTGGGTGTCGGAGTCCCGGTTATGCTCCCACTCTCCCTCAGCTGGCAGTAAGTTCTGGGAAGGCAAGAGTCCCGTTGGTGCACTGACAATAGTCAATATCTTAACACAGCCCTGGGCACACATGTATGATCAAAGGTATTTGAAACATTTGTAGAAAATGATTTGGTGGTTTTCTTCTAGGGGTGATTTATGAAGATTCTCATGTAAAAACAACAACGCCAGCAGACACGTGTTTCGTCGGCAAGTCAAGGTGGGCCGGTATGGCCGTAAAGTAATCAGGAGAAAAAGGTGAAGCCGACACACTCCAGAGAGAGACGAGCAACGACCTGGAACCCGCATTACAAGGCTCCAGCTCACTACGGACATACCCGCCCGTTGTTTTCCGCTTCACCTTTTCTCCTGATTACTTTACGGCCATACCGGCCCACCTGAACCCTGTACCGGGTTGGAATTAACACCGGTCTACAAATCCCGATTCCTAGCGCTACAAGCCCTAAAGAGTTCCAGGCATTGACTTGCGGACAAAACACGTGTCAGCTGGCGTTGTTGTTTTTACATGAGAATCTTCATAAATCACCCCTAGAAGAAAATCACCAGTGTCAACCAAATCATTTTCTACAAAGGTTTAAAATACCTTTGATCATACATTTGTGCCCAGGGCTGTGTTAATTTGTGTTGAGTTAAGAGCCTTGCTCTGTCTCTTGTTTCAGGGGTTTGGGTCCACCTCTGACCTGGCAGCACCACATACTCCCACTTTCCACACGTCCTCATAGGACAAGGTTACCTGTATGAGCACCATTCACCTGCTACCCTAAAACCCTCCGCAGAAGTTAATAGTCAATATCTACATCAATACCAGAGGAAGATATGTAGTAGTGGACCTACTGATTAACCAGCTATTGGACTATTGGAGCTGCAAGGAGATTGTTGGGTAGCTAACCTATTAATTACTGGTGATGATGATAAAATGTGCGGTGCAGTGCCTGCAAAAAGCTATACACTATACTGAAGGCAAGATCCGGTTGGGAAAAAACTCCTAAGAGCTAGCTAACTTGCTAGTTTGATAGTGCTAAATGGCCACCTCCCAGGGAACATCCCTCCATCATGGACCAGATCCTCGGACAATACAACCTCATAGCTTAATTATTCCATGGCGAGTTCCAGTCTACATAGTCAAGTCATTGACTTTAAAACTGATCACTGATTGAGAGTGATCACCAACTGCAAAACATATGGATTAGTGCAAATACAACTAGCCTGGGTCACACCTGAATCCTGCAAGAAGATGCCCAAACCAAAAACCTAAAACAGAGCCCAGGCAATGCCCAAGTTTTGGCAGCTGAGGCGGTAGAGGTTTTTAAAGTACCAAAAACCAGTGAGCAGTATTTAATAACGGCCTGGGAATGCTTCTCGGAGTCACTGGTGGCAAAACATCAGGCTAAAAGAAATATTGCTGCATATACTCTGTCTGGGCCACAGTGTACTAGTGCATCGGAGGGTCCTGCTATGTAAAGAACTTCTGGCCCTGGAAATAGTGACCTGCATGTCAGCAGCTATGGAGGCCTTAAACCTGTGAAATCTTATGTTGTATATTGGATGGGTAATGAAAAAACAAAGGGAGTCCACTCTCAATTCCAAAGAACCGTGCTATCCTTACTAGCAGTGACTAAACCCAAGAGAACCATTCAGTTTCTTGCATGGGAGAAACGATATGTGTTCTAAAATAACCCTCACCCACCAAAAGGTCCCTTGGTGGCATGCTTAATTATCAGGTTCTTCCCGTCCCACAGCGGTGATGGAGCAGATATCATCTGAAGTCAGGGATTGCTTTATTTTTGTGCTTCAGACAGACTGCATTTAAAATTTACACGCACATTTTGGTGCAAGTTAAAACACATGGCACACAAGACATGAAATGAGGCCTAGTCAGTCTGAAATGCTTTTGCTGAATTAACATGTGTTTTTTGCAGTGTAGAGAAAAACTTGTGATTTAAGTGGCCTTTTTAGCTTTGAAGAATAACCATAGAATGAGTTCTTTCTTCCCCTGCTCTTTTCCTTGTAATCTACACACCTGTCCCTGTCTTAAAAGACTTTGGTTTTGTTGCATATTTAAAAAAAAAAAAAAAAAAAAAATATATATATATATATATATATATATATATATATATATATATATATATATATATATATATATATATATATATTTCAGTTTATAACACCTCTTTTTTATAATGTGTGTTAATTAAAATGCACCAAACTCTACACATGGAGCTAAACGCTTTTTTGCATGAAAAGCTAGCTAAAACATTAAAGCATGTTGCTATGAGTATGTATTAACTGTGTGCGCTTTTAAGATTTACACTAATGCATAATAACGCTATGTTGTAAATTGCACATTTGATTTTGCATGTTGGGCACAAATAATAGAAAAGCTGCTTGAAATAAATAGCTTTTGCTAGGGAAAAATAATACAAGGTATTAGTACGGGTGGAAAAACATAATGAGCTTATTTACATAAAATTAATACTCTTTTGTGTTTGTTTTGCTTTTGGGCCTAAGAAAAAATGTCCGCCTGTGAATCCAGCAAGGCTGTGACTTGCATTAAAATGAAGAGAGCCTGCGCAGATGATACCAGCTTGCCTCAAGACACAAAAGAGTCAAGGCCACTTTGAATTGTACATTCTTGTGATTGTGCCAATGTACCAGTGTTAGTTAAAGTATCCTTCCTGCCTACTATACGACAGGAAGGAAAATCAGAATGAAACATTTTTTCCTAGTAAATGCTGCAAAAACATATAAAATGTATTCATCATTAACGCTTCATTTGTTAAAACTGGTATGGTTAGGATTTTGTAATGAGATCAGGATGGCGTGCTCCAACAGCATAGAGGTGAATTTTTCTTTAAATCCATTTATATTTGAGTTATTGTAGTGCGGTGGTGCAGCCCACAGTGGGTGGAATCAGTTTTTGGTAAGCAGAGGATGGTCATTATTTATTTTTTTATTTAAAAAAAATATATTTTTATTAAAACAAGGCATCAATAAAAAATCACATTTACAGAACATTGCATGTCATTGCGCAGTACATTAAAAGACGGGGGGCGATGAAAATAAAAGTACACAGTCAAGAAAACACTTCATGGGGATGAAGGAACATCAATAACAACATCTCTAGGTGGTGTACAAATCCTGCCCCTATATTCATTCCACTGGCTCCAGATTAAGGCCCATTTCCGGGGACGTCCTCTTGCAACATACACTGTTTTTTCACGAAACATGCAACAGTCCATGTCTCTTTCCCACTCTCCAATTACTGAGCAATATTTCTTTTGGCTATCATGTTGCCCAATGTGACCCACCATGTCTGCGCAGTAGTAAAATCAGTGGGTTCCCATATGTTTAGGAGACATCTAAATGCTTCCGATTGCAGGGATATCCCCGTGACCTCATTTCCAATGGTGTGGACCTCCTTCCAGTATTGGGCAACCTCTCGACACTCCCAGATAATGTGGAAAAATGTACCTACGAGACCACATTTACGTCTACACAATCCCTCCAATGTCAACCCCATCTGAACCAGCCGGGGGCCTGTGATATATACCCTATGGAGGATCTTTAATTGAATGAGTCGTAACCGGGCAGGAATAGCAACCACCTTCGGGGAAGAGACCGCCGCCGGCCAGTCTTCATCAGCAAATTCTAAGCCATCTCCTATCCATTTCTCTCTCAAATCACCTAGCAGCTCTGCTCTATTGTTAATTAATTTTTTATAGATCAGGGAAATCATTTTGTCAGGGAGGCGACCATCTAATATTCTATCCTCTAGGGGAGTTGCCTCTGGCAACTCCGCGTCCACAGCAAGGGCCGCCTGTAACGAATGACGGATCTGTGCATATCTAAAATATTCGGAACTGGATAACTCAAATGCTGACTGCATTTCTTCAAAGGATTTAATCTGCCCCTTACTCCATACATCTTTAATAGTTGAGATCCCTATCATCTCCCATTTGATGGAGCAAGGATTCGCACGTTATGCGACTTGCTTGAATTCAAACCCCTCGCCTAACCTTAATAAAGTAATCAAACTGTTTTGTGTATTAATATTGCACTTTTACACTACACGAGGGTGTCCCAGAGACGCTTGATTATGTGTTTATTAATCATAACTACGCTTGCAAACTGAAATGGTCGCTGCTATGCGGGATTCCAGTCTGCGCATGCGTCGGTCATACCCATGTGATGTGACGCACTCGTAGTTCTGGAGGGATTTTTCGCTCATGCGCAGTATTGCTAATATGGCCGCTTTGTTTTTTTAACATGCTCTCTGCTTGCCACCGCTGCTCTGGCTCAGCTGTATATTTCTGCCTAACTCCTAATGCTATAGATATTATAAAGTAAGGGGTGTAGTGCAGCTATTCATGGTATACAGTATATTCATTTTTTCTGTGTTTCTAAATTGTTTTTGCTTACTTTTCATGTAACATTCTCCGGGGGCCTGGGAGGAGAGGTGCTGCTCCATCTTGGAAGCCCATGTGTCACCAATCACGTGATAGTGGACGTGCAAGGCTCGCAGCAGTGGAACTCAGCCAGCTGGCTGCCGAAGCTAAGATGCCCCTGGGAAAGTGAGCCTTGCTCCAGGAGAAAACTTCGACTTGTACCTGAAAATGTTACATTTTATGATAATGTTTGTGTGCCCTATTGTCTTCATATTCTTATGCCATGGGAACTGGAATGTAAGGGGTGGATTCAAGTAAATGAATATTAATTGTGGGAACACCAAATTCTAGGTGGTGACAATGACCTAACCACCTCTTTTGTCCAATCCGAAATCAGGGATCCTTGCACTTGCAACATTTGTGGGTGGTCTACTGACCCAAAAACAGTATAACTGGCCTAGGTTTAGCTAGAGAAATTGTCCGACTTGTCCGAGTAGCTGACCTGTCACTAACCCTACGAACTCTATAGGTGATTGATACAGAGAGCTGCGGAGCACTCTGTCCGTAATTTCCACAAACTTAGTCTGGGGTCGAGAAACCTTTAAGTGCTTGCGAAGCACTTTGCTGGAGATTCGAGAACCCAATTGGGGTTATTGGCGGATTCCTTGCAGGGAGGGCGTAGCGTAGGCTTTGCATCCGAAGCTTCAGGTGTTGGTCATACCCTTAGATGAGTCCAGTCCTGATCCATATCCCGGGTGATCCTGTCCTGACTGTCCATGAGCTGTACCTACTCGCCTTCTGGCATTCCAAGTCCTTGAGGGTCCTTTCCCGCTTTCCTAAACTGACCCGTGGCCAGGGTTAGTCCTCGTTCTGTCCTAGGTAAATATACAATATATGTGGGTGTTCGTCCATCTGAATCTTTCTCTCCTATTTTTCCTAATAAAGCAAATCTTGCCTGTGAATTACCTTTGACACTTAAACTCTTATGAAAGTATTTTACTAGCATGTTCCTTATCTTCCCCATACCCTTACTTAAACGTTGAATTGATTACATATTTTAGTATGTTCCACTGTTACCCTGGAGTTCTGGACTTTTTGGTTCCGTCCAGAGGTGTCAGGGAACAACACCCAAAGACCCCGGAGTTCCACCTGCCTTGGTGCACAAATGAACAGAAACACGGGCTTCTCGATGGTGGCGTCAAAGACCAAAGGTTTATTACTGCAGGGACACAGAAGTCACAGAAACTACGCATGGGCAGTGACTAGGAGCCTGTTCGAATTGTACAAAGAGGGTTGCTCCTTATATACTAAATTTTGGCCTTTAGGCGAATTCTTCACATGTTAGTACATTCCCAAACCTTTGTGTCATGAACAATAAATATTTGGCGTACACAGAAATCGTCGACAATATCTGATGTCACAACATTACGAACGAGGGGTTCCCACTTTTCCATCATAATCCCATGTCAGCTTTTCATTCAAGAGCCGGACCGCCTCATCGTAAATTTCGTTACCTCCCCCTAATAAAGGCCCAGAAGGAAAGAAGCAGAGCCAGGTGCAGAAGATAGAAAAGCAGGATAAGGGATGTTTGTGGGTTGTAAATGGGCAAGGCTACCGGCTTCGGCCGCCTAATCGTGATCAGGACAATGGACACGAAGACCAGTTTGGCAGGACTGGCCTCGTGCAGAGGAGACAGTCTTTGTCGAGTCATGCAGCTACAGCGTGATCTGGTTTAAGGTGCACGTGTCATGTAAGAGGTGAATCTCCGGCTAAGGCTACGTGTCCTTAATCGAAATGAAGTGATTAGAGGCTATTGCGTATGTGAGGGCAAGAAACACAAAATGGCGGCCATGATCTAAGATGGATGCCGTGGGTAGATCAGAAATGTGTTTATTAAAGGAGTGCTCTTGCTCGTAGCGTAGCGAAAACACCAGGATATACTAAATGGATCATTTGCGGTTCGCTGATACCGATATTATGTATTTCCGACAATATTGAAAACACGGGTTCAAATCGTCACGGAACCTCAACCCTTCCTATAGAAATTGCATTTATTCTGAAGCACTTGTTTCCCAAAATTCCTTAGTATATTCCAATTAGCATTTAGTAGTATGTTCCCTTGTTCTTACCTATCCTTTAGTAACTCAAATACAAATCTATTGGATTAAATCAGCGTGTTACTTTTTTCCTCTCCTTTATATTTTCTAATGTTAGATGATCCTTACATTGATTCATAGTTATACCATTTTTCTAATCTTGGTGTTAGATGTTTTGATCTGTGTGAATTTTATTCTCATGGCATATTAGGCATATTAGATAAAGGTTGGTGATTATCTACCTGATACCCTTATTTTAGCTCCTGATCCATTGTGGTCATAGGTACCTGTTTCTTCGAGGATTGGTAAGTCAGGTACATGTGAAATAAATAGAAAGTAGGAACCCCGAATTATTGATAGCGCTGTGAAGGTTACCTGATTTATGGTAAATTTATTGATGGGCCCAGTAACGTATATAATTTGGTAAATAAAGGATTGGGTGACCTGCGCGCTCTATCAGTAATTTTCTGGTAGCAAGATGATGGTTAGGACTGATTGAGACAGGTAGATAGGTTAATTATTGACAAACTGTGAACATTTAAAATGTGCTGCTAAAAGTAATACTTTCCTTTAAAATCGATCGACAAAAAATAGTGGTTTGAAATGTTATGAAATGTTTAATGTTTTCTTTTTTTTTTTTTTTTAAATGCTGCTATATTGAATGTTTATTAACAAAATTGTTAGTGATTGTTATATGTTGTCTGGAAATTCCCTGGGGAAGAGAATAGCGGGTGGTGAGTAGAATCCACTTGGCTGTGAGGTCACTGGCTGTGAGGAAGATTGGTGCATGGTTAGGTAGAACTGGAAGCGCTAATTAGGGTTTTCTGAATGAACAGTTGAATAAATGGCAGCAACGAGTCCGCTCATGAAACTTCAGTTGTGATATTACCTAGTAAGGGTCACACGAGGAAGGAGTAGTAGGTTCATCGGAGCTTGAGTGATAGCCAAGGAGTACATTGGTGAAACTTTAGACTTAGTATATATCCCGGAAAGAGTGGATGAGTCAAAAAAAGTAACAGGTTCTCTAAGGCTTGTGTGAAGGGTAGGCAGAAGGGTCTATCCGTAGTGTATGAAAAGTAGACAGAAGAGGTTTACTTGCAGTGAAACAAAGCGTTCTTTATAGACACTCGAGTACAGTGGCGAATGTTATACGTTGTTAACTAAATTGAGCACTTGCACTTTGAGAAAAATTCTAAGTTTCCGTTACCTTGTGAAGGAGGGAGTCGGTCGATAGGCTGCGCTGACGTCACTCCTTGCCGCGCTGGTATTGGTTGAAACCGCGGGCGTGTAACGAAGCTAGTATTGTAAAGGAGGGGTGAGTGCCGGAGCGTGAGACCACGTCTCGCGAAAAAGGCCGCGCACCCATTGGTTGAAATTGTTTGCAATCACAGTGCTGATTGGTTGGTGTAGTTGGTAAAAGACGCACTGGTATTGGAGGAGGATTTGTAAACAAAAGACGTAGTTAACCACAGAACTTTTGGTTATGCAGTCTATGTGGTATCCTGAATTCTTACCTGATCCACAACATTTAGGGTTTCGCAAGGATCAGATGCTAAGAGGCAGACCTTACAATATGTACGGAAGCAAGAGAAAATTGTCATTTGCTGATAAGATCAAGAATTACTTTAAGAAAGACAAGCCCATTAGAACTAGAGAAGGTGTAATTATTCCACCACCTAATACTCCTGCATCATTCATGATGTTTGATAAAGGGTATCATACCTGTGTATGGCTGGAGAACTGGGTAAAATACACTGAAGATGACGGAATCCTAGCATTTCCCTTAGATGTACCTTTAACAGTAGAATTTTGTTTAATTTGAGGACCCGAATGAATGACTTACATCCCAGACCAAGATTGACTCAGTATGAGGCTTTAGAAGAATGGGAGATTGAGGCTTTAGAGCGAGACAGACCCAGAATGGATACGGGAGTGAGTAAATGGTACCCGAAATTGCAGCGAGATGCTAAAGAGAAAAAGATGAAACAGTGGAGACAGAATATGATGGTCGAGGGACTATTTCCAGTATTTAGGATAAACGAACCCGAGGGAGGAAAAAGCACTGAGAAAGCCCGACACCTAATGTCTGCAGGTGATTCAGAAGATGAATACCTGGAGGATTTATTAATGAAAAATCCACCACCGTATGATGAGGAATCTAGGTCCCTGAGCTCGAAAAACCAGTTTTTTCGACACCCCAGAGAAAGGAGGGCCAGTGAAACAGATGAAGCAGGTAAAGAGGGATTTTGTAGGCCTGATACAACCTTCCCGAACTATAGGCCATTTGGTGATGAAAGACCAGGAACGACAGTCCCAACTGCCCCAAGTCTGTATCCTCCTTTAGTTCCACAAGTAATACATGAAACACCGATTGAAAAGGTTTTACAGGAACAAGAAAAGGAAGCTTTAATTAAACAGCGAAATGAACTCATTCAGAAAATATCCCTGTTAAATTCTAGTCCTGAAGCTCTGACAATTCCAGTGACCATTGGTCCAGTTGTTCCCCTATATGGGGATAGACAGGCGAGTCCAAAAACGCCAGTTATTACACCAACTGTAGTGCCACCCAGAAAAGAGCCTCTCATAGTTGATGATCAGGCAATTGAATGCGAATCTGTGGTCTCCTTGTTGGATCTGCCCATAAGGGAACCAGAGAGCAGTGTACCTCGAACAAGAACACAGACTTGTGCAAAGGAAGTCCTGATAGAAACAGCTTCAGGTACTCGAAGTGCCACAGTGGTGACTCCGGAAGAAATAGATCGATGGACCAGAGAATTAGAAAAAACAACTCCCCAGACAAAACCATTAGACATTTGCAAGCTAAGGATAGAAATAGAAGAACTGATGGCTGGGAATGTGGGACTGGACAGATTAAATACGCTAAGTGAAGAGGAGTTGTTATTCATATGCAAGAGCCTTACCCGAAACACCAGAGTGTTCCATGAGAAACTGATGGATACAGCAGCTGATATGGGAATAGATGTTAGTCGATCCAAGGTATTACAAAAACCGTATAAAGCAGAATTTTCTGACAAAGACCTGGAAAACATGAATGTGTCAGGGAAAAAAGTACAAATACGAGAATTACTGAACCTGTTACAAAAATGGGGAGATTTAGACAAATGGAAAGCCAGATGGGCAAAGAAAAAGGAAGACAGTAAGGCTAGACCTAAGACTTCTGAATATGTCCTGAAAGAGGTCAATCAAGCAGAAACTTTGTACCCCATGAGAGAAGCGCCCAGAGGAAAATATGTACATGTTCCATGGTCCCGACAGGATATTGTGTCCTTTACCAACGATTTCCCAAAGTTGAGAGAGAAGCCGGTAGAGTGGTATAGGCAGGTTGAGAGATTCGTCGAGGTACAAAAATGCCTCCTGAAGGACCTAGATGGGTTCTTCAACATTGTAGTTCCTGTAGATTTATGGACGGAATGTAAAATTGCAGTTGATTTGGCCTAGTGAAGAGTATGAAAGAGACTCAAGAACAGGAGCTCCCTCTCCGAATGTAATGAGGCAGTATGACAAGGTAATACAATACTTGAAAGGAAAGGTGCCAGCCAAAGAAACTGATTGGACCCGCATAGATAGAACTACCCAAAATCATGATGAAACTGTTCATTCCTATTATGAGCGACTGTTACAGGTGTTCAAGACCAACAGTGGAATCGATAACATTGAAATGAAGGATATGACCCATTTCATTTATCGATTAGTGTTGGGATTGAGACCTGAGATCTCCCAGTGGATTAGAGATAACAAGATCTGTTGGCAGGGTAAACCTGTAGATGAGGTCCTGAAGTACGCCAAGTACTGTGAGGATGAGATGGAAAACAAACGGAAGGCCTTAAAGGAAAAGATTATGTGGGCTCAAGTGAAATTGGCGGAACAACAAGAAAAGCAGTTAAGTAAATTGAACAATAATACCCCAAACACAGGTGCTGGGGGAGGAGGGAAGCCTCGAGTTAAAATGAGTCGCGAAGAGGCTATGAAGAAATTTCCCTGCCACGGGTGCGGTCAGATAGGGCACTGGAGAGACGAATGTCCGAATTTACAGACTAGTAATGTCCCAAATAATGATTTAAATCCACAGGTGCAGAAAGAGGGGCCCCGAAAGACCCAGCAACAGGTAAAACAGAGTCAGTTGCCTCGTGCACCTAGGCCTAATTATAAGAACAAAAATCAGCAGAATGAGACAGTCGAAGTGTGAGAAGGAAGGGAGGATAGAAATGCAGCAACCTCGCAATTCCTGTTGAATGATACATTCCTCTGTGATGAACCTTACTGACGGGGCCTGAGGGGGGAGGACGAGGAGTGCGTGCTTGGCGCCTCCTTACTGGTAGACCAGACAGGGCCATACATTGAAGAAAAGGTTGAAGGAAAAGATGTCACCTTTCTATTGGACACTGGTGCTACCCGTTCTACTGTGAGAACAGCAGACATTCCAAACCTACCCCTCTCGGGAGAAGCAATCCAAGTAGTGGGCGTATCAAATCAGATAATTAGTACCCCAGTAACTGAACCAATGGAGATTTCCATAGGAAATTTTAAAGAGATGCACAGATTTGTCGTCTGTGATTCCAGTCCTATGAACTTATTGGGACGTGATTTGTTGTGCAAAATGAACTGTACCATCTTTTGCACACCAAAGGGCGTTAAAATTCAGACCCCAGACGAAGATGGTTTGTACAAATTAATGTTATTAAGGCCTGACTCCGAAATTAAGAAATTAACAATACAAGACTTACCTGAAGAGCTCCAACAGACAGTGATACCAGAGGTGTGGGATTTCACTGGAAAAGATGTAGGACTAATGGCAAATGTAGACCCGATTCAAATAGCCATAAAACCAAATGCTATTTACCCGAATACCAGGCAGTATAAAATGAGTGCAGAAGTGAAAGCTGGAGTTGCCATTGAAATAAAAAGATTGCTAGAAGCCAACATCATACAGGAAGTAATGAGCAGTCCTTGTAATTCATCCATAATTGGGATCAAAAAGCCTAGTGGGAAGTACAGGGTAGTGCAGGACCTGCGTAAGGTAAACACAATTGTTGTCCCTTGTTGTCCTATTGTGCCAAACCCTCCAGTGATTTTGTACCAAATTCCATGGAATGCTGGGTGGTTTACCGTCATTGACTTATGTCACGCATTCTTTTCCATCCCATTGCATCCAGACAGCAAGTTTCTATTCTCATTTAAATTTGACAGTCACGTCTACGTCTGGAATCGTGTCCCTCAGGGGTACACAGAAAGTCTTTCCATTTTTAATCAGATTTTGAAAAGATGCCTTGAATCGTTAGTCTTACCTGGAGAATCAGTTTTGGTCCAGTACATAGACAACCTTTTGGTAGCGTCTAAAAGTCGGAACGACTGTGTTACTGATACTGTTGCATTATTGAATCACTTAGGCAGAGGAGGACATAAAGTATCACCAGACAAGTTACAATTCTGTAAGAATTCAGTGAAATATCTGGGGCACCAGATAGAAAAAGGTATCCGGAAAGTTACTTCAGAAATAATTAGGATCCTTCGAGACATGGAATTGCCACATACTCAGAAAGAGGTCAGAATGTTTCTAGGAGTAGTGGGATACTGTAGACAGTGGATTGTGGGATTTGCCGTCCTAGCAAAACCATTAATAAAGATGACCAAGAAAGGAGCTAAAGATCCAGTTGAATGGGATGATGAAAGCATGACGTCATGGATAAAATTACGAAATTGCCTATGTTCAGCTCCTGCATTAGGAATGCCTGACTATTCAAAAGATTTTGCCTTGTTTTGTGACGCACGAGACAATTGTGCACTTTCAGTCCTGACTCAAATCCATGGTTTGACCAGACGTCCGGTGGCATATTTTTCTGCCACTTTAGATCCAGTGGCTGCTGGATTGCCTGGATGTCTGAAGGCAGTAGCTGCAACTTGCACGAGTCTTGAACAAAGTGAGTCTATTGTCATGGGACATCCGGTAACTGTGTATGTCTCACACACTGTTGTAATCTTACTGACCAGAACGAAAATCCAGTACTTCACACCTAGTCGGCTGACTAAGTATGAAAGAATCCTGGTGGGTGCAGCAAATGTAACAATTGCCCGGTGTAACATACTGAATCCAGCTACCTTGTTACCTAATACACAGGGTGCAGAAGTCGAGGGAGAGATCGAGCATAACTGCATTGATCTGACTGAATTTAGCACTAAACCACGTCCAGACATCAAGGAAACAGCATTGCCAATAGAAGATCTTGAATATTTTGTAGATGGGTCATGCTTAAGACATGAGGATGGAGGTCTAAGTGCTGCCTATGCTGTGGTCACTCTAGAAAAGACAATAGAGGCATCCTACCTAATTGGAGTAAAATCTGCACAAGTAGCCGAATTGGTTGCATTGGCGAGAGCCTGTAAAAATAGCAAAAACAAAAGAGTAACCATATACACCGACAGCCAGTGTGGTTACGGGGTTGTGCATGACTTCGGCCAATTATGGCTGCAAAGAGAATTCATGACTTCCTCGGGTACCCCTATCAGAAATGGAAAGGTGGTACAGAACCTACTGGAAGCAATTCAGTTACCAAAAGAATTGGCAGTGGTCAAGTGTGCTGCTCACAAATCTGGCAATGACAATGTGACAGCTGGTAATCGATATGCTAACCAAATAACCCAATATTGTGTCCGAAACAAAATGTAATTGAACATCAAATTGGGGGGAGTCGGAAAACAGCTGCCAACTTATGGTGTTTGAGGATGTATCAACTTGGGAGGAACTGAAAGGGTTGCAACAGGCTGCAGAACAAGAAGAAAAAGAGAGATGGGAAAAAGATGGTTGTCAACTGAGGGATAGAGATGGTGTCATTGTCTGCGATAAGGGTATGCCTGTGTTGCCAGACAGTATGATCGCTTCCATGGCCAGATTGATACATGGAGACTCACACATAGGGAGAGATGCGATGGTCCGTGTTTTCAAACAGATGTGGTACAATTCGAAATTCAGGAACATTGCAGAGGCGCTCTGCCAGAGGTGCTTAACTTGTCAGCAGTTTAATCCTGGGAAGAAAACAGTAGTGTTACCAAGCACAATTGGAAAGGCAGAGGGTCCTTTTATCAGACTACAGGCTGACTTTATTCAGTTACCCATGTGCAGGGGATATAGATACGTATTGGTCATTGTCTGCCTGTTCTCAAGATGGGTGGAGGCTTACCCAGCCAAGAAAAATGATGCTATCACTGTAGCTAAGTTGTTACTAAGGGAACTGATACCTAGGTTCGGTTTTCCAGTTACAATTGAATCAGACAGAGGTGGGCATTTTGCCAATGATGTATTAACTCAGCTCTATGAAGCATTCAAAATTACCCAAAAACTGCATTGTGCGTATCATCCGGAGGCTTCTGGAGTAGTCGAACAGGTGAATGGCACTATAAAATAAAGGCTGGGAAAAATGTGTAACTCTACTGGATTGAATTGGAAAGACGCTTCACCCCTTGTCCTAATGGAACTGAGAAGCATTCCAGACCGAAAGACAGGTCTGAGTCCCCATGAGATACTAATGGGAAGAGTGATGCGGCAGGCATGGGTTCCAGGACACAAACTGCTAAGTATTACTGATGATTTGGTACTAGAATACTGCAAGCAGCTGGGTGACCAAGTGCGTTCTATCTCTCACCAGATTGGGGAGGACGCCGTCGCCTGGCCATCAACTACAGTCCAAAATCTGAAACCAGGCGATTGGGTTGCGTTAAAGAAACACACCCGGAAGAGTTACCTTGGACCGAAGTGGGGAAAGCCTAGACGAGTGATTCTTGTCACGACAACTGCAGTAAAGTGTGCAGGCGTGCCAAAGTGGATACATGCCAGCCATACCAAGAGGGTGACAGAAGAAGAAGTAACTGAGGCTGACGGTTGTGCAGCTGAAGAGTCGCCAGACGATGGTCCTGAACTAGCTGATGACGAACATCCGAGCACCAGTCAAGACGAATGGATCCCAGCAGACGATCTGATTCTTGATCCAATAAGAACCAGAAAATACTCTTACCTAGATAGAGAGTGGGATAGTGAGGACGACACAGGAATAGACTGAAATAATCAGGTCATCGAAATCCATGTCAATCCTGATGAAGAGAGGGGTCAGATAGGGACAGAACAAGTTATCGACACTCCTCCAAAAACTCCAGAGGCCGAAAAGGGACAGTTAAAATTTAGGGCTGAAGTTCATGCGGAAGAAAATCAAGGGTTTGAAGTGCATGAACAGGAACAGATAGAAATAGACGAACGTGTTCAGGAGACCGAACTTGAGACAAACGAAATTCAAAGCCAGCATACACCTGAACCAGGCCAGCTTAGAAACAAGGCGGAAGAAACTGAAGTAAGACCTGGAACTAGTCAGACAGGAAGGGACGAAGATACTGTTGAAGCAAATGTGCCACAACTGAATGAAAATAAAAGAGCACGTGAAGAGAGCCAGATCACAGTGCCAATTAAAAGACTTAAAAGGAAGAAGAGTGAACCCAGGTACATAAAAAGACTGAAACTAAGATTGAAAACTGTAGAAGAAAAACTAGAAGACCGGAAAAGGGCTGCCAGTGAAAAAGAAAGAGCTGGAGTCCAACCTAAAAGAAGAAGTAGCAGAATAAAAAGACAAAACGAAAACTATTGTGGTCCCGAATGGACTTACTTAGTGCTTGAAGAATTTGAAGACCTCGAAATAAGTGACGAAGTGACAGAGAATTGGTCACTGATCAGGGTTCCGAAGAAGAAGACCCAACCTGAAGGTTAACTTGCGTAAGCTACCTGTGTAAAGTTACAAAGTTACAATGTCTGATTCAAATGTGAATGGAAGACCTAGACAGAATTGCTGTAAAACATGCTGTAAAATATGCTTATGTAGTGTAGCAATAGTGTTGATAATATGGATAGGACTAACAGTCTTAATACCTTTTATGATAAGCAAAGACTCTAACCTGTACCCTACTAAACTAGTGACAAAGGACTCAGATGTTCTACCGACAGAAGAGACACCACAAAGTGTAGAAAGACGTGAGAAAACCTCTAGCCTTAGGCAGACAAAAATGGACTTAGATGCATCAGATGAGGAAGGACTACATTATCATAGAATCAAAAACAGGACACATTTAAATGTATTTGCCAATCTTTTAGTTCACTATGTAGAAGCCATGGAAATAGAAGACTGTTATGTCTGCATGAAACTACCCACTTCTGTAGCTGAAGGTGTGACCTATCACCATTTACCCCTGACCTATGGAATTTCCTGTAGTATTTAAGCAAGTTTATTTTACAGAAGCACCCTTCAGTATTACTATTCAAACTCTGACGTAATTGTTTCAGAACTCCCTATTCGGGGAAACCTGAATATTGTACATACCAAAAGCGATGTGACTCGTTATATGGGAGAATACTTTCTGACTATAGGTGACATAGATTTAGGTGAAGCACACAGAAATAATTTGACCTGTTCATTACATGAACAAGAGAAAATGTTTTTGAAAATGGCAGAGAAAAGAAAGGAAAGTTTCCAAAGAAAGGCTAATGATAAACGACAAAAAACTCCTAAATGGGTAGAAAACATGGAAAGCACCTCACATAGTGAAGAGAGTGCTGCACTGTTACTAGATTTCGAAAGAAAGGGGAAACTTTGTCTTCATAGAGGAAAGACTAGTTATTATAACAATGTATTCATCGGTTCCAGTGAATGCGAACACAATTATAAGGTAATTGGAGGTTGGGGTTTCAAAAATGGGTCAGAACCTGTGTTTCCCGGAATTTATTATATATGTGGAAACAAGGCTTATTTCAAATTGCCGGATCACTGGTATGGAAGCTGCTATTTTGGCATTGTCTTCCCGAAAATATACCATGTGAATGACGCCGCTGGAAGCAATGAAAATACTAATGGTTTAGTGCGTAGTAGAAGAGAAAGTGTAGGAGAAATAATAGGTGATATATTTAGTGCATTGATACCTGGAGTGGGAGTGGTTCTGAATACACACCGAATTTGCAAATTGTCTACAGTAGTGGATCGGTTATCTACTGACACCGCTGCTGGTTTCCTACTGGTCAATACTGAAATGGTTGCGATCAGAGCAATGGTTTTACAAAATAGACTTGCTCTTGACACCTTATTGGCAAAAGAGGGCGGAATCTGTAGAATGTTGAAAGCGCAACATTGTTGCACTTACATTCCTGATAAAAGTGTTGAAATTAAGAAATATGTTAGAAACATAACTAATTTGGAAAAAGAGCTCAAACCACTGGAGGTTGACAGTGCCTGGAAGAGACTAACTGATAGTCTATCCTCTGTAGGTAGTTGGTTTTCTAACATAGGTAAAAGTCTTGAGAGTAAAATACTGATACCAATAGCAGGAATTAGTTTAATTGTGCTAATAATAATATTTTGCTGCAAATGTCAAAAATGCAGAAAGAAGTATGTTGTGAATAAGAGAGGAGTGAAAAGGAATATTGATGAACTTGAATTAGAAGAACTGAAAAATCAGATTTATAAAAAAGCCAAAAGTTTCCATCCTAATAAGGATGCAGAAAAAAGGATCAACAACAAATGTGTTGAAATTGAGATGAATGAGATGTGAAAGAGAAAGTTGGCATCTGGTTCCATTAATAGTGATGATAGTAAATATCATCAAAGAGGGGATTGATGGAGCAAGGATTCGCACATTATGCAACTTGCTTGAATTCAAACCCCTCGCCTAACCTTAATAAAGTAATCAAACTGTTTCGTGTATTAATATTGCACTTTTACACTACACGCGGGAGTCCCAGAGACGCTTGCTTATGTGTTTATTAATCATAACTACGCTTGCAAACTGAAATGGTCGCTGCTATGCGGGATTCCAGTCTGCGCATGCGTCGGTCATACCCATGTGATGTGACGCACTCGTAGTTCTGGAAGGATTTTTCGCTCATGCGCAGTATTGCTAATATGGCCGCTTTGTTTTTTAACATGCTCTCTGCTTGTCACCCCTGCTCTGGCTCAGCTGTATATTTCTGCCTAACTCCTAATGCTATAGATATTATAAAGTAAGGGGTGTAGTGCAGCTATTCATGGTATACAGTATATTCATTTTTTCTGTGTTTCTAAATTGTTTTTGCTTACTTTTCATGTAACATTCTCCGGGGGCCTGGGAGGAGAGGTGCTGCTCCATCTTGGAAGCCCATGTGTCACCAATCACGTGATAGTGGACGTGCAAGGCTCGCAGCAGTGGAACTCAGCCAGCTGGCTGCCAAAGCTAAGATGCCCCAGGGAAAGTGAGCCTTGCTCCAGGAGAAAACTTCGACTTGTACCTGAAAATGTTACATTTTATGATAATGTTTGTGTGCCCTATTGTCTTCATATTCTTATGCCATGGGAACTGGAATGTAAGGGGTGGATTCAAGTAAATGAATATTAATTGTGGGAACACCAAATTCTAGGTGGTGACAATGACCTAACCACCTCTTTTGTCCAATCCGAAACCGGGGATCCTTGCACTTGCAACATTTGTGGGTGGTCTACTGACCCGAAAACAGTATAACTGGCCTAGGTTTAGCTAGAGAAATTGTCCGACTTGTCCGAGTAGCTGACCTGTCACTGACCCTATGAACTCTATAGGTGATTGATACAGAGAGCTGCGGAGCACTCTGTCCGTAATTTCCACAAACTTAGTCTGGGGTGGAGAAACCTCAAAGTGCCTTCGAAGCACTTTGCTGGAGATTGGAGAACCCAATCGGGGTTATTGGCGGATTCCTTGCAGGGAGGGCGTAGCACAGGCGTTGCATCCGAAGCTGCAGGTGTTGGTCGTACCCTTAGATGAGTCCAGTCCTGATCCATATCCCAGGGTGATCCTGTCTTGACTGTCCATGAGCTGTACCTACTCGCCTCTGGCATTCCAAGTCCTTGAGGGTCCTTTCCCGCTTTCCTAAACTGACCCTTGGTCAGGGTTCGTCCTCGTTCTGTCCTAGGTAAATATACAATATATGTGGGTGTTCGTCCATCTGAATCTTTCTCTCCTATTTTTCCTAATAAAGCAAATCTTGCCTGTGAATTACCTTTGACACTTAAACTCTTATGAAAGTATTTTACTAGCATGTTCCTTATCTTCCCCGTACCCTTACTTAAACGTTGAATTGATTACATAGTTTAGTATGTTCCACTGTTACCCTTCCTATAGAAATTGCATTTATTCTGAAGCACTTGTTTCCCAAAATTCCTTAGTATATTCCAATTAGCATTTAGTAGTATGTTCCCTTGTTCTTACCTATCCTTTAGTAACTCAAATACAAATCTAGTGGATTAAATCAGCGTGTTCCTTTTTTCCTCTCCTTTATATTTTCTAATGTTAGATGATCCTTACATTGATTCATAGTTATACCATTTTTCTAATCTTGGTGTTAGATGTTTTGATCTGTGTGAATTTTATTCTCATGGCATATTAGATAAAGGTTTTTTAAAACTTCTTGCGTTTGTGGTTATTACAAAATATAGATGAATCATAAATGTGTTGTGGTGTTGCTGATTATCTACCTGATACCCTTATTTTAGCTCCTGATCCATTGTGGTCATAGGTACCTGTTTCTTCGAGGATTGGTAAGTCAGGTACATGTGAAATAAATAGAAAGTAGGAACCCCGAATTATTGATAGCGCTGTGAAGGTTACCTGATTTATGGTAAAATTATTGATGGGCCCAGTAACGTATATAATTTGGTAAATAAAGGATCGGGTGACCTGCACGCTCTATCACCTATCATCTCCCATTTGTCAAAGCCTTTTGTATTCCATAGATTGCTTAGTTTTTCTGAGTCAAAAAGGGGAGTAGCCAGTGTCAGTTTACCCGTCCATCCCAACGAACTCGTTGCATCATGCCAGATTTTCACTGCATGTTTGGTGGGACCCGTCAAATTCAGCCATGCTGGTCTCGAGTACAGCGCTCTATTGTAACTGCCCCCGGAAGAAGCCATTTATCCATCGCGTACCCAGGATCCGTGACGGACCCATATGTTGCGTGGTTAATAGCAGCGAGTTGGGAAGACCAATAGTACAGTTTAATATCCGGCAGAGCAATACCACCGTCGTACAATGGGAGTGTCAGCTTTGCCAGTGTTATACGGGATCTTACTTCCCACAAAAGACTGCGCTGTAATCCCTCTATTTCACGAAAATAGCTGGCAGGCACGACATCTAGGGTATTTTGAAGAGCATAGAGGAAATGGGGCAAAGCCATCATTTTAAAAAGAGCCGCTCGTCCCAGTAAGGAGAGCGGGAGTTTACTCCAGTGAGCCGAGTCACTCCTAAGTCTTTGCAGTGGTGGTAGGAGGTTTTCACTATATCTGACCGCCGGATAGAGTGTAATAAAAATGCCAGATATCGGAATCCAGTCGTAGCAATCTAAATGGGGCAGTTATTGGGTGGGATCTGAGCATCCCCATTGAGAACCTATAACAAAGACTTTCCCCAGTTAATGGAAAGACCAGAATTTTTACCAAAAGAGGCTAAAACGTCACACACCACCATAAGGGATTTCCGAGGGGCAGTCAGATAAAGCAAAATATCATCTGCATACAGGGAAATCCTGTCTTCCCAGTCAGGGGTTCACCTTATGCCTCGGATCGATGGTTCCCATCGAATCCAAGCCGCCAGGGGCTCCAGTGACAATAAAAAAAGAAGCGGGGAGAGGGGGCAACCCTGCCGAGTGCCCCGACTCAAACGAAACAATGCAGAAACCCTACCATTAACCACGACCTGGGCAAGCGGCTCAGAATATAGCACACGCACCCATCCAATAAACTCGGAACCAACTCCAAATTTAGCCAAAACCGCCCACAGGTAGGACCATTCAACGGTATCAAAGGCCACGGTCGCGTCAAGCGAGGCGACCACAGCCGGTTCCCGCGGAGTATGCACTCTAGTTATAACGCTGTGTAATCTGCGTAGGTTCAGGGCCATATTCCTATGGGTATAGAACCTGATTGGTCCGGGTGAACGATTCCACCAATTACTTTTGCCAACCTATTTGCAAGAAGCTTATCCAATATTTTTGGTTCTGCATTCAGTAAGGAAATAGGCCGCTACGAAGCACATCTATTTTTTGGTTTACCCTCTTTATGTATCACTACTATCGATGCCACTCTCTGGTCTATAGGCAAGACTCCCTCTTCACGGGCTTCCTCAAACATAGTTTTTAGGTGTTTAGCTAATTTATCCGGCCTGAGTTTGTAAAGCTCGATCGGGAGTCCATTGGGTCCTAACGCCTTGCCCGAGTTCAAAGTACGGATGGCTTGGGCAATCTCATCAACTGTGAGCTCACTATTCATAAAGTCCCCGTCCTCTTTGGACAGACAGGGGAGTCGTATATCTTGGAGTAATAGATGGGAATCCTCCTCAGGTCTCTCTGAGACTGAGGAGTAGACTGCTTGAAAATATTTCGCAAAGGTGTAGACTACATTCTGTGGGTCAGTAATCGGTACTCCTCCCTCTGAAATAAGTTCCGGAACAATGCGACTGACACCTTCCCTTTTGTCTAGCCAAGCAATACGTTTCCCAGCCTTATCCCCGAGATCGTAGATCCTCCCTTGCTGTTCCCTGCCAAGTGTCTTAGCCATATCAGTGACCAATGATTTATAGTCACGTTGCTTAAGGCTCAGGATATGTAAGTTAGCCTTCGTCACCCCCTGTTCCAACTCCTCTTCAAGATTACTAATCTCCATTTCAGCTTCCACAATTTCCTTATTACGCTCCTTTTTAACTCCAGCTATCGATGATTAGGCTTGCCCACTAATAACCATTTTAAAGGCTTCCCAGAGAGATAGCGATGAAGACACCGATCCCTCATTATCTGTAAAGTAATCATCCAATGCTTTTATGAGATCTTTTCGTAGTTAGGGATTTCGCATATACCAGGGGTTAATAGGTGCTATCCTACCAGCAGAATTCGGGGCAAAAGAGAACCTGATCCATAGCAGAGAATGGTCGGAGATACCTCCAGCAAGGTGTACTGCTTCAATTATATAAAATGCCTGAGCCGCGGGGACCAGGCAATAGTCCAGCCTGGAAAGGCTGCCGTGTGCACCCGAATGAAATGTATACTGTTTCTTCTCTGGGTGATACAATCGCCAACCATTTACAAAACCCATGGCATCGAGGAAATCCGGCATCCACCTCCGGGCACGTTCAGTCTCTCGTGGGGGATATCTATCTAAGAGCCCTGAAACAACAGTGTTGAAATCACCTCCCTGGATCAACAGCCCTTCCGGCAGTTCCAACAGCATTTTCCCCAAATCAAAAAAGGAGGTAGACTGCAAACCAGTGGGGATATAGAACGAAAACAGAGTGAGCACTCGCCCCTCCAAGCGACCCGAAATCCCAATGTACCTGTCCTTATCGTCTTCCCACACAGTATCTATGACCAATGGGAGTCTCCACCGTACCAGGATACCAACCCCCCTAGAGCCCGATGTGAATCCTGCATGAGCCACCATCTTATAGCCCATACTATGCATTGCCATACAGGAGTTTCCGACTAAGTGTGTTTCTTGCAGCAAGACCACGTCCGGTCCCCGAGTTTTAAGATATTGAAGCACCACACTGCGTTTTATTTTATCCCCCAACCCATTCACGTTCCAACTTAAAACCTTGAGTTCACTACCCCCCATCGTCATAGGAAAAAGACAAATGTCCCCCTTGTGTCCGCTGCATGCTTATCAGATACATTATATTGATGCCATTAACCATAAACTCAAACCAAAAAATACAAAAATGAATCGCCAATAGTATGACAATCGATGTCACAAAAATGAAACCAAAAACTGAAAGATTGTCATGCCACATGTCAGGATATTCTTCAGCCCCCCTCTTCCCACCCCCACCCTGCACCCCTGCATATCGCTTACGCTCATCCCCAACTAGCAGTGTGCCTGTCGCCTCAAACAATCTATACTAATCTACAACTAAATAGAGGTAGAAATTCAAAGGAGGGCACAGACCCGCCCACCACTTCACCACGCCCACCAACACTAGCCCCTCGTCCCGAATTCAAATAAATATATACAACAAATATTGGGACATAACGAATCAACGGAAAATTATTTGCATTTCTCCCTCTTCCCCCCCTGGAACCACACCCCAGCGTCATCGAGGCCAAACACAATCAATATACATTACTCCTGGCCCTCCATCTCTCCCCGGTCCCGGCCCTCCGCCTCAGAGACTATCACACTGTCCAACCAGTCTGACGCCATCTCAGGGTTATCAAAAAAACAGGTTTTTCCATTAAGTTCAATTCGAAGCCGGGCCGGGAACAGCATTGCATATTTTAACCCTTTGTCTCTCAATCTTCTCTTCATGGCAAGAAAACTCTGACGTGGTCTCTGAACCAACTGAGTGAAGTCCGGAAAAAAGGAAAGGGACACATTTTCATATTTCAATGGGGGACCATTACATGCAGCTTGCAGGATTATATCACGGTCCTGAAAGTTTAGCACACTCGCAATCATGGGGCGAGGGGGTGCACCCGGTTTCGGCCTTACCCCCGGGACCCTGTGTACACGCTCAACTGTGAACAAGTTGCTAAGACCTTTAGGGGCAAGATGATTAGGAACAAGAGTCTCAATAAACAAATCCGGTGTATGCCCCTCCGAGTTTTCAGGAAGTCCGAGAATACGGATATTATTTTGCCGGACTCTTCCTTCATATTCATCCAGCTTACGGTCCATAAGAGTCCTTGATTTTTCGAGGTTTTTCACCTCTTGCTGTAGCTGGCTGACATCATCAGTTAGGGCGTTCGTTTTGATTTCAAGTGATTTGACCTTCTCGTTAAGTCTTAGAAAGGTCGGTGCGAATCAGTCCTATTTCGATGGTGACGGTGTCCAATTTAGCATCCAGTGCCTCCTTCTTCTGCCTAGTATCCTGTTTGTTCGACCACCTGTGGCAGGACCCCAGTGTTTTCAATGTGGGGGAATGGGGCATATAGCTAGGTTCTGTCCCCATGGAGATAGGGATGGCCCGTAATTATTTCTGCTCTCCCCAGAAAAAAAATTACCCCCATATAGGTGTACCATCTCCATGAATGGACAACCTGTTACTGCCTTAGGGAACACTGGATGCTTACACAGCGTAGTCAGGCCCCAAGACCTTGGTAGTAACATTGGTCCTATAGAAGGAATGGTGGTTATTAAATGTGTACATGGAGACACCAAACCATACCCCACTGCTCGGGTACTCATACAACATCCCAAGGATTCAGGAACATCCTTAACTGTGGGAATGATACCTTGATTGCCCGAACAAGCTATTCAAGGAAATGATTATGCTAAGCTACGACAATTGTTACAAGAGTCCTCTCTGGCCGAAGACGAGTGGTTAGTCTCCGCTCCTTTTTAATACAGAGACAGAAAGGGAATGGCCATTGTCTAAAGCCCCGGAAAAGTCAAAGACAAAGAAGGGCAGAGAAAGGGAGGGATTCTCTGGTGGTGCCCGTTATCTCTGTGGAAAACCCATGGGAGACAGACAGAAACTTCCACGCTGCCCAGCGAGAGGACCCCGTTCTTCAAGAAGCATGGAATAAGGCACTTGAGGAAGAAGACCCACAACATGTAGGTCCTTATTTCTTTGTTAAAAACGGCCTACTATATAGAAAAGGTAACCCAAATCAGAAAGTTCAGCTCTTAATTCCAGACCTGTTTCGGGAGAAAGTATTGTATCTTACTCATAGCCATCCATTAGGGGGCCATTTTGGGGCTGACAAAACAGAGAAAACCATCCTAGAAATGTTTTATTGGCCAGGTATATATCACCAGGTAAAAAGATATTGTAGGGAATGTCCAATTTGTCAAAAACACAGTCGTTATCAACCCTGAGGGCACCATTGCTTCCCCTTCCTATCATAGATGAACCTTTCTGTCGAGTTGGCATGGATATTATTGGGCCCTTATTACCCTCTAGAAGTGGGTGCAGATATGTACTTGTCATAGTAGATTATGCTACCCGGTTTCCAGAGGCCATACCACTTCGCAGACCCGATACAGCCAATATTGCAAAGGCTATGATCGGCGTTTTTTCTAGGGTGGGTTTCCCAAAGGAAATCTTAACCGATCGGGTGACCCCCCTTTATCTCCAAGGTGATGAAAGATATCTGTACACAGCTAGAGGTAAAACAAATCAGAAAAGCAGCCTATCACCCACAAACTGATGGGCTGGTTGAAAGGTATAATGCTACCATCAAGACCACCCTGAAAAAATTGTTAGACCTAGAAGCACGGAAATGGGAAGATATCCTTCCTTTGGCTCTAATCGCCATCAGATGTAAAGAACAGAAAAGTACCGGGTATTCTCCCTTCGAATTATTGTATGGACATAAGCCCCGTACATTACTTGACATGGCGCAGGAGCATTGGGAAAGTGAAGAAGATGACACTAAACCACTTCCTGAATATGTCTCCAACCTGAAAACGCATTTAAGACAAATTCGAAACATTGTCAGAAACAACCTGGAGAATGCACAGATTGCACAAAAGAAGCAATATGACAAAGGGACTAAGCCTAGGTCTTTTCAAGTAGGGGACCTCGTATTGCTTATGATGGCTTCATCAGATCAAAAGCTGTTGGGCCAGTGGCAGGGTCCCTACAAAGTAATCCAACAGGTAACCCCAGTGACCTATTGCATAGAGACAGATTCCTATAAAAAAATATCCCAAATATATCATGTGAATTTACTTAAGAAATGGGAGGGACCTGTTCCTGTGTCGGTTAATAGTGTGGAACCCCAAATACCCCTGTTTCGGCAGTGTATTGATCCTGAGTTGCCTTGTACATTGGAAAAGACCTTACAAGGGTCTTACAACCTCTTTCCCCTGTTTTTTCCAAGTCCCCAGGGAAAACCACTCTCATTGAACACACAATTAAAACCCCTCCGGGTAAACGGGTCAGATTAAGACCATACCGCATACCAGAATCCGGCCGTCAGGTTATAAGGGAGGAGATACAAAAGATGCTACAGATGGATATTATAGAACCGTCCAAAAGCGAATGGAATTCGCCAATTGTGCTAGTGCCGAAGCCAGATGGGTCAGTGAGATTCTATATCGACTTTAGGGAAGTAAACAAAATCTCGGAGTTTGACACATATCCCCTTCCAAGAGTGGATGAAATGGTGGAGAGAATAGGGAGGGCCAAGTATTTCAGTACCCTGGACTTATGCAAAGGGTACTGGCACATACCTCTAAAGAAAGAAGACATAGAAAAGACAGTCTTCTCATCCCCTGATGGTTTATACCAGTTCAAAATGTTACCCTTTGGCTTACATGATGCCCCTGCAACGTTCCAAAGAGCAATGAACAGGATACTCAGACCGCATGAGGTATATGCTGGGGCCCATATCAATGATATTGTGATTTACAGCGATACATGGGATCAGCATTTGACACACCTCTCCCAAGTCGGTACAACATTAGGAGCTCATGGATTGAGATTCAATCCAGCCAAGAGTTATTTGGCTGCTCAGATGGTTAGGTACTTAGGATACCTATTGGGAGAAGGAGTCATAAGACCACAGACGTCCAAATTATCGGCCATTTCACAAATACCTTTTCCCAGAACCAAAAAAGATTTAACAGCTTTCCTGGGATTATTGGGTTATTACAGAAGGTTTATCCCTGGGTTCTCGCAAACGGCAGCCCCACTGACTGACCTACTGCAGAAAAACATCTGAACAGAAGAAAAATTACAATTTCCTCCTGCTGAAGTGTTGCACTCCTTTGAGTCTTTAAAGAAATCCCTAACTTCTGATTCTGTCCTGATCAGTCCTGACTATTCACGTCCCTTTATTTTGCAAACAGATGCCTCAGACCTAGATCTAGGAGCTGTGTTATCCCAAGAAACTTGTACTGGGGTGAATGTATGACATTGTTCTACATTCTGTCCATCAACTGTGTTTTTTGCAATTTTCACCCCGCGTGTGCTGGGTATACTCAGATGTGAGTCCCAGGCTCTCCACACCACTGGAGTCAAGCTATCCAGGCTGAATGAAGGCTGATAGCCAGAAACCGGTCCTTGGATGCTTGATTCCGGTCTGGGAAAGACATGGCTTGGTAGTTCGGACTGGACTGTTCCCATGGGGCACAGGGTCAGAGCTGATTTGCATATAGCCAGTGTCTAACCCAGGGTGGTGTGGAGTGCAAAAAAACGATGGATTTAGGCCCAGATCCTTGTACTGGGGTGAATGTATGACATTGTTCTACATTCTGTCCATCAACTGTGTTTTTTGCAATTTTCACCCCGAGTGTGCTGGGTATACTCAGACGTGAGTCCCAGGCTCTCCACACCACTGGAGTCAAGCTATCCAGGCTGAATGAAGGCTGATAGCCAGAAACCGGTCCTTGGATGCTTGATTCCGGTCTGGGAAAGACATGGCTTGGTAGTTCGGACTGGACTGTTCCCATGGGGCACAGGGTCAGAGCTGATTTGCATATAGCCAGTGTCTAACCCAGGGTGGTGTGGTGTGCAAAAAATTATGGATTTAGGCCCAGATCCTTGTACTGGGGTGAATGTATGACATTGTTCTACATTCTGTCCATCAACTGTGTTTTTTGCAATTTTCACCCCGAGTGTGCTGGGTATACTCAGACGTGAGTCCCAGGCTCTCCACACCACTGGAGTCAAGCTATCCAGGCTGAATGAAGGCTGATAGCCAGAAACCGGTCCTTGGATGCTTGATTCCGGTCTGGGAAAGACATGGCTTGGTAGTTCGGACTGGACTGTTCCCATGGGGCACAGGGTCAGAGCTGATTTGCATATAGCCAGTGTCTAACCCAGGGTGGTGTGGAGTGCAAAAAAACGATGGATTTAGGCCCAGATCCTTGTACTGGGGTGAATGTATGACATTGTTCTACATTCTGTCCATCAACTGTGTTTTTTGCAATTTTCACCCCGAGTGTGCTGGGTATACTCAGACGTGAGTCCCAGGCTCTCCACACCACTGGAGTCAAGCTATCCAGGCTGAATGAAGGCTGATAGCCAGAAACCGGTCCTTGGATGCTTGAATGCTTGATTCCGGTCTGGGAAAGACATGGCTTGGTAGTTCGGACTGGACTGTTCCCATGGGGCACAGGGTCAGAGCTGATTTACATATAGCCAGTGTCTAACCCAGGGTGGTGTGGAGTGCAAAAAAACGATGGATTTAGGCCCAGATACTTGTACTGGGGTGAATGTATGACATTGTTCTACATTCTGTCCATCAACTGTGTTTTTTGCAATTTTCACCCCGAGTGTGCTGGGTATACTCAGACGTGAGTCCCAGGCTCTCCACACCACTGGAGTCAAGCTATCCAGGCTGAATGAAGGCTGATAGCCAGAAACCGGTCCTTGGATGCTTGATTCCGGTCTGGGAAATACATGGCTTGGTAGTTCGGACTGGACTGTTCCCATGGGGCACAGGGTCAGAGCTGATTTGCATATAGCCAGTGTCTAACCCAGGGTGGTGTGGAGTGCAAAAAAACGATGGATTTAGGCCCAGATCCTTGTACTGGGGTGAATGTATGACATTGTTCTACATTCTATCCATCAACTGTGTTTTTTGCAATTTTCACCCCGATTGTGCTGGGTATACTCAGACGTGAGTCCCAGGCTCTCCACACCACTGGAGTCAAGCTATCCAGGCTGAATGAAGGCTGATAGCCAGAAACCGGTCCTTGGATGCTTGATTCCGGTCTGGGAAAGACATGGCTTGGTAGTTCGGACTGGACTGTTCCCATGGGGCACAGGGTCAGAGCTGATTTGCATATAGCCAGTGTCTAACCCAGGGGGGTGTGGAGTGCAAAAAAACGATGGATTTAGGCCCAGATCCTTGTACTGGGGTGAATGTATGACATTGTTCTACATTCTGTCCATCAACTGTGTTTTTTGCAATTTTCACCCCGAGTGTGCTGGGTATACTCAGACGTGAGTCCCAGGCTCTCCACACCACTGGAGTCAAGCTATCCAGGCTGAATGAAGGCTGATAGCCAGAAACCGGTCCTTGGATGCTTGATTCCGGTCTGGGAAAGACATGGCTTGGTAGTTCGGACTGGACTGTTCCCATGGGGCACAGGGTCAGAGCTGATTTGCATATAGCCAGTGTCTAACCCAGGGTGGTGTGGAGTGCAAAAAAAGATGGATTTAGGCCCAGATCCTTGTACTGGGGTGAATGTATGACATTGTTCTACATTCTGTCCATCAACTGTGTTTTTTGCAATTTTCACCCCGAGTGTGCTGGGTATACTCAGACGTGAGTCCCAGGCTCTCCACACCACTGGAGTCAAGCTATCCAGGCTGAATGAAGGCTGATAGCCAGAAACCGGTCCTTGGATGCTTGATTCCGGTCTGGGAAAGACATGGCTTGGTAGTTCGGACTGGACTGTTCCCATGGGGCACAGGGTCAGAGCTGATTTGGATATGGCCAGTGTCTAACCCAGGGTGGTGTGGAGTGCAAAAAAACGATGGATTTAGGCCCAGATCCTTGTACTGGGGTGAATGTATGACATTGTTCTACATTCTGTCCATCAACTGTGTTTTTTGCAATTTTCACCCCGAGTGTGCTGGGTATACTCAGACGTGAGTCCCAGGCTCTCCACACCACTGGAGTCAAGCTATCCAGGCTGAATGAAGGCTGATAGCCAGAAACCGGTCCTTGGATGCTTGATTTCGGTCTGGGAAAGACATGGCTTGGTAGTTCGGACTGGACTGTTCCCATGGGGCACAGGGTCAGAGCTGATTTGCATATAGCCAGTGTCTAACCCAGGGTGGTGTGGAGTACAAAAAAACGATGGATTTAGGCCCAGATCCTTGTACTGGGGTGAATGTATGACATTGTTCTACATTCTGTCCATCAACTGTGTTTTTTGCAATTTTCACCCGAGTGTGCTGGGTATACTCAGACGTGAGTCCCAGGCTCTCCACACCACTGGAGTCAAGCTATCCAGGCTGAATGAAGGCTGATAGCCAGAAACCGGTCCTTGGATGCTTGATTCCGGTCTGGGAAAGACATGGCTTGGTAGTTCGGACTGGACTGTTCCCATGGGGCACAGGGTCAGAGCTGATTTGCATATAGCCAGTGTCTAACCCAGGGTGGTGTGGAGTGCAAAAAAAACCGATGGATTTAGGCCCAGATCCTTGTACTGGGGTGAATGTATGACATTGTTCTACATTCTGTCCATCAACTGTGTTTTTTGCAATTTTCACCCAGAGTGTGCTGGGTATACTCAGACGTGAGTCCCAGGCTCTCCACACCACTGGAGTCAAGCTATCCAGGCTGAATGAAGGCTGATAGCCAGAAACCGGTCCTTGGATGCTTGATTCCGGTCTGGGAAACATGGCTTGGTAGTTCGGACTGGACTGTTCCCATGGGGCACAGGGTCAGAGCTGATTTGCATATAGCCAGTGTCTAACCCAGGGTGGTGTGGAGTGCAAAAAAACGGTGGATTTAGGCCCATATCCTTGTACTGGGGTGAATGTATGACATTGTTCTACATTCTGTCCATCAACTGTGTTTTTTGCAATTTTCATCCCGAGTGTGCTGGGTATACTCAGACGTGAGTCCCAGGCTCTCCACACCACTGGAGTCAAGCTATCCAGGCTGAATGAAGGCTGATAGCCAGAAACCGGTCCTTGGATGCTTGATTCCGGTCTGGGAAAGACATGGCTTGGTAGTTCGGACTGGACTGTTCCCATGGGGCACAGGGTCAGAGCTGATTTGCATATAGCCAGTGTCTAACCCAGGGTGGTGTGGAGTGCAAAAAAACGATGGATTTAGGCCCAGATCCTTGTACTGGGGTGAATGTATGACATTGTTCTACATTCTGTCCATCAACTGTGTTTTTTGCAATTTTATCCCAAGAAACACCACAAGGGGAAAAAACAATTCTGTACATTAGCCGTAAACTCTTTCCCCGAGAAAAGAATTATGCTACCATTGAGAAAGAGGCCCTTGCTATCAAGTGGGCTATAGAAACCCTGCGGTATTATTTGGAAGGAAGAGAATTCATCCTTTTCACTGATCATGCCCCTTTAGAATGGTTAGCAAAGAATAAGGGTCACAACGAGAGGGTACTGAAGTGGTTCCTCTCCTTACAACCGTATAGATTTCTTACTAGACACAAAAAAGGGAAAGACCAAGGGAATGCAGATTACCTGTCTAGATATCCTTAAAGTACAAAACCTAGAAGAAGGACCCGACACTCACCGGAGTAGCGTCGAGGGGGGGACCAACGGTTACGATTGCAATGGCAGCAACGCCCCAATGGACTACAACGTCCATGTTCATCTGCCATGTTTCCACAGGAGGAAGATGGCTACAGGCATGACCTGGACTCTGTATCACCTTTCTTAGGCACATAATACCTAAAAAACCCTTGAATCGCCCATTCTGAATTACTTTTGTTTGGGCTCTTTACTTCATAATCCTTCTACACTGAACGGTCGACATAGACAGCACAACGGTGTGGTGAAAGGAGAACAAACCCTAACCTTAGAACCCCATTCTCACGGTTCCACTATTGTTTCTTTTATCCTCCTATGAGCCTCCGGGAAGACCATCACTGTCCAGAGGAGCCAGAGAGCAAGACAACACCTTTGCCCATATCAACTCCCTCCAGCTCATCACAGGAATCATCAGAAGAAGAAGAACAACAACTGGGACAATCTTCACAACTCTTTACATCTCACCCTATTATTAACAAACCTCTTTCTGTTAAACCTCTACAGCAGCCTCCACGCCTGTTTATCAAGCCTGCGCTCCCACACATAGCCTTGAAAGTCTCGAGTGTCCTGTGTTAATTTCCTTTTAAATAGCCTCGCGCACATGCATTCCAACTCCTGACACTGTAAAATCTCAAGCGTGTCTAATGCAAAGCTTGTTCTTTAAACAACACGGAGATTACTTCACATGCGCTTTCAAATTCAGAACACTTTTAAAAATGTCACTTAGCTTTCTCTTCCTTGTGAGATCTGCTTGATTGAAGACGGTCTGAGGATTTCTGCATTCTTTTCCCTTGTGAGATCTGCTTGATTGAAGACGGCATGAGGATTTCTGCATTCTTTTCTTCAAGAGTCTCAGCGCTATCCTTCTTCCTCCTCATATAAAGAAACAAAAAGCCAAGCACCATTGCGTGTAGGGTGTGGCTATTTATAGTTGCAGCAAGGGTGTGGTTCCTACGTTTGTCACCCGTATTAATCTCAAGCGTGACTTTGATTTCCCTGACAATAGTGATCACACTAGGAAACCAAAAAAGCATTGCCAAAAACAAATATTAAACCAAACAAGCATTGTTAAGAATACATGTTGGAACGTGATTAGTAATAACAGAAACATATCCTAAATCACAGAAACATGATTAAAATAGACCCCAGAAGGATGTTGGCAAATGACACAGGTATGGTGGGAGTTCTGTACATGGGAATTCCTAACAGTCCTCTCCCTTAAAGACGCTGACACAGGGCGTGGTTTAGAGGGGTTCAATTGGTGAAATGTTCTTACAAGTCGTGGAGCGTGGACTGAGGATGCTGGTTCCCATGAATTGTCCTCTGATCCATATCCTTTCCAGGTCAAGAGATAATACAATTTTCCTCTAATTCGAGCTGACTCTAGCACCTTAGCTGCCTCAAATTCCCAGTTGTCTTGAACCTTTACAGGAGGGGGTGGAGGACCATTCCGAGTATCATCTGAGAATGGTTTTATCAGGGATACATGAAACACTGGGTGTATCTGGAAGTCTGCGGGAAGATCTAATTCAACAGTGACAGGATTAATTAGACGTTTTACTGGGAATGGACCTAGATACCTTTGATGAAGTTTTTTGGAACCACTCAATCTAAGATTCTTGGTGGAAAGTCATACTCTCTCTCCTACTGCATAAGAGGGAGCAGGTCGCCTATGTTTGTCTGCTTGTGTCTTCATCTGTTCTTGATAAGACTGCAGGTGTTGTCGTGCCTGAGCTTGTACATGTAGTAAGTTATCATGATGTTCTTGTACGGCTGGGACCCTGGAATGTACTGGCGATTATAATGGAAGCATGCGGGAATGCTAGCCCAAAAGACAGAAAAAGGGAGATAGCCCAGTAGCAGAGTGTTGTGAGATATTATATACAAATTCTGCTACTGGCAAAGCTTTATCCCATTCGGTTGTCCAAGTAGAAATTAGACAACATAGGTTTTGTTCCATGGTTTGGTTTAATCGTTCAGTCTGTCCATCAGTTTGTGGCTGATAAGCAGAAGATAGACGACAATCAATTTTTAGGGACGAGCAAAAGGTTTGCCAAAACCTGGAAATAAATTGAGGGCCCCTATCAGAAATTATGATGGTTGGCAGGCCGTGTGCCCTAACAATGTGTTGTATGAATAATGTGGTTAGTTCTTTGGCTGAGGGCATTTTCTTTAAGAGTTGGAAATGAGCCATTTTAGTTAAATAGTCGATTACTACCCAAATGATGGAATACCCATTTGATGTTGGTAAATCAGTGACCAAATCCATACTAATTGTATGCCAAGGCATGGGTGGTATGGGCATGGTTTGTAATAGACCAGCAGGTGCAACATGTGATGATTTATCTTGAATGCAGGTGGGACAGGATTGCAAGTACTTTTCTACGTCTTTAGCCAGTGTGGACCACCAAAAGCTTCCTTCACATAATTCTAAGGTCTTTTTATAACCCGGAAGTCCAACTAGAGTAGAATCATGGTTCCAGTGTAGTACAGTTGGATGCAAGGATTCCATGGGAACAAATAATCAGTCTTTAAAGTATACCAAGATCCCCTTTTTGTAAGTCTCAGAAGGAATCGATGCAGTTAGTAGTGCTTGTAAGGTGATTAGAAAATCTTTGGAATCACACAAAGCAACAACCTTATGTTCAGGAATGATTGACTCAGCAGAATCTGTATGTTTATCTGCGTTTGTGTAATTTAGCTGTGACAGAGTGTCAGCTTTTTGTTGTTCTTTTCCTGGTCTGTAAGTGATAATGAAGTCAAATTCATTAAAGAACAACAGCCATCTTAACTGTCTTGGTGTTAATGCCTTAACATTTTTATAAAACTGAAGGTTGCGGTGATCAGAATAAATTGTGATCATATGACGAGCCCCTAACAAGTAGTGCCGCCATTCTTGAAAGGACAGTTTTATCGCCAACAGTTCCCGCTCGGCAACAGTATAGTTCTGTTCTGCAGCCAAAAGTTTTTGGGAAAAAGGCTACTGGATGGAGATGTCCAGAATCAGGATCTCTTTGAGAAAGACCCCCCCCCCCCCCGACAGCCACCTGAAAAGCATCTGCTTCAACAAAAAACGGTTGTGAAGGTTCTGGGTGACGTAGGATTGGTGCTTCAGTAAAGGCTTTTTTTTAGAACCTGAAAGGCTTGTTCTGCTTCTGAGGACCAGTCAAATTTCACTCCTTTTTTTAACAGATGGGTAATGGGAGACACTATGGAAGAGAACTGAGGAATGAAACGTCGATAGAAGTTAGCGAACCCCAGGAATCGTTGGACGTCTTTTACTGAACCTGTGGCATTCCAACTCAATATAGCTTGCACCTTGGAAGTGTCCATGGCAATACCTTTAGGTGAAATGACATAGCCCAAGAACTCAATGATGGTAGCATGAAAGACACATTTTTCAAGTTTTGCGAACAAATGATGTTCTCGCATCCTTTGCAGGACAGCCCTGACATGACCAATATGTTCCTCAGTTGAAGAAGAATACATGAGGATGTCATTGATGCAACAGTTGACAAAAACATCCAAAAAGTCTTGTAGAACCTCGTTAATAAAGAATTGAAACGCTGCAGGAGCATTACACAGTCTGAAGGGCATGACAGTGTATTCGAATAAACCATATGTAGTCCGGAAGGCGGTCTTCCACTCATCTCCGGCTTTAACTCTAATTAGGTGATAAGCACCTCTTAAGTCCAATTTTGTAAAAATGGTCCATTTTTTAACCTGATCTAACAGGACTGGTGTTAATGGAAGAGGATACCTGTAACTTTGTTAATTGCGCGGAGGTCGATACAAGCGCGCAATTCTTTGTTCTTCTTAGGAACGAAGAAAAGCGAAGAACTCACCGGAGAGGTGGAGTGTCGTATAAATCCTTTCAATAGCAAATCATCGAGATATTCTCTCAAATACAAGGTTTCTGGTTCCGAAAGAGAATAAACCAGACTACAAGGCAAAGTGACCCCTGGGACTAGATATATACGACAGTCGTAGGACCGATGGGGAGGTAATTGAGTAGCCTGTGATTCAGAAAAGACGTCTTGGAAATCTTTGTATTGAACAGGAATAGAGGCTGGTTGAGTAAGCAAGGGTCCAGTTGGCTCTGTTGTGGAAGCACAATGTAAGGGCATTACTGGTTGAAGTCTATTTACATAGCAATGGTGCCAGCAATGCGTCGAATCTAAGGCGAGTGTACGTTTTACCCAATCAATATTTGGATTATGTATTTGTAGCCAAGTAATGCCTAGAATGGCTCCAAATACAGGTATGTCAATCAAGTCAAACTGAATCTGTTCAGAATGTTCATCCGCACAGATCATTGTCAAGGGTGCTGTCTGATGGAGAATTAAGCCTGAGGACAGTTCTGAGCCATCTACAGCTCTCACAGGTTCAGGGACATCTTTTTTTACGATAGGAATACTCAAGGTGTTGGCCAATCTGATATCAAATGTCAAATGACGCGGAGCGTCTGTTATAACGTCTGCAAGGTATGAGACTGTGTTGCCCGAGGTGGTAGATAAGGAGGTCTCTGACCTTATCGGGCCAAGAAGTTTTCCTACTGAGAATCGTTTGGAAGATGTTGTGGAGTTTCAGTGAGGCCTATTGCCTTACGAGTATTGTTTTTTACTAAACACTCTCTAGCAAAATGCCCACTTCGACCACAATATAAACACAGGTTGAGTAGGCGCCTCCGTTCTTTCTCTTCCTTTGACAAGGGTCCCCTAATACCCCCAATTTGCATTGGCTCAGAGTAATCGGACAAGGAGGAGTCTTTCTTTTCATTTCTTAAAACAACCACTCGCATCAGGTTTCCCCGAGTCTTTTCACCTCGTCGTTCTCCTAAACGGTGATCAAGACGAACCACCACATCAATAATTTCTGAGCAATCCGTAGGAGGATCAACTATTTGAGCTATCACATCCTTTAATTCGTCTCGGAGACCTCGATAGAACAATGAGATTCTCTTCTCTTCGGGCCATTACGTTTCGGCGAGAAGTCGATTAAAAGTGGTTATATAGGACAAAAGATTTTGTTTTCCCTGTTTTAAATTTAGGAATTCGTTATCGCTTGCTTGTACAAAGCGATGTCTAGCAAAGAGTTTCTGTAAAGTGTCCTTAAATCGTTGAAAATTATGCAAAATTGGATCATCTCGATCCACATATGGAATGGACCAGGTTGCGGCAGTACCACCCAAATAGGACAGAATAAACGCAATTTTGGTGGTATCGTCAGGGAATGCTGAGGGATGACACAAGAAGTGCAATTGGCACTGATTCATAAATATATGAAACTTTGCTTGATCCCCAAAAAAGCGTTTGGGAGTAGGGGTTGTGACGGAAACATTTACTGGCTGACTACTGGTCGTAGATGTGTCAGAGGAGGCAGGTTTAAACTGAAAACGTGGTGCGTGAATAACCTGTTTAGGTCGAACTGAACCATCATCCCAGGGCGATTCTCATGGTTTATAACGCTGTAACTCGCACTGTAAATCTTGGTTTGTTTGTTTCAATACTGTCACCTCATGCTGTAAGGCCTCAAAAGCCTTAGCTAGTTCTTGGACGGAAGGGTTCTCCATAGTAGGGACATCCATCGCCCAGGCAAATAGTACTTTTGTGGCTTGGCTTTATGTCAGATGAGACTCCAGCCACTCACCTGAATGTCCAGGAAGATTTGCAGGGGCGATGCTAGATCCCAAATCCTCTTGGAACAATTCTCAAAGCTACTGGAGGAACAGCAGGCTTGGCAATTGTCCCAAAAGGGAAGGGGATTGGGAAGACAAGAGAGAAAAGAGAAGTCACCGCAATCATCTGCCACCTGGACCAGCCAGGATCCGAGTTCTTGTGAGCAGGTGTTATGTGTGTATCTTCTTTCTGTAAACAATACGCGGAATATGCTTAGACATCAATAAAACATAATTAGCAGTAAATGAGAATTAAGCTGCACCTAGAATTACCTTAATAATAACTGTTGATGCACAGTAAATCTCTCTGTTTCTTGGAATTGACTGTGTTGACAAATTATGCTTTTAACTCTTAAAGAACTATTGACTGTTAAAGAGAAATATAAATACACAGTAAGTACATGCAATGATTTCAAAGACCTTGGGTTAATTGAATTCCTGAAATAAGGCCCACTACTAATATGAGAAACATACCTAAATAACAAGCCACTTGTCAAACATGGGGGTCAAGGTTCATCAAGGATTCCACAGAAATCGTAACTGAGTTTGAAGGAAATGTGCAAACATTGTTCATTCGAACTCCACATAAAAAGGTATTCAGATTGGTTATTTTCTTATTCAATAAAAGCTTAAAATCATTTAACAATACTGGAGAGAATCGCTTCACCATCTCCTGAAGGATCTGTCTTTTTAGGGACTTGATTTATGTCCTGTCATAGCCTTGAAAGTCTCGAGTGTCCCGTGTTAATTTCCTTTTAAATAGCCTCGCGCACATGCATTCCAACTCCTGACACTGTAAAATCTCAAGCGTGTCTAATGCAAAGCTTGTTCTTTAAAAAACATGGAGATTACTTCACATGCGCTTTCAAATTCAGAGCACTTTTAAAAATGTCACTTAGCTTTCTCTTCCTTGTGAGATCTGCTTGATTGAAGACGGCCTGAGGATTTCTGCCTGAGGATTTCTGCATTCTTTTCCCTGGTGAGATCTGCTTGATTGAAGACGGCCTGAGGATTTCTGCATTCTTTTCCCTTGTGAGATCTGCTTGATTGAAGACGGTATGAGGATTTCTGCCTGAGGATTTCTGCATTCTTTTCCCTTGTGAGGTCTGCTTGATTGAAGACGGCCTGAGGATTTCTGCATTCTTTTCCCTTGTGAGATCTGCTTGATTGAAGACGGCCTGAGGATTTCTGCATTCTTTTCCCTTGTGAGATCTGCTTGATTGAAGACGGTATGAGGATTTCTGCCTGAGGATTTCTGCATTCTTTTCCCTTGTGAGGTCTGCTTGATTGAAGACGGCCTGAGGATTTCTGCATTCTTTTCCCTTGTGAGGTCTGCTTGATTGAAGACGGCCTGAGGATTTCTGCATTCTTTTCCCTTGTGAGATCTGCTTGATTGAAGACGGCCTGAGGATTTCTGCATTCTTTTCCCTTGTGAGATCTGCTTGATTGAAGACGGTATGAGGATTTCTGCCTGAGGATTTCTGCATTCTTTTCCCTTGTGAGGTCTGCTTGATTGAAGACGGCCTGAGGATTTCTGCATTCTTTTCCCTTGTGAGATCTGCTTGATTGAAGACGGCCTGAGTATTTCTGCATTCTTTTCCCTTGTGAGATCTGCTTGATTGAAGACGGTATGAGGATTTCTGCATTCTTTTCCCTTGTGAGATCTGCTTGATTGAAGACGGCCTGAGGATTTCTGCATTCTTTTCCCTTGTGAGGTCTGCTTGATTGAAGACGGCCTGAGGATTTCTGCATTCTTTTCCCTTGTGAGATCTGCTTGATTGAAGACGGCCTGAGGATTTCTGCATTCTTTTCCCTTGTGAGATCTGCTTGATTGAAGACAGCCTGAGGATTTCTGCATTCTTTTCCCTTGTGAGGTCTGCTTGATTGAAGACGGCCTGAGGATTTCTGCATTCTTTTCCCTTGTGAGGTCTGCTTGATTGAAGACGGCCTGAGGATTTCTGCATTCTTTTCCCTTGTGAGATCTGCTTGATTGAAGACGGTATGAGGATTTCTGCATTCTTTTCCCTTGTGAGATCTGCTTGATTGAAGACGGCATGAGGATTTCTGCATTCTTTTCTTCAAGAGTCTCAGCGCTGTCCTTCTTCCTCCTCATATGAAGAAACAAAAAGCCAAGCACCATTGCGTGTAGGGTGTGGCAATTTATAGCTGCAGCAAGGGTGTGGTTACTACGTTTGTCACATATTAATCTCAAGCGTGACTTTGATTTCCCTGGCAATAGCATTCATACTAGGAAACCAAACAAGCATTGCCAAAAGCAAATATCAAACCAAACAAGCATGGTTAAGAATACATGTTGGAACGTGATTAGTAGTAACAGAAACATATCCTAAATTACAGAAACATGATTAAAATAGACCCCAGAAGGATGTTGGCAAATGACACAGGTATGGTGGGAGTTCTGTACATGGGAATTCCTAACACTAGGTAGGGCTGGCAGTGTTGAATTAGGGACTATGTTCTGTGTAAAAGTGTGAGTGATTGATAGCAAAGAGTTTGCTGGTGAAACGTTGGTGTTATATCACCTAGAACGGGTAACACTGAAGGAGTAGCAGGTTCTTCTGAGCTTGAGTGAAGGGTAAGAGGAAGGGATTTACCTGCAGTGTTTGAAGAGTAAACAGAAGTTCTTACTTTGTGAAGAGTAAGCGGAATGTGTTACTCGCAGTCAAAATAAACATATCCTTTATTTAGTGAAACAGACAGAGTAGCGAATGTTTTCATGTTGTTACTAACAGAATTTTGATTAAGAAAACTGAGAAAAATAGTGCGGTAAGATTTTGTGGAGGGTCAGTGGTAGGAGTAAAACTGACTGAAATCGAGTCTGACAGCATTGGAGAAAATAAATTGCATTGAACTATTGCAAAAATGAAATTGTTTGAAGGTTTAAAGAAACTGTTGGGAGGTAAAGAGAATTTTTTTTTAATTGGCTATGCTTCTGAAGGAACACCTGTGCATTTTTTTATCTACCAATTTGGGACAAAATTCATGTATGTGGCTTCACCACTGGTGCAAGATTACTGAAAAGGAGGGTCCTTTGAGGTTTCCAAAAGATGGTACTTTTGAATTGCAAATTGTTGACAAATTAAGGGAAGCGTTATGTGAAATAAAGACACCATCTAGAGCTGCACAATTTGAGGCTTTAAGCATGTGGGAAAAGACAGCAAAAGAAAAAGCAAGTGAGGATAAAAAGGTAAAGCACCAGATGCAGGAAAAGAGAATTAGTGATGATAAAGAACTCAAATTAATAATCATTCAGGGGATGAAATAGTAGATGCATTGTTAACTGAGTGTCCGCCACTTTATGTGGTTTCCATTACAAAATCCTGAAAATAGTGTAAAAGTAAGTACTACAGTGGCTACTGCTTCTGTTGAACAGAGAGAAAACCAGATTGAGAGAACTGTGCAGACATTTCAGATTGACCCACTACATGTTGATTGAGCACTTGCAGTGATACCTCCAGGTGTTACTGCTTCAAATGTGACTGATTCAGTCCAGGAATTGCAAACTGCAGATGCACAGATAATGCCTAGAAAAATTATGACTGTCCCAATGAATATGATCCCTACTGAAAAGATTCAAAGAGCTGCAGAAGGAGTGATTATGGCAGGGTTTATTTCAGAAGCTCAAAATTCACAGATTATTGAACGGCAATTACCCCAGACAGACCAAGCACTGAAAGGTAAGAAAAAATGGTTTTTACAACAATAAATATATTTGAAAATTGGATTTTTAAAACCTGCTTTGAGGAAACAGCAGTGATTAAAAAGATAGAGAGCATAGATGAACATATGAATCCAGACCATGAAAAAGAGAAACAGTTTAATGTTTTAAATTCAGCATTTGAGGGGGGCGTGGCTAGCAGCCGATCATGGCGGCAGCATAAGGGACGAGCTCCGCAGCTGAAGCGGCCTCTTCGTCTATCCGACTCATAATCCGTCACAATTTCCAAGCCCTACAGGAGGGCACCGGAGCCCAGGACCGGGCGGTGTAAGCAGCGAGAAACGGCGTTCAAATCCGAGGTCTGGAGACCAAGCTACGTCGTGGCTGCGGTTTGGCCTACTTCAACCTCATGAACCGGGGTCTTCCCTGACCGAGTGGCCCAGCAGGAAGTGCAGTTGATCCGGGGGACCAGGACCGGAAGTGCCCGCAAGCTGCATAGGAAGGCCGACCACACCAACTCCGCGACGCCAGACCGGGCGCCGACTACGATTCAAAGAAGTGTGACGGAATATAGCACTATCACCGGTGCCCCAACCCTGCTTGAAGGCGGATCGGTGCCCATTAGAGCGAGGGATCCTGAGAAGGTGGAGGACGGGTGCCATTTTCTAGGCCGAGGAAGTCACTACGCACTTATCAACTGCTGACACTCTTCGTCCTGCGGAACAACCTGCCAGTGCCCGATTGAAGGGCCTGAACATAACACACGGCTACGCCTGGTTCGGGGGAGTAGGTGCTCCACTCCGGACAACCTGGAGCGGAGAGGCCCGAAGAGTACGAAGCCTAAGACCATGGCGGGGAAAGGTCCCAAGGGCGGCGCCACACAGACCCGCATTGAACGATATACCTCCGACAAACCAACTGCCTCCCCAGTGACGGGGAAAGATACGGGGGGCAAGACTGCAGATCCCCCGGGAGGAAAGAAGGCGACGTTGGATGATGTGATGCATGCTTTGGCTCAACTACAGACGGCGGTGGGTTCGATCTCCACGGATGTCACTTTGCTTAGAGCCGACCTCCACAAGATGTTGGAGAAGGTTAAAGACATGGAGGTGGTTACAAAATCCCTAGTGGAGGATGTCTCTGAACTCCAACAGGCAATGGGGAAGATGGCGCAGGACAATAAATTGCTGCGTGAGAGGCTTGACGAGCAAGAAGGGCGTTCCAGGCGTAACAACATCCGTATTATTGGGGTGCCGGAGTCGGAAGGAATAAGAACCATGGACTTGTTCGTGGAGAGCTTAATCACGGATGAACTTAAACCGAAGGGCCTGTCCACCTTTTTCTCAGTTGAAAGGGCCCACCGCGTGCCGGGAGGCCAGCCGAAACCAGGGGCGACTCCACGGCCCATAGTAGCCCGCTTGTTCAACTTCCGCGACCGGGACGCCATCTTGCAGGCGGCCAGGTCGTCTCCTCCAGTTAAACTTCAAAACTCCACCATTGCCTTCTTCCCCGATTATACAGCGGACGTCGCACGCAGGCGAAGAACCTTCTTTGAGGTTAAAAAGGAGCTGAGGAAACGAGAATTACCGTACTCCATGCTCTTCCCTGCGAGACTTAGGGTAGTAGCAGAAAACAAAACTTGGTTCTTTGACAACCCAGAGGCAGTGCAGGACTGGCTGGAGGGTTGGAGACCGGGACACCAACCGCGGCGAACCAACCGACCCGGGAAGGGCCGAAACGCGGAACATCGTCCGGACTCCCAGGCTTCGAGAGAGGGCCCAGAGAGCGGCGAGTCCCTGGGTGCAGAAGGCGGCCAAGAAGACAATGAGGAACAGTAATCTCCAGACTTCTCTGTTTCCTTAGACTTTCAGTGCTGTACACGCGCTTCCCGCCATTGGACACTGGGTGATGGACCTCCGAGGGTGTGAATGAGAGACTGCCGGCGGCGGAGAGTCCCTCACCCCAACGCGCAAGTACACTGTTTTGGGGATGGGATATGCACTCTGCTCAGTTGGGGGGGCGGGCAGTTTGGAGTCCGTGTAGCAGGGGGGCAGGGAGGGGGGTGGGCAGGGGTACGGGAATGTTTAAAATTCAGGACCACTTGGTCCGCCGAGTTTTTGTTTTGCACACACACATGTTTATTAGTATGTTTCAGTATATAGGAAGCATCGTCCTTCATGGGGACAGCCAGGTGACCGGTGGGTGGAAGAAATCACATCTGCCCTGCACTTATCTCCGCACACCATCTCACTTATGGCATGAAGGCCTCACGGCCGCCCATCAGTTTTCCCTATGGCTAGGATAGATAACCACACCACACCGGCCCCGTTGCACGTCATGTCGTGGAACGTTAGGGGCCTAGGAGACAAGATCAAGAGGGGCCTGGTGTTGCAGGGCATTAAGAGACAGGGTCCCGCCCTAGTCCTTCTACAGGAGACACACTTATTGGGGGCGGCCTCAAAGGCTCTGGACAGGAGGGGGTACCATATGATAGCGCACGCGGAGTTTACCTCAGGGTCACGTGGCACGGGTATTCTGCTAAGAAAGTCCTCCCAGTACATAGTGAAATCTACGACAATAGATGACCAAGGCCGCTTTGCGGCAGTGCATGGCCAATGGGAGGGTAAACTGCTGAATGTGGTCTCCGTATATATTCCACCGGCATTACAATCAGTAGCTCTGCCGGACCTCGGCAAATTCCTGCTGGAACTCCCTGAAGGAGGGGGCTTCAATATGACGCTCACGGATACCCTCGACCGATTCCCTACACGAACACATACTGATGGGCCCAGTAGATTGCAGGCCTTTTTGGACGCACAGGGTTTAGTGGATGTATGGCGTACATCAGGGCCGGCTCTAGGCTCATGGTGGCCCTGTGCAGGGAGCGTAGGTGGGGGCCCCGGAAGAGGGGGTCCGGACGGGGCGGAGCTCAGGAAGGTGACACTAGTTAAGCCAAGTAATTAGATATTTTAGCATTATTCACTTTCTCTTAATTTCCATTACATATGATTCTTAGATGGCAGCGACACCTCCTGTCCAAACGCACTCACCCCGACATACAAGGGCAGTACATTACACTGCCGGAGAGACGGACATGAGGAAAGATATTTGAATTCTCGGCCTTGGAATGGGCGGAATGGGCTGGCATACATCATAGCTGTCATACCCTGCTCATAAATGTTAATCAGGGATCAATGATGCTTTGCAATGTCAGCAACTTCTGTAACATGTCAATTACACGAAGATATCATGACAAATGTTGGACAAATATTATGTGATGTAGAATGTATAAAGAAATGCCAATAACGATATGTTTAAAAAAGGAGAATGGGACGTGTCCTGGTACCTCTTGAAAGGTAAGGGCTAGAAAGAAAGGTGAATTGGTTCCAAGTTCAGAGTGACAAGACCTTGGGAGCAAGCCATGGGAGAAGAAAGCTCTGTCTGTTGAGGCTGAGAGGGACAAGTGGAAGTCTTTTTGAGGCATTGTCACAGTATTGTTCTTCTTCTTCCAGGACCTGGTGGGACTCTGCCTTACTAACTGTGAGAAGCTGTCCGCTAAGAGCCTGCAGACACTGCTTGACTTCAGCCCCACCCTGGGCTCCTTGAGTCTCTTCGGCTGCGGTAACATTTTCTACGAAGAGGAGAATGCGGGTGGCTCCGAGGACTACGACTGCCTGGCGAACCCATCCGGCAGCTTCGAGTCAAGGACTTCACTTTTCAAGATTTCAGACGCCTGAGACTTCTTAATCTCGGGAGCGTGACAAAAGGAGTGGACGTGAAAAGACTGATTCAACCTCTGACCTGCTTGACCGCCCTTGACCTTTCTGGGATCCAGCTGTCTGACCGTGGCTTCCTCACACAGTGGAAGGACAGCCTCGTCTCTTTAGTGCTTTACAACACTGACCTGTCCGAGGATCACATCCGTGCAATCATTCAGCTGCAGAAACTCAGGTCAGCATCTGGCACCGGCTCTGCCCAGGGATGTCCTGGCTCACATTATACATCTTATTGTCCCTCTAATTTTCACCCATATATTTTTCTTCCTAACGAATCTGGCTGTGTTTCCTTTATGAGCCCTTCTAGACCTTCGGGTTAAGGGTACATTTTCCATACTCGTGGGGTGTCCTGTCCAGCCCTGGGCAAGTGAAACTGAGTGAAAACAACAACGCTCATGCTGCCATTGCCCGGAGGCCGCCAAATCCAGCCAGGGGGCCGCCACTCCAGTGATCCTTCCGATCCGATCCTCGTCATGGCGGCCCCTGGGGTTTGGCACCCTGTGCAGGCGCACAGTTTGCACATGCCTAGGACCGGCCCTGACCGCAGCAGTTCATCCGCTCAGGGGCCCTAACGCACCCTTGTCCCCACCACATTCACAACCAGTTAACATCTCCAATCCGCAACACCCTGACCCACAACATCAACAGATTTATCATGACAGCCGCCTACTGGAGGAATGGAAACTTAAAGAAATCAACAGCATACTCAAGAAGTCCACAGCTGACTTAAACCAACAGAGCAGCTTCTGACTCATCTGCCTACTGCCCTATCCAGCCAAATTGATTGGTAAGGCCACTGACCAGCAACTAACCTCCCATCTCCATCTCCATCAGCTTCTAGACTACAACTAATCCGGAGTCCGACAGAACCACATTACTGAAAACAGAACTGATAGTAACAGCAGATGACATTTGACCATCCTATACTGAGGAGAAAAGGTGCCCCTCATCCTGCTCGACCTCTCTGCAGCCTTTGACCGTCTCCCACAAAATCCTCATCAGAAGACTCCATGAGATCGGGGGACAAGGATATGCATGTGGGTCGGGGAGGGGGGTGAATCGGGCGCCGGGAGAGGGGGGGACGGGCGCGGGGATAGGAGTACGGATGGAGGGAGGGAGAGATGCAGGGAGTGGGACGGAGGGAGGGATACGCAGGGAGGGATATGCAGAGAGTGAGGGATACGAGGAGAGGGAGGGATATGATACGCAGAGAGGAGGGATACGCAGAGAGGGAGAGAGAGGGAAGGATACCCAGAGGGGGAGAGAGAGAGGGAAGGATACGTAGTGGGGGAGAGGGAGAGGGAGAGGGAGAGGGAGAGGGAGAGGGAGAGGGAGAGGGAGAGGGGGAGAGAGAGAGAGAGAGAGAGAGAGAGAGAGAGAGAGAGAGAGAGAGAGAGAGAGAGAGGGGAAGGATACGCAGAGAGGGAGAGAGAGGGAAGGATACGAAGAGGGGGAAAGAGAGAGAGAAGGATACGCAGAGAGGGAGAGAGGGAAGGATACACAGGGAAGGGTACGCAGAGAGGGAGGGATAGAGAGAGAGATGCACACACCATGGTTCATGCTGTCTGGAAAGCAAATGAAACCACAACTTATTTTGCAATGCATGTCCTTTCTTTTACTCGGTCAAGCAAGAATTTGGGACTTTTAAATGAATCTATATATAATATTTACGCGTATTTATGTGCATATGTAAAATTTTAAGGGCCTTGGAGAACACCATACCTAAAAAACATATTGGGGACCAACATCCGGTTCAGCATCCTCACTACGCAGGCATTCTTTGTGATAACGCCCTTCTTTCCCCCCAATCCTACTCCTTGTCTGCATCACTTCCATAGAGCAAACGTGGCCTTTTGTTATGGTCCTGCATCTCCAATGCCCATCTGTGCTGTAAAGTGACTAATAGTCACAGCAGTCAGCTAATCAGAGTAAAACGTTATAATGTTCAGCAGGCTCAATGCCGGAATCTTGCCCATTTTACCAACCCAAACAGCCATTTACTACTTAGTGCAGCGACCTTCAGCTCTTGCAGTGACTACTTTTGCTATTCTTTTTCTTTGTTCAGTTTTCCATTTATGAACATCCATTTTACTGTTTTAAAATTGAATTCCGTGCATCTAGTAGTAAACACGTTCTGGGCTGAGAACAATGGACCCAGTGCCATTGCTTCCACTTGCCAGGCTCGCCCCTTCCTGCTCTGTTAAGTCGGAGGAGGATTGCCCTGGTGTTCAGTAGAAACCTGTCCAGCCTTGGGAAAGTGAAACTGAGTAATAGCAACAACGCTCATGCTGCCATTGCACGGAGGCCGCCAAATCCTGCCAGGGGGCCGCCACTCCAGTGATCCTTCCGATCCGATCCTCGTCGTGGCGGCCCCTGGGGTTTGGCGGCCCTGTGCAGGTGCACAGTTTGCACATGCCTAGGGCCGGCCCTGCGTACATTGCACCCAGATCAGCACCAATACTCCTATTACTCAGCAACCCACAATAGCCTTTCGAGGATAGATTTCTTTTGCACACTAGGTAACGGTCTCCTTAACATTGGCGAGGCAAAGATACAGCCGAGGGGCATCTCGGATCATTCGCTGGTCACCCTGACAGTCACTAGCACAGGTACCAAACGCCAGAGGGTATATCCGATTTTCCCAGGATATCTTAAAGTCCCACAGATTAGTAAAGATCTAAAGAAAGCGACCCGGCTATACTTTGAGGAGAACCAGTCTTCGGTGGACTCCCCCTCCATACTGTGGGAGGCCTACAAAACGGTGCTCAGGGGTCAGGCTATCGCAGCAATAACGAACCACAAGCACACAGGAAGGAAGCATTGGAATTGGAGTTGGGCCTTGAGAGGGCCAACGCTGCCCATATGGCGGACCCATCGGAAGATACACTTCATGACCTGCAGATACATCAGCGCCGCCTCAACGACCACTTGAGACGTGTGACGCTGGCGGACATCGCCGCGACTGAACACAGGGTCTATGATATAGGGGATAAAGCTAGTAAACTCCTGGCGTGGCTAGACAAGAAGCAAGGGGGGGGTAGGAATATACTACAAATAACAGACTCCTATGGCGTCGTCCACACCCAACCGGGGGACATAGTAGAAGCTCTGGCTGATCACTTCCATGAAGTCTACACTCCAACGACAGTGGTGGCAGCTGAAGAGGCCCGGGGCGCCCTCGAATGTGTGCCTCTGCCGAAACTGACGGACGAGGCGGCGAGGAATATCGATGCCCCCTTAACCGTCGACGAAATTCAATTGGCTATTAACTCCCTCCATTCGGGTAAGGCTCTGGGCCCCAATGGGGTGCCCATTGAGTGGTTTAAAACCATGTCTGACTCTTTAAGTATGCCCCTTCTTCAGATGTATGAGGAGAGCAGGTTGAAGGGGACATTACCACCGGATCAGCGGATGGCGACTATCGTTGCTATCCCGAAACCGGGTAAACCGCCCGATGACTGCAAATCGTACAGGCCTATTTCCCTCCTAAACCCGGAGGCCAAAATAATAGCAAAAGTGCTGGCAAACAGACTTATGCCATGCTTAAGTCAACTGATACACCCGGATCAATCCGGCTTCATGCCGCATCGAAGCACGGCCCTAAACCTTCGCAGGGTACACGGAGTTGTGGCGAGACTCTCAATGTTGCAGGAACCGGCAGCGATACTATCACTAGACGCCAAGATGGCGTTCGATTTGGTAGAGTGGACCTACCTCTTCGCAGTGCTCACACGTATGGGCTTTGGTCCAGTATTTATTTCCTGGATACGGATGCTTTATAAAGATCCCATGGCCAGGGTAGTAGCGAATGGCCACATATCTCGGGCCATACGTTTAGGACGTGGCACGCGACAGGGATGCCCACTCTCGCCCCTCCTCTTTGCTTTGGTTCTGGAACCGTTAGCAGTCACTATCCGTACTACGCAGCTCCTGAAAGGGATCCGATGGGATCCACAGTGGGAAGACAGAGTGTCCCTTTACGCGGACGCCATGTTAATATACCTTACTGACCTAGAAAACAGCCTTCCCAACCTCCTAGCACTTTGTAACTCACATGGTCGAGTATCGGGTTATACCATCAACTGGGCGAAATCGAAACTTTTTGAGCTCAAGGGGCCACTCCCACCACTGCCAGATTCCTGTCCGCTGGAGACAGCTCCCTCTTCTTTTAAATATCTGGGAATCCACATCACTCGCGATGAGGCGGAGTTTGCGCGGCTCAACTTGCAGCCTCCCCTGCTCCGACTTCGTAACGATGTGCAACACTGGAAGGAACTCCCACTGACATTGCTGGGCAGGGCAGCGTTATTTAAAATGATGGCCCTGCCGCGCTTTCTATATGATCTTGAGAACGGCCCACGTTTGATACCAGCCAGCTTCCTGCAGAGAGTAACGGCACAGATCACAAGTCTGCTCTGGGGGAATCGGCCAGCCCAGATTTCGCACATAAAGCTAAATAGGAGCTGGTACGATGGAGGCATTGCACTGCCCAATGTTCAACTGTACTATTGGGCGGCCCAACTCAAGATTCTTAATCAGTGGGTCCACGCCCCGCAGGATGACCCAGCCTTTAAAGCGGACAGGACACAACTTGGCACAAATGGCTTACTGGCACCTCTGTATCATCGAGGCACGGCAGCAAAACTCGTAGGGCCCACTAAACACACCGTTCAACTGTGGTACAAGGCACACGCGAAGTTACACTGGGATGGGACCATCACAAAACTGACGCCTTTGTGGGATGCCAAGGCACTGGGTCACCTACGACGCACTAAGGGCTTCACTCAATGGGACAACATTGGGATCTCAACCGTGGGAGACATGTGGACCAGGGAGGGAGTGGTCTCGTTCGCGACCCTTCAAGAACAGTACGAATTGGGGACTAGTGAGTTGTACAGATATATACAGATCAGACATGCCCTACAGGCAGCAATCCCACCAGACACGTCCCCACCAGAATCCTCCCCGCTGGAGGACCGTCTGCTCACAGACTTCATACAGGAAGGTGCTACCTCATTAACATACCGAAAACTCATCAACAATTTACCTGACCCACTAGAGAAGCTAAAAGACAAGTGGATGACTGACATCGGAGACCTAGACGAATCCGACTGGAACGCAGCCATGGCGTCTCCACGTGAGGCGGGTATATCATCTAAATTCCGTTTGGTGCAGTTGAAAATTTTACATAGAATTTATTATACCCGAACGACACTACACAAACTGCAGAGAGCGGACCACCCGCATTGTCTCAGGGGCTGCGGGGCAGAGGGCACGTTTATACACACGCTGTGGGAATGCCCATGTATAGTTAGTTATTGGCAGCGGGTTATACACACCATCGCACAGACACTACACACCTCACTCACATTGGACCCACAGGTTTGTTTACTGAATGTGTGGGGGCCTACAGACCTTACTTTTTATGAAAGAGTGTGGACCACGATAGGGCTTGTAACAGCTAAACGAGATATCGCACAGAAATGGGGTTCGGCAGTAAGTATGGGCGGAAAATCCGTTCCGCTCGCGGATTTTGCGGATTTTCGGTAGATTCGCAATCCGCGAGATTCACGAATTTCCCGCAAAATCCGCAAATCCGCGAGCAGCGGATTTTATGGCTTGCTCGCACTGTTCGCGTGAGTTCGCGACTTCCCAGTTCAACTTCGCGCCCCGCGAATAAGCGCTAAATTGCACAAATACGATCTTAGCAAAACTGAAACTACTTACCAGGTTCAAAAGTTCAAGCTCATCATTAGTAGCCATTTCCTGTAGTGCTTCCTGAGGGGCCCCTCCAGAGTTCAGTTGCCTACTTGCAACTATTATGTGACCCTGCTCTGACCCTCAGAATAGTTACACATATGCCACAAAGGTCCTGAATTACAGCTAAGGGAGACAAGCAGGAGCCAGGCTGGAAGTTCAAATCCAGTGACACATTAATCAGCCCCTAATTCATTATTGTCAGTTGGGGCAGGGCAGGTGTTGTAACTAATTTTGCAACAATGAAAGCACTTAGCAAGTGCAAAAGTTCACTAATCAGGAAGCACTAAGGAAGCAGGTGCCAGCTAAAAAAATATTCTGTGACACATTAATCAGCCCCAAATTAATTCAGGTCACTTGAGGCAGGGAAGGTGTGCTTTGCTTTGCCACAATAATGTACACTGGACAACCAGAGGGTGCTGTGATGAAACAGAGGGTGGCATGGGTGAGCCAGAGGGTGGCATGTGGTGACAGAGGGTGGCAGTGATGAAGAAAAGTGTCCCAAACAGGCTGGACACGTAGAAACAACAAGTTCGCAAAACTTGCGACCCGACAGGTAAGTTCGCGTTTGCAAAATTGTACAAAAACCCTCGCGACCTGGCAGAAACCCGCGCGAACACAAAAAAAAAAAATCCGCAAATTCGCGAGAATTCGCGGATTTTGCGGATTGCGAGTTCGCAAATCTGCAAAATTCACGAACGCGAGATTCGCAAAATTCACCCATGCTTATTCGGCAGACCTCCCCACACTGGCGCAGTGGATCAGGAACATGGATATGCTTATGTTAACAGAGAGAGCAGTCTACAAATTAAGGGATAACCCGCGCAAATGGAATGGGGTCTGGCAACCGTGGAACTCCTATAGGGGAGATATTTGTGAGCCATTACCGGAAGAAGACCTTGAAGGTTCAGATGATGAGGAGTACACTGAATAGGGGCCGAGGCCAAGGATTGGCTACCTGCATGGGGGGAACGGGGCTGGTCACGTAAGAATGGGATTTGAAGGGGGGGGGGGGCGGGTTGTGATCTTGGGAGATGTATGCGGCTGGTCCCTCACAGGACAGCTACGATGCTAGATAACATGCTACGAATAACTTATTGTCATGCTGATTCATGTGTGTAGTTCTTTTAGTTTACGTTTATTGTAATAACAAAAAAACACAAAAAGCAAATTGTATTTTTACTGTGAATTCATTCGTTCCACATATATGAACATCTTGATAATTGATGCTATTCCTGCAACCGGACGGGGTTTCGAAGTCTCCGTATTGCCTACATATGCTTCATACTGCAAGCCGGCCTCAGGGTTGTAGGCGTATATGTGTATGTTGATGATAACACTATATGATTTTGCAATAAAAATAAATTTAAAAAAAAAAAAATCAGCATTTGAACATGAAGAAATTAACAGTCCCTGATGTTTAAATAATGAAAATATGAACCAGTGTCAGGAAAAATAATTAATTTCCCTGAGTAAGGAAACAGCTGCATGTGCAGTAACTACACATGATGGACTGACAGATTTGGCTCAAAATTATGAAATTGGTGTTTCAGGAAGTTTTTCATTTCAGAAAGTTTTCAGGGTACATATGGGTGATGAAGCAAATGAGAAAATGTGTCCTTCAAAAACGCATTTGCACATTGCAGAAAAAATAAAATATATTTTCAAATGGAATGGGTTTGAGAAATTAGGAGACAAATGGGCAAGAAAACATGAGAAGAAAAAGAAACCACCAGACTTTGTTAGGGAAAATAATAAACAGGATGAGGGAGAAGCTTTTGCTTACTCATTGAGAGAAAAGGTGTGAGAAGTGCATGTGCATGGGCCAAAGAATAAAAGTGAACTTGCAGCAATTCTGAACACATTTCCACAATTGAGAGACAAATGTATGCTGTGGTACCCACAAGTTGATGGATTTGTTGAAATGTTAAAAGAGTTGTGCGTTAAGTTGGAAATGGTCTTTTACGTTGCCATGCAGACAAAATTGTGGTTTGAATCTAAAGTTGTGCGAAGAACAGGTAAAGAGACAATGAAAAGGGTTTGCATGAATGTACCATCATTTTCTGTTGTTATGGAGAAAATTTAGCAGTGATTACTTTTCCTGAAGGGCAGAGTGCCAGCAAAAGATGTTAATTGTATACAGATTAAAAGAACAAAACATGAGCTTGAAAGATTGGTTCATGAGTTTTGTGAAAGTTTGTGTTTAATGTTTCAGCAACACAGTGGTAAAGAATGTCCTGATGCCACTAACATAAGATTCGTTGCGACTCAGTTGGTTATTGGTTTAATATTCTCTGATCAGATCAGTGTGCACATAAAGCAAAAATTGATTTGTTTGCAAAGCAAGCTAATAGATGGGCATCTGAAGGATGAAGGGTACTATTGTACCGGACAGGGAATTAATCCAAAAGAGGTTGAAGAAAAACATATGATGGTACAGAGAAGGTTTGCACAGAAACATTTTCAGAATCAGTTGTTTGCAGAGAATAAAAGTGTGGTACAGGGTGATGTTTCACAAGCAGAGGTAAAAAGTGCTCAAGGAAGATTTGGTGTTGCACAGGATGGAAATAAAGGTGTTTTGGTTTGTGCAAATTCAGGTATGGATGTTGTACTGCTGGAAAAAGTGTCCTTTTGCCATCTATATAACAGATGTGAGTATCGGAGGAAGAAATATAAATTTAATCATGATCACAAAAACATAGTCAAATGCAGATACAAATTATGCCAGTTATGAAAATGCAAATGTCAGTTCAGAAACAGGTACCTATGGCAGGAGTTTTTCAAGCACAAATGGTCCCACAAAATATGGAAAATGCTAAAATTAATTTAAATAAGTTGTCCAGAGCAAATGTGAATTATTTCCAGAGACAAAAAGAGAACCCAGATCAACAGGTTGTTGTGTTTGAAAATGAGAATTTAAACCCTCAAAATTCTGAATTTACCAAGTCCATTGTGAAAGCAGTAGACTTAGTTGCACAAGTTTTAAACAAAGAAATTACAAACCCAGATTTAGAAAAATGTACACCAAAAATAGGCCAATTTGAGGAAAATTACCAATTTGTTATTTGTGACTCAGGCCTAGCAGGAAAACAATTATTCAGAAACTGAATATGAGTGTCTAAATGTCATGAAAATATGCTTAAAGCCAAAATCAGACTTTAACCTCTTCTCTGCGGATGACGAGCTCAGCTCGTCATCAGCCACGGTGGTCGTGTGCGGATGATGAGCTGAGCTCGTCCTGTAACGCTGCTTTTTCAAATTTGCCGCACACAGAGGGGAAAGCCGCTGCAGCGATGCGGTTAAGGATGAACGTCTGAGTCAGCCCAACAATGTCCATTTTGTAGATGGCCCATATTGGAAAGGTAACAATGACACATTAAAAGCAGTATATGCTGTTCTTCTTATACATTATGTGGTCAAAGCTTTGTGGCTTTCAGTAGTTACCTCAGCCCAAAATTCGAAATTGATTGCCCTTACCATAACATGCAGTATATATGCTCAATTGGGAGTCACTGTTGTCATGGGAGGGAGAAATGCTAATTCAGTTGCACAAATTTGTGTTCTATTAGCATATACATTCAATGCAATCTTCAAAGGTGAATTAAAAGAGGCTCAGAAGCAGAACAACAGGGTTGTATCGGATCACTGACATAATATCGACAGACAAAATTTCGACCTACCAAAATATCGAGGTAAAAATATAGAATGCCAGAATATCGACTGCCAATCTACAAACAGGTAAGTACAAAAATATCGACTCCAAAATATCGATTGTAAAAAATATAGACTGTCAAAATATCGAATTTTTTAAATGTCTTAAAATTAATTTAAAAGTAATATATTAATAAATATAATTAATTTAAAAATACTTAAAATAATTAAATAAATGTAAAATTCTTAAATAATTAATGTAACTAAAATACAAAAAAATATATTTTTTAATACATATACATATATATATATATATATATATATATATATATATATATATAAAACAAAAGCTCCTCCTCAGCACGCTCTGCGCTCGCAGACACCGCTTCCACGCCAGCAAGAATGAGGAACGGACCAACGAAGTCAGCAAGATATGTTTTTATTATTCCAACAGAACCAGCGACGCATTTCGAGCTGAAGAGCCCTTGTTCACGCCGCAACATGTTAAGAATTATGATGCTTTTTTATATACTTTTAGTGATAACATCACCACCCCCTAGTGGTGATCACCAGTGTCACATGTGTAACAAATAGTGAAGACATACTTCCGCTTTTAGTCTTTTTTTGCTCATGACATAAAGAGAAAACACAGTTACTGGTTAAATCCAAGTAATGACCCAGCTGCTGAATTAAGCTGGTTATTTAAGACCCAAATGTCACAAAATGTAAACAATCAATGTACAATCAAAAAAGGGCCTAATCAGCCATATCAAATATTGTTTGTAGCATGTGCAAATCTATACATTTTAGTAGCGAAAGTTAAAGTGCGAAAAGTGTGTAAAAAAGTGCAAAAGTAGAAGAATCTCAAAAAGTGCAAAGTGCAAGGATAAGCCGCGTTACCATCGGAACAGAGATACCTGATACTTCATATTAATCTATACTCTCAATTTCCTGAGTTCATAAATGGCTATATTATTAAATAGAAGGTTCTCTAAAAATTACAAATGGTAAAACTCTATATCAAAAAAGCTAAAAATGGGAATATGTAAAAATAGTACCATATCCCATATATATACATCATGATCAACTGTACAGTGAAAAACTTATACAAAAAGTAAGAAATATTTCATAATGTTTCAGAATAATACAGTTCAATTGTATAATTTAACAGGAACTAAGTTTAAAAGACTTAAATACCAGAATAAATACAGAACTGTAAAATGCTGTTAAAACAGATGGAAGTGTACGTTAGAAAATACATATACATCATGAGATCTTAGAATTGATAGGCACAGAAAACACTAAACAGCAACTCGGTACAATATAAGATAGATGTTATCAGCTCTGTTGGTGCTTCAATAAAATGTAGCTCCTAATAGGGAACCTAACTAGGAGAAGAAGGACCACACATCTAAGAATACTGGATAGGTGCAGATAGCTCTGATAAGATGCAACCAGGTAAATGTTTACAGATAATGGTGCATTTCTTCAATATTATTGAGCCCATTAGGCCAACGGCTATCGAGCTCTAGAATAAATCTGGTCTCCAGTTTTCTGAGCTGCAGTTCACGATCACCCCCTCTCTTCAGGCATGGTACTGCTCCAATAACAAAGTAACTCAGACAGTTCAGATCATTGTTATGTATCCGTTTGAAATGACGGGCGACTGGGTAGGCTGGGTCACTGTGTAATATAGCCCGCAAATGCTGTAATATCCGGACATGCACCTGGAGCTTAGTGCTGCCCACATATCTAAGCCCACAGGTGCATGCCAGGACGTAGACAGCATGATCTGTCTTGCAAGAATAGTTACCTATGATCGGTTTGGTAACAGTACTAAAAGGGGTGGAATAGTGTGTGGTAGTGGTACCGAATTTACAGGCTCGGCAACTAGAGCATCTATAGAAACCTCGAGTAGGGCGTAACCAAGGTGTTTTCATTTTAAGTTCAGGAGCTGCCTTATCCAAAGAATTACCCATAGTTTTCGCGCGTCTAAAAGTCACAGTAGGGGAAACAGGCAATCTAGTGTTAAGTATATGGTCACTCAGTACAATTGGCCAGTTCTTGTTAATGATGGACCTAATTTTGCTGTCCTCTCTACTGTAAGTTGTGATCAGGCGCGGGCAATCTGATTGGGGTTCAGTAATGGTAAAGTTTTCAGTCTCAGAAGTAGATGTTGGAAAGAGACTCTCCCTAGATCGGGATAAGGATTTTTTCATGGCTACTTTTAAGATGGTGTCAGAATAGCCCCTTGCTTTTAATCTTGTCATGAGTTCTCCTAGACATGCATTGTAGTCTGAAGGAGAGCTACAGATCCTTTTTAACCTTAAAATTTCACCATACGGGATTCCTGAGATAGTATGTTTGGGATGCATACTAGTTGCGTGCAATATAGCATTTCCCGCTGTAGGTTTTCTGTGTAGTGTGGTGTTAAGTGTACAGTTGGTAACATACACCTCAACATCTAGGAATTGAATTCTATTCTTATCAATGTGCGCTGTAAAGTTGAGATTAAGTGAATTACTGTTGATATCTTGGATAAATAAAAGGGCTTCCTCTTTACTCCCTCTCCAAGCATATTATTAACAAAACATATACAATATTTTTAACGTAGGATAGCGAGAGGGTTAAATTGATTATAACCACTCCAGTGAGTGCAACAGTGGAGAAAACGTTGGATAGCATAGGGGTAAAAATTACCATTCCCACTCCAAAAAGTGCAACAGTAGGGAAAGCATTGGATAGCGTAGGGGTAAAAATTACTATTCCCACTTCAGTGAGTGCAACAGTAGGGAAAGCGTTGGATAGTGTAGGGGTAAAAATTACTATTCCCACTCCAGAGAGTGCAACAGTAGGGAAAACGTTGGATAGCGTACAGGTAAAAATTACTATTCCCACTCCAGTGGGTGCAATAGTAGGGAAAACGTTGGATAGCGTAAGGGTAAAAATTACTATTCCAACTCCAGAGAGTGCACCAGTAGGGAAAGCATTGGCTAGTGGGAGGGTAAAAATTACTATTCACACTCCAGAGAGTGCAACAGTAGGGAAAACGTTGGATAGTGGGAGGGTAGAAATTACTATTTCCACTCCAGAGAGTGCAACAGTAGGGAAAGCGTTGGATAGCATAGAAATTAAAATTACTATTCGCACTCCATGGAGTGCAACAGTATTGAAAGCTTTGGATAGCGTAGGGGTCAAAATTACTATTCCCACTCCAGAGAGTGCAACAGTAGAGAAAGCGTTGGATAGCGTAGGAGTAAAAATTACTATTCCCCCTCCAGAGACTGCAGCAGTAGGGTAAGCGTTGGATAGTGTAGGGGAAACAATTACTATTCCCACTCCAGTGAGTTCAACAGTAGGGAAAGCGTTGGATAGTGGGAGGGTAAAAATTACTATTCCCACTCCAGAGAGTGCAACAGTAGGGAAAGCGTTGGATAGTGTAGGGGGAAAAATTACTATTAACACTCCAGTGAGTGCAACAGTTGAGAAAGTAAATACTTCATATATATTTGAAAATAATTTAAATATTAATACCAATTACAAATTAATTAAAATGAATTCCCAATTTAAGATATTATAATTATTCAATTTAAAATAATAAAATTAATTTAATTACTAAAAAATAATTACCTATTAATACAAAATATTTACGAATAACAATGAATTATTAAAACATTTAAAAATATTTAACAATTAATTCAAAATAAATACCAATTTATATATTAATAAATTTAATTAATTACAATTAAATGACTTCCCACCCAATTCCCCTATAAATCCACAACCCACTACAAAAATTATACACATAAAATTAACATAATTATCAATCAATTAATAAAAAATAATTACCAATTAAAATTAAATAATTACCAATTACAAATTAAATTACAATTAAATCTAAATAAATAACTATACAAAAAAGGTATTAAATTATTTATAATTAAATTACTTCCCACCCTATTCCCCTATAAACACACAACCCACTCCAGAAAATAAATGAATACAATTAACATAATTATCAACTAATAAAAATTAATTACCAATTATTTTTTAATTAATTGCCAATTAAATAATAATAAACAAGTAATTGTAAACAAATACAAATGAATTAATATATTTATTTAAATATAATTAAAATACTTCCCACCCTATTCCCCTACAAACCCACAACCCGCTCCAAAAAATAAATAGATAAAATTCACATACTTATCAATTAATCAATTAATAAATATTAATTACAATTATATTTTAATTAATTTACAATCAATAATTAATTACCAATGAATTATACATAAATACCAATAAATTAAAATATTAAATTAAATATAATTAAATTACTTCCCACCCTATTCCCCTATAAACCCACAACCCGCTCCAGAAAAGAAATAAATATAATTCACATAATTATCAATTAATCGATTAATAAAAATTAATTACCAATTATATTTTAATTATTTCCAATCAACAATTAATTAACAATTAATTGTACATAAATACCAATAATTTTAAATATTTAATTAATTATAATTAAATTATTGCCCACCCTATTCCCCTATAAACCCACAACCCGCTTCAGAAAATAAATAAATAAAAATCACATAATTATCAATTAATCAATTAATAAAAATGAATTACCAATTATATTTTAATTAATTGCAGATTAATAACTAATTAACAATTAATTGTACATAAATACCAATAAATTAAAAATTTTAATAAATATAATTAAATTACTTCCCACCCTATTCCCCTATAAACCCACAACCCGCTCCAGAATTATATTACGAAAAAATTAAATACCATAAATTGACTTAGTTACTTACCTAAAATTCGATATTTTTGTTGTCTATATTATATCCATCTATATTTTTGTTGTCTATATTCTGTCCCTCAATATTTTTGTTGTCTATATTCTGTCCCTCGATATTTCTGTTTTCTATGCAGACCCTCCAGGATATCGCGATTTCGCGATTTGCCGCGAAATCGGCACTTTTAAAAAAATGCCGCGATTTTTACAAAAATGCCCGCGAAATCAGCATTTTTTGTAGAAATCGCGGCACTTTTCGCTATATCCTGGGGGTCTGCTTTATGTGGCTATCGCCTGTGAATTGGGCATGCAGCCAAGATACTCAGCAGCATTGGAGATGCACAGCGGGGTGGCAACCCTCACACCTCCAGGCCTTGATGACCTGTTAAGAGGTGCTTCGAAGGTGACTGAGAGGAGGGGGGGGCAGCCCTGACACCTCCAGCCCTTGCTGATCTGTTAAGAGGCACTGCGAAGGTGACTGAGCGGGAGGGGCTGCAGGCTCAGGAGCAGCGACATCTATTCACATGCAAACAGCCCTGAATGCATCATGTCTCTGCTATTTGGAGGGGGCTCGCACATTCCATTTCTACCCAGGGCCCCAAACATCCGAGACTCGGCCAGATTACACCCCTGATTACACCGAGGCAGCACGTGGTTCTCTTCACAGAGCGTAATTACTGTCACTAAATTGTAAGTAAACCTCGGTTCTTCAACATGCAGTCTAAATGTAAGAAAATAAAGAAATGGCACAATCACACCCACACTGATGGGCCCCCTGCAGCGAGGCTGAAGTGCTTGATGGGCCTCTTCTCAAAAGGGCTCAGCTCAAGATTAATATGGAAAGGTCGGTGAGTAAGTAAGTGAAGGGATGGGTGAATGGCTGGATGAATTAGTGAAAGGGTGAATGGATGAATGAAAGATTGAATAAATGGATAATGAGAGAGGATGGATGGATTGATGAGAGGGGACGGATGGAGAGAAAATGTAAATAGCTGGATGTATGGGTGGAAGGGTAGCTGGATGATGGATGAAGGGAAAGATGGATGAGGGGAAGGATGATAGATGAGGAGAAGGATGGATGGATGGAGGGGAAGGATGGATGGATGGATGAGGGGAAGGATGGATGGATGGATGATGAGGGGATGGATGGATGGTTGATGAGGGGGTGGGTGAAAGGATGGATGATGAGGGGAAGGGTGGATGGATGGATGAAGAGGGGAAGGGTGGATGGATGGATGATGAGGGGGTGGGTGAAAGGATGGATGGATGGATGGATGATGAGGGAATGGATGGATGATGAGGGGGTGGGTGAAAGGATGGATGGATCGATGAATGATGAGGGGAAGGATGGATGGATGATGAGGGGAAGGATGGATGGATGAAGAGTGGGTGGGTAGAAGGATGGATGGATGATGAGGGAAAAGGATGGATGGATGATGAGGGAAAAGGATGGATGGGTGATAAGAGGAAGGATGGATGATGAGGGGAAGGACAGATGGATGGATGGATGATGGGTGGGTGAAACGATGGATGGAAGGAAGGATGGCTAAGTGAAAGGGTCGATGGAGAGAGAAAGGGAGGATGGATGGATGACTAAAATAGTGGATGGGTGGAAGGATTAGTAAGTGAAAGGATGGCTGGATTGGTGAAAGGGTAAATGGCTGAATGGATGAGTGAATGGATGGATGGGATGAGGAGTGGATGGATAAGTGTACAGATGGATAGGGTAAATGGGTGGATGGATAATGGAGATGAGTGAAAGGATGGATGAGGGGATGGATGAAGGGATGGATGAGTGAAATGATAGATGGAAGGATACATGATGGATAGGTTTGCAAATGGTTGAATATGTTTGGAAATGGCTGGGCTTACTTATATACTATTGCGCGACCTCTGATGTGTTAAAACGTACCTATTGTCCTGAAGTTTTGTCCTGAATTTTGACCTCCTGTCCTGAATTTGTGTCCTGAATTTTGACCCTTTGTCCTGAATTTGGACACTCACCGTCCTGAATTTGCACCAATGCCAGTTGGTCACCCTATTCGCGGGCTTGGAGACGGAGCGCCGTGCAGAGATGTCTGTCCCTCAAGATAAACAGACATAACCACTCAGCCGAGAGAGCTGAGGCGCACACGGGACGGGGTATCTGCAGAGGCGCGCTGGACAAGGGATGAAGTCAGAGGGTTGAGCTCACCTATTGCAGACCATTTCCCCCTGGGAGTGAGCCATGGGAAAAATCCTAGAGGCGAGAAATTTAACACGGGCGTCAAGTGGCCCCATGTCATGGGTGTCAACTTCAACCAGTCCCCGCTTTTAAATCGGAGACGATTTGCAGGCTGACATTTTGCAACGAAACTACAAGTACCAACATGCAGTTCGCTACTGTTTAACAAGTGACCACTTGGCGGTTTTGACTGCTCTTTCTCTAGTGTTTAGATCTGGCGAACGGGCATCCGGTGGGATATCAGGTCGTGTTCAAAATACACTGTAAAGGGGCGATAGGTATAGCCATCATTAGTGCAGCAGGTACAGTGGCACCAAGCTCTAAGGCTATTGCAAGACACAAACTGACCTGCAATGGTACGCCTCTTCCGGCGCAGGGCTTTGCAACGTGACGCATCTGGGAGATGCGTCACGTTGTAAATACCCCGCACCATGGTGCATCTTTTGCGCCGCCGCTGCGTCACAAAAGTGACGCAACGGCGGCGTAAAAGCAGCGCAAGGGGCTTGTAAATCTGCCCCAAAGTGTCTACATTGTAAAGAAACCAAATATACATAGCTTCATGTTGTTAAATAACTAAAAAAACTAAGATATCTGTGTTTGTTGTAGGAAAAATGGCCACATAAAATGCCGCAAAATTGCCGCTAAATTTCCATATTTGTGCCGCTAAATTTCCATTTTTGTGCCGCTAAATTTGCTAATCCATGCCGCTATATCCTGGGGGGTCTGTCTATATTCTGTCCATTCGATATTCTGTCCATTCTATATTTTTGATTCGATATTATTGTCCTTCTATTCGATATTTTTGTAGTCTATATTCTGTCTTATCGATATTCTGTCTACTCGATATTTTAAACTCGATATTTAACTACCTCGATACTTTTGTTGTCGACATTATGTCTGTATACCGTTGTATCAGAACTGTTTTTGAGAAAAGTGGCAACTGCATAGTGGCAAATGTGCTATTGCAAAAACTGATGCCCAAGAATAGATTGCCAGTTTCTCTGAAATCGGATCATAATGAGGTCTCAAAGATAATGAGTGCAGAACAACAGTTTGGACAAGGAATGGATTGTAGCTATCTGCCTGAAGTGTCAATCATAATAAAGAAACACAAAGGCAGCACCGAGTTACACTTTGCAAAAGACTGGGTTTCAGTATCACCAAAGTGGCTTGAAAATGCATATGCAAATGTACTTGTGGAAAACACTGATGAGAACACTAGCCATTGCTGTGTAGGTCTGGTTGAGGTAAAGCGTGCAGTTTCTCATCAGATTGCAGCTGCTACACATGATCTGCATAATGGATGGTGCAACAACTTTGATCTGAGAGATGCTGTGCTGAGACATCTGAATCTGATCAAAGTGAAAATAAGAGTGAAAGGTCTTGGTTGAAAAAGTGCGAAGGATTGATGGTGCTCTGTCAGAGTTTCTCAGCACCTAAGTGGTTAAATTTGCATTGAAAAAGTACAGAATGCCAAACTTTATGAGCCATACTGATGGCAAGCTGGTGATAAAGAGTGAAGAAATGCTGAAACTGTCCTGTTGAATTCTCCTTTTATTATTTTAGTTACTTATTTTAAAGAAGACTAACAGTTCTAAGAAGCTACTTATAGGACTCTGCACTAAACATTTGAGCTGGGCTATATATGATCTGATTACAGAAGACTTGCGTTTGCGTTTGCTTAGAAATAGAAGTAAAAATGTTATATGCTCAGCGTTTGCAATAAAAATGTCACCTGTGAAATTAAATAAGAGCGATGATTTAATAATAATTTGAGGTATTATGATTTGAATCATCAGAAGGGTGGATTGATGGAGCAGATTTCATCTGCAGTCAGGCATTGCTTTATTTTTGTGCTTCAGACAGACTGCATTTAAAATTGACACACACATTTTGGTGCTAGTTAAAATACATGGCACATAAGACATGAAATGAGGCCTAGTCGGTCTGAAATGCTTTTTCTGAATTAACATGTGTGTTTTTGCAGTGTAGAGAAAAACTTGTGATTTAAGTGGCCTTTTTAGCTTTGAAGAATGACCATAGAATGAGTTTTCTCTTCCCAGCTCTTTTCCTTGTGATCTACACCCCTGTCTGTCAGGTTTTGTGAGCATGAGCGCCTACCTGACGTTTAAGACTACATCTCCCATGACCCTTTGCAGTAGGGAGGTACTTCAAGGAGAAACGCGCTGAGGAGGATGCGCGTAACTCTGTTTTCCTGTTTGTAGTTCCTGCGTCCTGGAGTGCCTTGCCTCGCTGTCTTCTTGATCTTCCCTGCCGGCGACTAATTGCGAGGAGTCCTGTTTTCGGCCCGGTGCCTTCGGAGCGGTGAGTTCGGTAAAGTGCGGCTGCGCTTGCGGTAGAACGGAACGCTGTGTGTCGGCTGACCACGCGTTACCATTCCGAACTCTATCCTGCATGGTTTATTAATGCTGCGGAGCATAGTAGTTTGTTTGCTACATGTTACCGTGGCTGGATTGGATTTCATTTTGTATATTAGCGGAGCGCAGTGTGTGATCTGGCCACGCGCTACCGTTTACCAGTGCTGTTCTACTTATGTTTCATAACGCGGAGCTATGTGAGTCTGGAGGCCACTTGCTGCCATGTAATTTCTTTGCTCATTACCTGTGTGTTAGTACAGCGGAGTTCAGTGGTGTTACTACGGGCTACCGTGTGTATAGAAATACATTTGACCATTGAATGGGATATACTTACCATGACTCTGAAGGATTATGACGATACAATACTCCTGAAGCTAACAGAGTGACGTTTAGTATATAAAGAAGTTGATTAACACTCTTTTACTCCTTTTGATGGTGCTGGGAGTTCCTACCCAGTAGAAAAAGCCTTGTTCCATCATTCCATGATTTGGGGCTAATGCCAGAGTATTTTCTGATACATTCTAAGGAACTGCATTTACGTATTGGCTATACTGTAAGAGGTTTGCTTCTGGTTACTTTCACAGCCTATTATCCTCGCAGATCCTTCCCCTTCCCTTATATCCCTTGCCTGATGGTTCAAACTCCCTGTTACTAAAGTCAGGGAGTTGGTAACATCTGAAGGTGGACCCCTATATAGCAACGATTGGATCCTGTGGAGCGTAATCCTGACAGAATTACACGCCCACGAATTGTGCTCCACCCGATCCGGTGGTTGAAGGGGTCATGGCCACTATGGATGATGTTCTCCAGGCGCTGGTTTTAGTGCAGCAGGAATTGATTTCCTCCAAAGCTGAAACAGCTGCCTTAGGGAAAAGTGGATAAGTTATCTAGGAATCCTTTTGATGCCTCCACCACAGCTCCACAAATACAAGTCACGGTGCCCCCTCCCATCCCCTTGGCGAGTCCTGAAAGATACTCAGGTGATCCGTCTAAGACCCAAGTATTCTTAACGCAAATCATTGCATTTTTCGTGCAAACCATCATCCTTCCCCACCAATCATTCACGAGTGGCGTTTGCAATTTCTTATTTGAGTGGTGATGCAGCCAACTGGGCGGTACCTCTAGTACGAAATGATGATGCCATACTATCCAACTGGGTGGCATTTCGTGCAGAGTTTGAGAAAGTGTTTGATAGAAGGGCCACCACCTTTAGCGCAGACAAAGAACTGTTGGAGTTGAAACAAGGGAGACAGGACTTGGTATCGTACCTTACGACCTTTAACAGGTTGGTAGCGGAAACTGCATGGCCAGAGGAGAAGCGAATGTCGCTGTATTACCAAGGTCTAAGAGAAGGGTTAAAAGACATTATTGTCCAAATAGACCCACAAACCCTCACTTGTGTGGACATGATAAATCTTTCCCTAAGGTTGGATGGCATACTCACAGAGAGGGGAGGAGAACATCGTAAGGCAGAGAGGGGCTACTACTGGTCCGAGTACTTCCCCCGGAAAGGTGGGTACCCTACAGAGACAGGCAGTGAACCTATGTAGATAGGAGCAGTTAGAGCACCATTATCCAGGGGGAACGAGAGAGCTGCAGAACCCTGGGATTATGTATGTATTGTGGAAAAAAGGGGCATTACGTAAAAGAATGTCCTGTGAAACCCAAGAACACAGGGAGCTGGTCTAGAAATAAGAGAGTGGCCGTGTCATCCACTTCTGCTGAGGACACACCACCGATGGTGGGGGAAGAAACAAAGTGGAAACTCCCTTCACTCACAGCCTCCACCTTTCAGGACCATGAATCCCACATAGTGCTTCCTATGACCTTAAAAAACCAGGACCAGGTCCATCAGGTGATGGTGATGGTCGATTCAGGAGCCACAGGGAACTTTGTGGATAGCCGTTTGGTTTCTTCCTTGGCTCTTCGTAGGGTACATAGGAAGAACCCCGAAGAAGTGTGGGCAGTGGATGGGAAACCATTGAAGTCAGGTCTCATAACAGAACAAACAGAACATCTTGTCTTATCTGTGCCTGTAAGTGGAGGTATACATCGGGAAGAGCTAAGATTAAACATCATAGAAGCTCCCCAGTATGAAGTTATTCTGGGTATGCCTTGGCTAAGCTATCACAATCCCACCGTACAATAGAGGAATAAAACCATACAGTTTCTAGACCCTAACTGTCGGGATCATATCATACAAGACCTAGACACACAAGTGATTGCTTTGTTAAACTCATACAGTATAGCTATGTAGGGGGTGGCAGGGACCGACACTAATTGGTGGACTGTTAACAATGACCACTCCTCTCTTTCGTCGTATCAGGAACCATGGGACGCAGAGTCAGAGGCGTGGTGGAGGCAAGTTCAAGAAACTGAGGGGAACTGTTCCTTTAGGGACGCAGAGGAGGAGAGGAACTACACACCCCATTGTGACGTGCTGTTTTGCCAAGTGAGCCCATTGGAGGAGCCGTACACGCCCCCATCTGACGTGTCCGGAGGAGCGGAGAAAAAGGAGGAAGCCAAGAGGGAGGCGTGTCTCGACACCTGGAGTAAGAGAGGAGAGTGAAGGGAGACTGCAGAGGACGGAGAAGGTTTCACGGAAGAAATCGCGGACGACCGGAGAGCAAGAGCAGCTGTGCCTGGAGGCCATCGTTCTCAAGCACCGCCCAGCCACACCCACTGAGGAGTGTGGCTCACACAGGTGCGTGAGCGGGTAGCGGGTTGGCTTGGACGGCGTGGAAACGCCGTGTAAATAGTGTAAAAAAACGAATTTCTTTCCTTCCCCATTTTCCTAAACCCCTTTCCGCACCCTCCATCCCTCCCTACAAATTGTCCCTTCACTTACCCTACACCAAAACGAGTTTATCTACGAGCACTAAAAGCCACCGGTGTCCTCACTTCCCGACGGGTCCTAAGGGTTGTAGGACATTTGCAGAGTAGAGTCTAAAAGCCTTTCTTTCTCTCCCTGCATGTGGCGTTGGGACCCGGCCTGAGACAAAAGCCTGGAACACCCCGAAGAAGAGAGAAGGCGGACCAGTCCTCATCGATTTCGTGCCCTTGCTGATACTTTGGACCCTGCCACTTTAGCACGTGAAAGACAGACTCAAAGGAAGAAAAAAACGTTTATAAAAATAAAACCCCATTTACCTAGTTCTGTTGTACGTGTCCCTCCTTCTGAACCGCCACAACTGGTGTCAAAAGTGGGATCAGAACCATCCATCCCGTCTGCAGAGATGGATCAATTGATAAACCATATAGTCAAAGGACAAGAGAAGCTTGAATGGGCGGTCGAACGTCAAATGACCTCGGCACAAGCCGACCCGGAAACGTTCAAGGGAGCTATGACTGCCCAGATGGAGGGTCTACAAAGAGCTCTGAAAGAACCAGGTAGTGCACCTATGCTAGATAGGAGAACACCGTTGCACATCCCTCTGGGGTATCATTACAGAAATATAACCCCGGAGAAGACCCTGATGCCTTCATGACAAACTTTGAGAGGGCAGCCAGAGCCTGCGGGTGGCCAGAAGAGAAGTGGCCGTTCTTCTTGGCGCCACTGTTGACGGGGGAAGCGCAGGCAGCGTATCAAGTAGCAAATGCCAACGGAACAACACTGTATGCGCAAATCAAACACATAATCTTAGACCATCTCGGTCTGGACTCGGAGGCATACCGAGTCCGCTTCCGCAAAGAGAAAGGAGTGACCGGTGAAAATCCCAAGACATTGTATTTTCGCCTAAAACATGCAGCCGATAAGTGGATTCAGCCTGAGAGAAAATCCAAGGAAGAGATTATGGACTTTTTATACCAAGAACAGTTTATGGAAGCGTTACCTTATGGAACCCAAAGGTGGCTGAAACAACATGCAGGGTTAACACCGGCTCAGGCAATCGAAATGGCATCTACGTATAATAGAGCCCAACCAAAGATACACCCCTGGGAAACTGAGAAATCAAAACCTGCAATAACAAACAAAATAGAAAGAAGAGGGAAGCCTGTACCAGAGCCCATAAAGACAAAACCACCCCAAGTTGACTTCCCTGTAGTGAGGGGACCCCAGTGTTTCAATTGTGGAGAGTGGGGACATATAGCTCGGATGTGCCCGAAAAAGAAATCCACTGAAGAACCTATGGAAGTGGGCTACGCACCTAGAGCCGTCATGTATACAGCTGAAATGGGACCTTCTTTTTATGTAAGAGTCATGGTGAACCAGAGGTGGGTTACGGCGCTACTGGATTCGGGGTGCCGACAGTCGGTGCTACAAAAATCCCTGGTTTTACCCCATCAGTATGTAACAGGCTCCCAGGTCTTTATCCGGTGTGTACATGGGGACGTAAAGCCCTATGACGTGGCGAAGTTGGTGATCCATCCAGTAGGTAGGAGTCCCTGTAAGGTGAGGGTAGGCGCTATAGAGACACTTCCAGAAGATCTGATCCTCGGGGTTGACAACCCCGACTTCCTGGCTATGTTCCCTAAACAGGCCCAGAAAGTTACAGCTAATACTCTCTTAACCGTCGAACCATGGGCCCTGGATCGGAACTTCAGGTTCGCCCAAGCAAACGATGCCACACTCTTCAATGCTTGGGGGGCGGCCCACTCAGGTCAGGGGAATCCACTTACACCATATCCCAAGTTTATCATGGAAAAAGACTTGTTGTACAGAGAAGGAAAAAAGGTGATCCCAAACAGCTGGTAGTCCCTAAAGAGTTTAGGGAGCAGGTACTTTACTTTGCACATACCCACTTGATGGCAGGTCACATTGGGGCTGAAAAAACACTGCAAAATATATTGAAGTGTTTTTTTGGCCTGGCCTGTATAAAGAAGCAACCACCTTTTGCAGAACATGTGAGGTTTGCCAGAAGAAAAACCTACAGAGACCCCCGGCTGTTCCTTTACAGCCAATGCCAATAATAGGACAACCATTCGAACGGGTGGGTATGGACCTCATTGGACCTCTTCCCCGTACTTCCAAAGGAAATACCTACGCCCTAGTAATCGTTGATTACGCTACCCACTTTCCAGAAGCCTTCGCCTTAAAATCACCAACTACTAAGAACGTGGCAGAAAAATTTCTAGAGTTATTTTCTAGGGTAGGTTTCCCCAAGGAGATCATAACGGACCAAGGGACACCCTTTGTGTCAAATTGATGGGGGAAGTCACCAGATCCCTGAAGGTCCAGCAAATACGAACGTCTGCATATCACCCGCAGACTGACGGGTTGGTCGAGCGATATAATCGAACCCTTAAAACCACCCTGAGAAAAATGTTGTCTATAGAAAACCAAGACTGGGACCGTTTACTCCCCTTGGCTTTGAATGTCTTACAAGCCCAAGTTCGACCGGTTATTCCGCATTTGAACTCCTCTACGGGAGACAGCCCAGGTCTCTACTTGAAATAACTCGGGATGCCTGGGAAAAGGAGGAACAGGAAGAAACTAGGTCCCTTCTAGAGTATACCCAGTCATTGCGCAGTAAAATAGGAAAATTGAGGGATCTTGCATATTCCAACCTTGAACGTAGCCAGATACGACAGAAAAAGAATTATGACCAAGGGAAGAGGTGGAGAAAACTGAATTTAGGGGACTGGGCGTTGGTGTTGATGCCAACCACAGCTCATAAATTCCAGAGAGAATGGAAAGGTCCTTATCAGGTGGTGGAGGTACTCGGAACCACGACTTACCGACTCCAGATATCCCCTGCCAGAAGACAATGTTTTCATATAAACATGTTAAAAAATGGATTGGACCTATTCCTCGGAGCGCTCACTTCAGTTTACCATCCCCTGTAAATGTCTCCACCCTAGCAGAGCTTCCTATAAACGAGGAGTTGAGTGCCCCAGAAAACAGAACTACTTGAGACCCTACAACCCTTCGCTGATCTGTTCTCGGATCAACCCGGGTGTACTCCACTGATTGAACATAGGATAGACACAGAGCCTGGAAAGATGGTAAAGTTACAGCCCCATAGGTTCCCAGCTGCTAGGAGAGAGGCAGTAAGGAAAGAGGTACATAACATGCTGCGTTTGGAAGTAATCAGACCGTCACGGAGCAGCTGGTCCTCCCCGATTGTAATGGTGCCAAAACCTGATGGCTCCACAAGGTTCTGCATGGACTTTAGAGCCGTCAATGGCATTTCCTCATTTGATGCGTACCCCATCCTGAGGGTAGATGAGTTGATTGAGCGCATTGGTGATGCCTGTTTCATAACAACCTTAGACCTAACGAAAGGCTATTGGCAAGTACCCCTAAGAGAGGAAGACAGACACAAAACGGCCTTCTCTACTGATGAAGGGCTCTTTGAGTTTAACGTGTTGCCATTCGGGCTCCATGGGGCACCGGCCACGTTTCAAAGGTTAATGCACAAGATCCTTCTTCCTTTTAGGGGGTTCTGCTCGGTGTATCTGGATGACATCGTGATTTTCAGCGACTCCTGGCAGTCTCATCTGAAACATCTACAAATCATACTGCAAGCCTTAAGAGACGCTGGGTTGCACATCAATGCTAAGAAGTCACGTTTTGCCTACACAAAGGTCAAATACTTGGGGTACATGTTAGGTGAGGGAGCTATAGCACCACAAGAGGGGAAGGTGAAAGCCATACAAAACACTCCCTTTCCCAGCACCAAGAAAGATCTGAGGGCATTTATAGGCCTTATAGGCTATTATCATAGATTTCTCGCCAATTTTGCAGAGTTAGCTACTCCGTTGACTAATCTCCTTCAGAAAGGAGTAAGCCCAAAACAAATACAAACCCCCCCTGAGGAGGCCAAAGTGGCATTTAAAAAACTGAAAGATGCCCTTACCACCAGTCCAATCTTAATAGCCCCAGATTTTGAAAAGCCCTTTTTTGTTGCTACAGACGCCTCGGACAAAGGAATTGGGGCAGTCCTTTCTGAAATAGGAAAAGACGGACTTGAACACCCACTCTTGTACATTAGCCGGAAACTTCACCCCAGAGAGACAAAATGCCCAACCATTGAACGAGAGTGTTTAGCAATTCGCTGGGCTGTTGAAAAACTCAAATACTATCTCGAAGGAAAACACTTCACCTTGTTTACGGACCATGTTCCACTACAGTGGATGTACAGGCAGAAGTCTCACAATCAGAGAGTCCTGAGGTGGTTCCTCTTTTTGCAGCCCTACACATTCACCATACAACATAAGAAAGGCAGAGACCATGGCAATGCTGATTTCCTTTCTCGACTATGTACTCTCCCCGAACGGGAGAATCTTAGGGGGGAGGAGTGTAGCGGGGTGGCAGGGACCGACCTAATTGGTCGACTGTTAACAATGACCGCTCCAGTGACCACTCCTTTCTTTCGTCGTATCAGGAACCATGGGACGCAGAGTCAGAGGCGTGGTGGAGGCAAGTTCAAGAAACTGAGGGGCACTGTTCCTTTAAGGACGCCGAGGAGGAGAGGAACTACACACCCCATTGTGACGCGCTGTTTTGCCAAGCGAGCCCATTGGAGGAGCCGTACACACCCCCATCTGACGTGTCCGGAGGAGCGGAAAAAAAGGAGGAAGCCAAGAGGGAGGCGTGTCTCGGCACCTGGAGGAAGAGAGGAGAGCAAAGGGAGACTGCAGAGAATGGAGAAGGTTTCACGGAAGAAATCGTGGACGACCGGAGAGCAAGAGCAGCTGTGCTTGGAGGCCATCGTTCTCAAGCATTGCCCAGCCACACCCATGGAGGAGTGTGGCTCACACAGGTGCGTGAGCAGGTAGAGGGTTGGCTTGGACGGCGTGGAAACGCTGTGTAAATAGTGTAAAAAACCCCAACCTTCTTTCCTTCCCCATTTTCCTAAACCCCTTTCCACACCCTTCATCCCTCCCTACAAATCGTCCCTCCACTTACCCTACACCAAAACAAGTTTAACTATGAGCACTAAAAGCCACCGGTGTCCTCACTTCCCGACGGGTCATAAGGGTTGTAGGATGTTTGCAGAGTAGAGTCTAAAAGCCTTTCTTTCTCTCCCCACATGTGGCGTTGGGACCCGGCCCGAGACAAAAGCCTGGAACACCCCGAAGAAGAGAGAAGGCGGACCAGTCCTCATCGATTTCATGCCCTTGCTGATACTTTGGACCCTGCCACTTTATCATGTGAAAGACAGACTCAAAGGAAGAAAAAAACGTTTATAAAAATAAAACCCCATTTACCTAGTTCTGTTGTACGTGTCCCTCCTTCTGAACCGCCACAAGCTACTACAGCAGAAAAGGTGGTGGTCCTACCTCAGTGTTATCAGGAATACAGGGATGTATTCAACTAAATCATGGCGGAACAGCTACCTCTGCATAAAGAGTATGACTGCCGCATTGATTTGGTAGACGGAGCTATTGTACCGTCTTGTAGAGTATATGCTTTATCCGTCCCTGAAACAAAACACTTGAAAGACTATCTGGAAAACTATGTAAACATAGGCTTCATTAGACCCTCCCGTTATCCCGCAGCCTCATTTTTGTTTTTTATCTCAAAGGCCAATGGTGAGTTGAGGGCGTGCGCGGATTATCCCAGGTTGAATAAGATTACCATTCGTAATAGGTATCCCTTACCCCTTATTACTATGTTGCTGGACCAGGTCCGCAACGCCAAGATCTACACGAGAATCGATCTACGAGGGGCTTACCATTTGGTTCGCGTCAGGGCAGTGGATGAGTGGAAGACAGCATTTAAGACCCATTACGGCTTGTATGAATACCTGGTGATGCCGTTTGGGCTTTGCAATACCCCTGCTGCGTTCCAATTTTTCCTGAACGATGTTTTAAGAGAGTCTATAGATGTCTGTGTAGTGGTGTACATTGATGACATCTTGATATATTCAGAGGAGGTAGACACACACACATCTCAGGTCATTCTTGTGCACTAGAAGTTGAGGGAGCATAAATTGTACTGTAAGCTGAGTAAGTGTGAGTTTGGGGTGTCAGCCGTTGAGTTCCTGGCGGTTATGCTTCACCCGGATGGGTTGCGTATGGCTGATCGAAACGTCTTAGCAGTGCAGAAGTGGCCCATACCCAAGTCCCTGAAAGAAGTACAGAGCTTCTTAGGGTTTGCTAACTATTATAGATAATTTATTTTGCATTTCTCACAGTTAGTAGTACCTTTGACACGTTTGCTCCGGAAGGGAGCAGTTTTTCTTTGGTCACAAGAAGCAAACAACGCCTTCGAGTATCTGAAAGAGGCTTTTATCTCTGCTCCTGTTCTCGCTCACCCTAAACCTGAGATACCCTTTGTAGTGGAAGCTGATGCTTCTGATGAAGCAATAGGAGCCATTCAATCGCAAAGAGGCCCAAGTACTGGACAACTGCATCCAGTGGCCTACTTGTCCAGGAAGTTGAATTCTGCCGAAAATAACTACACCATCTCAGAAAAAGAACTGCTAGCTGTTAAAAGGGCCTTCCAGGAATGGAGACAGTATCTTTGGGGGGCTGTGTACCCTATCACAGTATACTGAGATCATCGCAATCTTCAGTTCATGAAGACGGCCCGACACCTGACCCAACGTCAGATGACATGGATGTTATTCTTTGCAGAGTACAACTTTGTGATAACCTTTAGGCCAGGGAGTGAGAACAGGAAGACGGATGCATTGTCCAGGCAAGAGGAGGAGAACCCCTTGGCTGTACCTGTTCTGGAATCAATCATAGAACCCTCTAAAGTGGTTTGTGTTTTAAGCGCTGAGACCTTCCTACACAAGATAAAGAGCGCAAAATCTCCATTACACTGGGATGCTTGGGCTGCTAAGAAAGGAACACGAACCATTAAACAGGGTTTGCCTTTTGTGAACAATCAGCTGTTCTTGCCCTCGATTGTGTTACAGAAGGAGGCCTTCCAATGGTGTCATGTGTTTCCAATGGCAGGGCATCAGGGTGCGCTCAAGACCATACACTTGGCACAAATACACTTTTTGGTGGAAAACGCTAAAAAACGATGTCAACTCTTGGGTAGCGCAATGCGAGGTTTGCGCCCAATCCAAGAATGATAGCGGAAAAAAGAGAGGGAAGTTGATAACAATGCCAACCCCTCGTAAACCATGGCAGAACATCAGTCTAGACTTTGTTACCGGTCTCCCACCTGATCAAGGGAAGACCGCTATATTAGTGGTAGTTGACAGTCTAACCAAACTAGGGCATTTCATACCATGCATAAACCTTCCTATGGCAGGGCAAACAGCGCAACTGCTTCTCTCTGAGGTCATTCGGCTGCATGGAGTGCCTGAAGTGATTGTTTCCGACAGTGGACACCAGTTCATTGCTAGATTCTGGAAGCACTGGTGCCAAGCCTTGCAGATAAAGTCCTCTCTGTCCACGAGCTTCCATCCGCAGACGGATGGCCAAACCGAAAGGTTAAACCAGACACTAAAGAAATACCTCTGTTGCTATGCAGCCTCAGCACAGGACTCCTGGGTATCCTTGTTATGGATGGCCGAATTAGCCTACAACAACGCCTGGCATTGTTCTGTGGGAGTATCCCCTTTCTATGCAACATATGGGATCTATGCTAATATCCTTCCAGTGCGTATACCGGAGAGCGTGTCCGAGCAGCCCACTGTGTACAGTAGAATGAAGAAGTTGCACGCCGTACAGCGGCAACTTATCAAACATTTGATCAAAGCCAAGAGAGAATACAAACGATGGGCAGATGCGCACCGTCGTGATGGTCCTGATTACCAGGTGGGGGATAAGGTGTGGCTCTCAACCAAGAACATCAGGTTCAAATTGCGTAGTATATTTCATCCTCGTTTTATTGGACCCTATGTCATTGTGAAGAAAGTGCACCCTGTGGCTTTCAAACTGAGGTTGCCTGCTTCGCTTAGGATCCACCCTGTCTTTCATTAGAGTCTTCTGAAACCTGCCTTGTCATCTGTACGGAGGGCTCCTCCTCCGATCCTCATTGATGGAGGTTATGAGTACGTCGTGAGGTGCATTCAGGACTCTAAGTGGAGGCGTGGTGCTCTGTGGTGCCTGGTGGCTTGGAAAGGGTATTCTGCTGAGGATGACTCATGGGAGCCGTGTGACATTGTGCATGACCTGCTGCTGTGCGCCGCTTTCATGTGAGGTTCCCGGCCAAGCCTGGTCCTAGGAGGCGCTGAGGAGGGGGACCTACTGTCAGGTTTCGCGAGCATGACGCCTACCTGACATTTAAGACTACATCTTCCATGACCCTTTGCAGTAGGGAGGTACTTCAAGGAGAAACGCGCTGAGGCGGATGCGCGTAATTCTGTTTTCCTGTTTGTAGTTCCTGCGTCCTGGATTGCCTTGCCTCGCTGTCTTCCTGATCTTCCCTGCCGGCGACTAATTGCGAGGGGTCCTGTTTTCAGCCCGGTGCTTACGGAGCGGTGAGTTCGGTAAAGCGTGGCTGCGCTTGCGGTAGAACGGAACGCTGTGTGTCGGCTGACCACGCGTTACCGTTCCGAACTCTATCCTGCATGGTTTATTAATGCTGCGGAGCATAGTAGTTTATTTGCTACATGTTACTGTGGCGGGATTGGATTTCCATTTTGTATAGTAGCGGAGCGCAGTGTGTGATCTGGCCATGCGCTATCGTTTACCAGTGAATTGAATTGAATTGAAAAGCAATTTGTATTGCGCGACTAAAACCCGAAGGTATCAAGGCGCCTACCAAAACAGATCAAAAAAGGCAAAGCACAACTACAGGTATGTCCGCACAAAGAGATGGGTTTTCAGAGCATTTCTAAAAAGCTGAAGGGTGGGAAGGGACCTTAGTTCCAATGGGAGGGCGTTCCACCACTTAGGTGCCAGATTGGAGAAGGCTTTACCACCCCATCTGAAGGTAGGTTCCTACCAGAGCTGTAGTGAGACAGAATGGACCCAATTCCAGTGGGGCTGCTTTTTGCTAAGGCCCTGTATATCATGCACATGGTCTTGAACAATATACGGTCCTCCATAGGAAGCCAGTGAAGCAATCTTCTGGCGGAGGTAGCCGAGGTGCGCCGGGGTAGATCAAGAACAAAACTAGCCGCTGCATTCTGGACCACCTGCAAGCGCTGCAGCAGGCTTTTATTCAGTCCCGCATACACCGCATTGCAGTAGTCCAACCGAGAACCAACAAGGGCAACAGCAAGTTGTTTCCTTGCCTGCAGTGAAAGGTAGTGCCTAATCTTCCTCAGTATGCGAATGATACCCCAACAGGTAGATACAGTTCTGTTAACCTGTTGGCACATACTGAGGGTGGGATCTATCACGACCCCAAGGTTTTTGGCGGAAAAGGCAGGAACAGGACAGGCTCCCAATGAGTCTGGCCACCAATCGGCTGACCATATCTCCTCCTTTCCTCCGAACACCATCACCTCAGTCTTCTCCCCATTCAGTTTCAACGAATTGTAAATCATCCATTGACCGACTGCCTCCATACAAGATCTAAAGTTGGAGGCAGTCGAAGTAACTGACTGGGAGAGAGAGACGAGGATCTGCGTGTCATCCGCGTATGAGACTACCTCCATCCCAAAAGATCTAATTACTCTGGCAAGGGGGGTCACATAAATGTTAAAAAGGGTCGGACTTAGCACCGACCCCTGGGGGACCCCACATTGCACAGACAGGGATGGAGATAGAAATTTACCCAGCATCACTCTTTGCTCTCTTTGATTGAGGAAAGAGGTGAGTAACCTCAGGGCCGCCCCCTGAACCCCGATCTCCCTCAGGCGAGATGTTAAGACTGAGGGAGAAAGGGTGTCGAAGGCCGCCGTAAGGTCTAAGAGGATCAGGAGGGAGGTCTGTCCCCCATCCACACGCGTGCGGATATTGTCCAGCACTATGGTCAGGGCAGACTCGGTGCTATGCTCCCTCCTGAAACCGTTCTGGGAAAGATCCAGACAACCCGAGCTTTCCACGAAGGCAGCGAGATGTTTATTTAGATGTGTTTCTAACATCTTCGCAGGAGCCGGGAGCAGTGAGATGGGGCGAAAGTTCTTTAATACCCCAGGATCAAGAGAAGGTTTCTTGAGTAAAGGTTTTACTACTGCATTTTTCCACTGCTGAGGAAAAACACCATCCCTCATGGCCCTGTTCATGATGTCAACAAGGGGGGGCAAGAGGGATTCTCTACACTGCTTCAGGATCTTGAGCGGACAGACATCTAGAGGGGAGCCAGATTTGGTTTTATTAAGGAGAGTCTCTGAATCCTGTAAAGAGAGAGGAGGGAAAAATTCCAAACCTCCCGGCAAGAGTTTCTCCGAGAGAACAGGGTCCAAATCAACGAGGGCAGGGGGCTCAGTGGTAAAAGATCTCTGCAACTCCAAGGCGGTATAAATGTCCGAGATTTTGGTCTGGAAAAATGAGGCTATACTATCACAAAGCTCCTGTGATGCAATGACCGGGTCCGGGGTCTGGAGGGTTGTGAGGGAATCCACTATCCTAAACAGCTCTTTCGGAGAAGAGAGAGAGGTGGTGTTCTACTTACGTTTCATAACGCGGAGCTATGCGAGTCTGGAGGCCACTTGCTGCCGTGTAATTTCTTTGCTCATTACCTATGTGTTAGTACAGCGGAGTTCAGTGGTGTTACTACGGGCTACTGTGTGTATAGAAAGCCATTTGACCATTGAATGGGATATACTTACAATGACTCTGAAGGATTATGACGATACAATACTCCTGAAGCTAACAGAGTCTTGTGACGTTTAGTATATAAAGAAGTTGATTAACACTCTTTTACTCCTTTTGATGGTGCTGGGAGTTCCTACCCAGTAGAAAAAGCCTTGTTCCCTCATTCCTTGATTTGGGGCTAATGCCAGAGTATTTTCTGATACATTCTAAGGAACTGCATTTACGTATTGGCTATACTGAAAGAGGTTTGCTTCTGGTTACTTTCAGAGCCTATTATCCTCGCAGTTCCTTTCCCTTCCCTTATATCCCTCACCTGATGGTTCGAACTCCCTGTTACTAAATTCAGGGAGTTGGTAACATCCGGAGGTGGACCCCTATATAGCAACGATCGGATCCTGTGGAGCATAATCCTGACACTGTCCCTGTCTTAAAAGACTTTGGTTTTGTTGCATATTTAGAGAAATATATATATATATTTATGTATGTATGTATGTATGTATGTATATATAGAAGAAATAAACAGGTCCCTATAAGTACCACAAAGTGGATTGTTCTTTGTATACCACCATAACTCAAGAAACCCTTACACAAACAAACCACATTGTAAATTCAAATTATGCAAATGTACAAAAGAATCTTATGAAATTCATACAATTTATTCCATACAGTACGAAATATTGGTTTACAGATTACAGTGCCACACTATAAAATGTTAAAAAATTTGTCAATACACATCAGTGATAAAAAAATTACAGTTTATAAAGAGACAGTAAAAACAAATTATCAAGAGACAGTTAAAAACAAGTTGTCGATGCAGCGTTTCGGTATTTGTAATAACACCTTCATCAGGACAAGGTTCTATTCAATAAAGAAAACATAACATTAGATACAATAGTCACATCTTTTTACAATATTTTTTTCTTATCTACATAGTTACAAAGCCATCCAGATATACTGATGAGAACATCTCTTAAACTAAACAGTATGAGTCAGGGCACATTGTTTCAGTGGTTATCGGGTTTTTGAGTTATATCAGATCACAAATAAGAACTAAACAAGCTAAATGGTATTGCTACAGTGAAGTATTCCTAGATGTATAAAAAAGGTTTCATTAAATTAAAAGTATGTTTCCTCTGTTTTCAATTCGAGGGGCTTTTTATAAAACTTCAGGGCACCTCTATATGGGTGTATCTTTTTCTTGAAACAGTTTTGATAACGTCTTCCGACCCAGATACCTTTTATGAAAAAATAGACCATTACATCAACTCAATACTCATTCTTGTAAAGGTCTAATCAACACCTTTATTATTCCAAATGGGTCTTTATTATTTAAAATTTACTGCAGTTAGAGGCCAAATGATTACCTTAAACTTTAGGTGTGTTCTTTTGTTTGGAGGGCAAAGGAGCCACCAAAATATGGAGATTTCGAAGTTATCTATAGAAATCAATTCAAAAGACACAGATTCCTTAGTCTATTTTTCTCTTAAGCGGTGTTAGACGGGACCTGGAGGGTCGGCCGAGGACAAGGGGAGAGGTCTCCGGGGAGAGCCGTCTCCAGCGATCGTACAGACAAGTAACTTCCCCCCCACAGATGTACACCACACAAGGATAAGGTTCAACGTTCTTTATAAGCAAAACTTCAAGTACGGTGAAATGGTACAAGGAGGTCTGGACTCAGGGGTCCCCTCTATTCTAGTCTCCTGGTTGGGGAAAGGGTAGCGGGACAGTCTCGTTACCAATATGGTAGATGAAATAGCTCACAATCCTCGAGCTCGGCGTTCTAGATGGTCGGGCCACGGCGGAGCCAGCAGGTCCCGGGATGGTTGAAGGTAGCGACGGTCCGCGGCGGAGCCAGCAGGTCCCGATGAAGGAGGTGGTTACAAACGGTCCGCTGCCACGCCAGCAGGTCCTGACGACGAGGAAGGTTTCAGAAGGTTGCGGCAGCGCCAGCAGGCAGGTCGATAGTTCGCAAGGCAGGGCTACGGCAGCGCCAGTAGTCCGTCAAGGATGAGTTCTTCACTGCGTCTCTCGACTCCAGGATACAACTGCCTTCCTGCTCTGGAGCTGCCCCAGTTATAGGTCTGGCGCCCTTTGATGTCCGGACCCTCGCACTTGGAGGTCGGGAGGTCCAGGATGAGGGAGTCCAGACACCCAGCAGGGGGGTGGAGCCAGCGCCCGGGGGAGCTGGGGCGATCGGCACCTGGCGGGGGAGAGCCATCGACACCTCTTTCTCCCATTGACCTGCCAAGTAGTCCGCTCACCTCCTGGGTGGATGGTGGTGCCGGAATGTCGGGGCCTGGCCAGGCCCAGGGTTGGGGTCGATCGGAGGCCATGCGGCCTCGTGGTGCTGTGTCCAAGATGGCGCCCAGGCCGGGCGAGAGGGCCGGTAGGGAATCGGGCCCATGATGGGGAGATGTCCAGGGGCAGGGGTCCCATATGAGATGGGAAACGGGTGGTTGTTGCGTGTAACACCTGAAGAGCCGGGCTCGGGCCTGGTCGTGCGGGGAGGGAGCAAGCCTTCCACGTGGCCTGTCCAACATGCGTCCCCCCCAGCTGAAGGCGGGGAGAGTCACCCATCCTCTTGGGGACTCTCTTCGTCGAGGCGGAAAAAGCGTGACAGGCCATCTGCGTTGGCGTGGTCTTGCCCTGGTCGATGTTCCACAGTGAAGTCCATCCCCTGCAGGGAGATGGACCAACGCAAGAGTTTCTGGTTTTCCCCCCGCATCTGCATTAGCCACTGCAGGGGCCGATGATCGGTCTGTACCCGGAAGTGGGTACCGAAGAGATAAGGCCGGAGCTTTTTGAGGGCCCACACCACGGCAAAGGCCTCCCTCTCGATGGTGCTCCAGCGTTGATCTCGGGCCAGGAGCCGTCTGCTGATGAAAGCCACTGGCTGGTCAAGTCCTTCGGGGTTCAGCTGGGAAAGGACTGCCCCAATGCCATGGTCGGAGGCGTCCGTTTGGACGATAAATTCCTGACTGTAGTCGGGGGCCTGGAGCACAGGGGCGGAGCACATGGCGGCCTTCAGCTTCTCGAAGGCCGCTTGACAGTCGGGGGTCCAGTTGACTTTCGTTGGTTGGTTTTTGGATGTGAGTTCCGTGAGGGGCCCCACAATGCTACCATAGTCCCTCACGAACCGCCGGTAGTAGCCTGTGAGTCCCAAGAAGGCGCGGACCTCGGTCTGGGTGATGGGGGGCTGCCAAGCCTGGATGGCAGCGATCTTGAGTTGCAGAGGGGCCACCAGACCGCTTCCCACCTGGTGCCCGAGATAGGTCACGGACCCCTGGCCAATTTGGCATTTGCTGGCCTTGATCGTGAGGCCAGCTCGTTGGAGGGCCTGTAGCACCTCTCGGAGGTGGTGGAGGTGGTCGGACCAGTGGCGGCTGTACACAGCGATATCGTCCAGGTAGGCGGCGCTGAATTCTTCGAGTCCCGCCAGGACCTGGTTTACTAGCCGCTGAAAGGTTGCTGGGGCGTTCTTCATGCCGAATGGCATGACCTTGAAGTGGTAGCGGCCATCAGGGGTGGAGAAGGCAGATCGTTCTTGGGCCCGGGGTGTGAGACCGATCTGCCAGTAGCCCGCTGTCAGGTCGAAGATGCTGAGGTAGCGGGCAGCTCCCATGCGGTCGATTAGTTCATCTGCTCGGGGAATGGGGTGTGCGTCTGTTCTGGTGACCGCATTCAAGCCCCGGTAGTCGACGCAGAACCGGAGTTCAGGCGTGGTGCCGGGGGCGGCCGCTTTGGGGACCAGTACCACCGGGCTGGCCCAGGGGCTGTCGGAGGGCTCGATGACCCCGAGCGTGAGCATCTTGGCCACCTCCTCTTGGATGCAGGCCCGTACCCGATCTGGTACGCGGTAGGCCCGATGGCGGACAGGGTGACTCTCTCCGGTGTCCACGTCATGTAAGCACCAGGGGGTGACCCCTGGGGTGAGGGAGAACAGGGTAGCGAACTGCAGCAGGAGGTCTCGGCAGCCTTGGCGCTGTTCCGGGGTGAGGGCCTCCGAGAGTCGGACCCCGTCCACGGAGCCGTCCTTCTCCTGAGTCCGTAGGAGGTCAGGAAGTGGTTCGGAGTCCTCCTCGGCTCCGCTGTCTGTTGCCATCAGGAGGCTGAGCTCCGAGCACACAAAGTGGGGTTTCAGTCTATTGGCGTGGAGGACCCGGAGAGGGTTCCGTGAAGATTCCATATCGATGAGATAGGTGACAGGGCTCTTGCGCTCGACTACCTTGAAGGGCCCTGTCCATTTGTCTTGCAGGGCGCATGGTTCGGTGGGAGACATTACCCACACTTGTTGGCCAGGTTCAAATTCGATGGAGGAGGCATTTTGATCGTACCACCGTTTCATGTCTTCCTGACTGGCCTCCAAGTTTGCTTTTGCCATTTCCCTGAACCGTCTGGTCTGGTTGCGGAGGGTTAGGAGGTACTTGAAAACATCTGGAGGGTTCTTTAGAGGGGGCATTTCCCAGCCTTCTTTGACTAGGCTGAGCGGCCCACGCACCGGGTGTCCATACAAGAGTTCGAACGGGCTGAAGCCGAGGGACTTCTGCTCGTGGCGAAACTGTTCCTGGGTGGGCCCCCCCTCCTGACGCCACTGAGCCAGGCCGGGAAGGTCCTGAGGCTGAACGAGCCCCTCGGGAGTTTGCTCTGGGGGGACGGCACGGTCGGTGTCTTCTATTGGAGCGACCGGGGGAGGAGGTGCCGGCCATTCATGTTCTTCGGGTCGGGGGGTGGCACGGGCAGCCATGGACCGGGTGGTTACGCACGCCCAGTCCGGGATGCCCAACATCCCCAGGTGCTCTCTCCTCTCTACGGCGGCCCACGGGGAACTCTCGAGATCATTTCCCAGGAGACAGTCTACGGGGGCATCATCTCGGACCGTCACCTTCAACATGCCGGAGACTCCTCCCCACTCGAAGGGGACGCAGGCCATCCGACATAGACTCTCCGAATTGTGGGCTGAACGGACAGGGCAGAGAACGTTCGGCAGGATCTGTTCTGGGGTCACCAGGTGACAGCGGACGGCCGTTACACTGGCCCCGGTGTCACGTAGGGCTTCGGCCCGGCGTCCATTAATGTTCACCCACTGACTGTACTTCCAGGTGTTGGCGGGTAGGGGGACCCGCGGGACCATGTCTCTTCCCCCTAGGCACGCTAGAACCATGGCGGCGGGTTCCCATTCTTGGTGTTCTTGCTCACATTCCTCGTGTTCTTCGGAGATTTGTTCTTCCCCCAGGGCGGCGGCAGCCATCTGGCGGGGTCTCGGAGTCTGGCTCTGTGGACAATTCGGGTCGTTTGCGTAGTGGCCGACTCGCTGGCATCGGTGACAGGTGACATTGGCTCTGTATCCCGGCCGCGCCGGGGTGTTGCCCCGGTTGGCCGGGGGCGGGGTGCTGGTAGCGGGAGCGGCCGGGGCGTTGTCTCTTCCTCGGCCCTGGCCCCCTCCTCCTCCTCGGGGACGGTGCTGGCCGTGGTTGTTCCTGTTCTGTTCATGGGACCCATTTCGGCCCACTCGGGTAATTTCCCACCGGTCAGCCTCGGCGGCGAGCTGCCGCGGATCAGTCAATTTACTGTCGAGGAGGTGCTGCCTGAGCTCGACGAAGCAGTTGTTTGACAGATGCTCCCATACCATGAGATTGAAGAGTTGCTCATAGGTCGTTACGTTGCTTCCCTTGATCCAACCCTCGAAGGCTCGGCTGAAATAGTTCACGTATTCCACCCAAGTTGTACCCGGGATCCGGGTGCAGTCTCGGAACCTCTGGCGGTACATTTCGGGTGTGAGCCCATAGCGGGTGAGGAGGGTAGCTTTCATGTGGTCATAGGAGGTCATCAGATGGTCGGGAAGCTGTAGCAGGGCATCGCGGCCCTCATTGACGAACCTCCCCCATAGACCGGCTCCCCAGTCGCTGCGATCGATCCGGTGGGAGGTCATAGCGATCTCATAGGCCTTGAACCACTGCTGTATGTCGTCATCTCGGAAATATTCTCGAACGACATCCTTGGGGATGTGTACCTTCTTTTCTGTTGCCCCCGGGGTGCGCGGTTGCTCGGGCACCCCTAATTCTTTGTTCTGCTTGCGTAAGTCTATCTCAGCTAGTTTGCGCTCGTGTTCATACGCCAGTCTCTTCTCTTCGAGCTCTCTTTGTCTCTGTTTCTCTTCCCGTTCTTCTCGGAGCCGCAGGTGTTCCAGGTTCAGTTTTTGTTCGGCTAATTTGAGTTCGCCATCCATTTTGAGCCGGGCCATTTCTAGCTCATGTAGTCGGTTTCTTTCTCGTTCTTGGATCTCATCTTGCGAGAGACCCGTTCTTTGCTCCTCGGGAGCCGTGGTGTTTTTCTCTGCTGCTGTGACATTTTGGTCCGGGGGTCTGACGGCCCCGGTTTCTGCCCATGACTCAATGGCGTGCTTGAAATCGTCTTTAGTACTCAGACCGGTGGTAGCGATACCTAGTTCAATGCAGAATTGTTTCAACTCACGATGGCTGTACTCTTCCAATTTCTCCATCTGGAATTTGTCGGTGGATCCGCTTTCTTTAGTTGACATTGTGGTTTTGTTGTGGGGTGAGCTACTCTCTGTACGATTACGCGTCGATTCGGATAGCGCCGCTGGCCACCAATGTTAGACGGGACCTGGAGGGTCGTCCGAGGACAAGGGGAGAGGTCTCCGGGGAGAGCCGTCTCCAGCGATCGTACAGACAAGTAACTTCCCCCCCACAGATGTACACCACACAAGGATAAGGTTCAACGTTCTTTATAAGCAAAACTTCAAGTACGGTGAAATGGTACAAGGAGGTCTGGACTCAGGGGTCCCCTCTATTCTAGTCTCTTGGTTGGGGAAAGGGTAGCGGGACAGTCTCGTTACCAATATGGTAGATGAAATAGCTCACAATCCTCGAGCTCGGCGTTCTAGATGGTCGGGCCGCGGCGGAGCCAGCAGGTCCCGGGATGGTTGAAGGTAGCGACGGTCCGCGGCGGAGCCAGCAGGTCCCGATGAAGGAGGTGGTTACAAACGGTCCGCGGCCACGCCAGCAGGTCCCGACGACGAGGAAGGTTTCAGAAGGTTGCGGCAGCGCCAGCAGGCAGGTCGATAGTTCGCAAGGCAGGGCTACGGCAGCGCCAGTAGTCCGTCAAGGATGAGTTCTTCACTGCGTCTCTCGACTCCAGGATACAACTGCCTTCCTGCTCTGGAGCTGCCCCAGTTATAGGTCTGGCGCCCTTTGATGTCCGGACCCTCGCACTTGGAGGTCGGGAGGTCCAGGATGAGGGAGTCCAGACACCCAGCAGGGGGGTGGAGCCAGCGCCCGGGGGAGCTGGGGCGATCGGCACCTGGCGGGGGAGAGCCATCGACACCTCTTTCTCCCATTGACCTGCCAAGTAGTCCGCTCACCTCCTGGGTGGATGGTGGTGCCGGAATGTCGGGGCCTGGCCAGGCCCAGGGTTGGGGTCGATCGGAGGCCATGCGGCCTCGTGGTGCTGTGTCCAAGATGGTGCCCAGGCCGGGCGAGAGGGCTGGTAGGGAATCGGGCCCATGATGGGGAGATGTCCAGGGGCAGGGGTCCCATATGAGACGGGAAACGGGTGGTTGTTGCGTGTAACACCTGAAGAGCCGGGCTCGGGCCTGGTCGTGCGGGGAGGGAGCAAGCCTTCCACGTGGCCTGTCCAACAAGCGGAAATATACAACTAGGTTTGAGATGCTATAGCACACTTACTCTTAAAAGCAGGGGTTGGGGGCGTGGCCAAGATGGCGGAGTGAGCGGTCGCACTCTCTGCGAGCTCCCGTAATCCCGAGCCCTTTTACCGCCTTTATTAGCAGATCTCCCCCCAAAAGGCTGGGGATCTGTTCGGAAATTGCGAGATCTCCCAACGAGGACGACAGTGGTGCTGCTGGCTCCCGGGGCCACTGTCCTAGAGCCCAAGGAGTGTGACCGGAGGTCGAGACGGCGCCGCGAGACGATCGCAGGCCGAGGCCACGAGGCCCGAACCAGCCCGGGGACGTCCTGTGGTGGAACAGCCAGCTGGGGTATTAAGGCGGGACTTGCTCTGGCAGACTCCAGTACCGAACAGAGGGGTGCGTGTGCCCAGTGCTCGGTGGCGACAGGCCCATACCTGAGGCTCGGGGCAGTTCATCACGCAAGGCCGGGGATGAGGCCTAGCGGCAAGCTCTCTTGAATCAAACTTCCACTGGTGGCAGCGGTGCGCCGAGGGTCCGGAGTGGGAGGCCTTGTGGCTGGCTACGGCTCCGAGCGGTTGGGTGCAGATACCCAATGCCCGGAGGTGAGAGGCTGGAACCCGGAGCGCTGACGCAGATCGCTACGCGAGGCCGGGGATGAGGCCTAGCAGCAAGCTCCCTTGAAGCAAACTTCTTCCGGAGGCAGAGGCTTGTCGAGGGACCGGAACGGAAACCCCGCGGCAGACTACCGCACCGAGTGGTGGAGTGCAGAGGCCCGGCGCCCGGAGGTGAGAGACTTGAACCCGGAGCGCTGCCGCAGATCGGTACACGAAGCCGGGGATGGGGCCTAGCGGTCAGCTCCCTTGAAGCGGACCCCTCCCGACGGCGGCAGCTGGCCAAGGGGCCGTAGTTGAAATTCCCGTAGCAGACTACAGTGCCGACTGGGGAGGTGCGACTGCCCGGAGCCCGGAGGTGAGAGACTTGGCCCAGGAGTGATGGCGTAGATCGCTACGCGAGGCCGATGGTGAGGCCTAGCGGAGAAAACCCTTGCAATGACCCTCTTCCAGCTTGGCCAGTCCACCAGAGGAACAGAGCAGACTCCAGCACCGAGCAGGGAAGAACGTGTGTCTGGTGTTCGGAGGCGACGGATTTTGGTGCGGAGCACCGGCGCAGTTCCCTACACGAGACCAGGGAGGCGGCCTAGTGAAGGGCTCCTCCGAAGCGAATTCTCTCCACCCGGTGTTCTGACCGACTTTTTCGGCCCTTCCTTGAGGGAAGGTAATTGGAGGTGACTTCAGTCTACTATCATTCTAATGGGGGGATTAGAACCATAAATAGAGCCTATTCACAAGGCGTGTTGATATAATTTCGTACCCTTTTCCTTAGATCAGGGCGTATAAACTTAGGGGATAGATTCATTAGTATTAGTGATAATCCGTCCTTTTGTAAGAGTGTTAGTATACCTTCCATGGAGTTATGCTTATTTCGGGCCTTGTAGCCCCCAAACGGGAGAGACTCCATCTTTCCTCTTGCCCCGGCAGCTTGAGATGCTTCTAGGTCAAATGTAATGTTTTAGTTACGAGGTGTTGTTCGCTTGGAGAGAACCGGCTCAGGCTGGCCCTTATCGAAAGACTGTATTTCTCTCCATTCCGAAGACACAACATCAGGCCGGCCGGCTGGGAACGTGTCCTTGGTACGGGGAGGTACAAGAATTTGGTGGGCGGCAGGTTACTGGCCGTAACTTTCCATGAAGGAACAAGCTTCCATATTAGTGAAAGCATGAGGCAGTGAGTCAGTCAGTCTGTAGGCGGCAGCTAGTCGTTAGCATCAATGCCATTAATTATTCCAGGGCAGGGAGTCGCCATTTTGAAGTCCGAGAAAGACCGAGAAGCTGATACTCTCTTAGAAAGATTGAAGTTATTTTAGCTGGAGCAGCTGGCGAGCTTTGACATTAAGATCAGAGCATACAGAGTGAAGTAGCTAGTTGAGGGAACGAATACCAGAGTGGCAGAAACTGAGTTATAAGATTGAAGCCGAGAAGTGGAGATGGTCCGTGATTGAGAGGAGAGAGGAGTAGTGCAGAACAGCCAGAGAGAAAGCAGCTGATACGAGAAAGGTTCCAGTGACTTGGAGGGAGGCGAAGGAGACAGAGCATAGCGGTGCAGACGTGTATCCGTGACTGCAGAGGTGTGACCCTAAGACGAGCCAAGGCACAGACGAGAAGGGAACCCAGATGACCGCTGAGTCCAGACTTCAAATTAATAAGGTGACGTTGACCCTTTCTTTTTAGCGTGCACATTCTAACCTTTCATTTTCCTTTGCAGGCTATTTGTTATAGTATAGTGTTATATTGCTATTGTTGTTATGATAAATAAAGTACCCCAGTTCTTAGTGAACCGGCATGTGCCTCTTGTTCTTGTATAATAAAGGTAACCTGTTCTTCTAGTCAGGTACTGTTTCGCGAACGGACGCAACCCCCGATCAGGTAAGCGGTAGCTGAATAATGAGGGAGAGAGGAGCCATTAGAATGGAGAATAAGTCGTACATCCTATAATTTGGCCATCATTGTGTGATCTATACTATTGTAGTATTGTACCTCTAGTAAATAACGAGAGATTCCCCAACATGAGGAGCTAACGGTATTCATAGGAAAGTGATCGTCGTTGTGAGGCGGCGTTAAAGAGAGCATCAGGGGGGAAACTGATGTGTATACCCACAAGATTGTGGCTTGTAAGGAGATAAAAGAGAGCATCAGGGGGGAAACTGTTGTGTATACCCACAAGATTGTGGCTTGAGCGAGCATTGGTTGCGGCCAGTGTGTAATGGTATACAATCAGAACTGCCTTAGGGTAGAATAGTCTGGGCCTGAGTTGCCGTGAGACTATATGGTAAGAGTGTGGTATTATAGAAAACGTAGGCATGTATATTGCTAATTCCCCATCCTTGGGTAGGAGACATAGATACCTGTTGTAAATAGGTCCTAAGGAGGGAGGTGATTACGTTCCAGCTGGGTTGGTGGTGCTCTGGTGAGCTGATTCTATCTGGTCCGAGAATCCGGTCATTACATCTGGCGTCACGAACTGTTTACGAAGCCTGTGTGCGCTGTATTGTTTTTATCTTGTTGGTTTGCGCTCGGCTCGTACGTGGTTTATTTTGTATATTATTTGTTAATAGTTGTATATATCTTTTTGGTTTGTCAAAATGTTTTTACGGAGGTCGAAATCTACTTTCAAATTGCCTGTTGAAATTCCCGGCTGGGAATCAACGCCTTACGAGGCCTTGGCCCGTGAGTGGGCCGATTCTACTGGTTTGAGTGAAAATTGGAGTTCTTGTTTGGAACTGGCGGAGCCGGCTCATGTGATTTCTTGTTTGCAGAAAGCGCCAGTAGTGAAGGGTGAGGAACTTCCTATTTTAGGACGTAGAGGTTGGATTGTTTTAACTGCGTACAGGATTGTACATGAAAAAATGTTGAAATTGCAGAAGCAATATGTGGATATGGAAGAAAAGTTTGTTGAAGTGCAAAATGCTCATACTCTTTTGCGTTGTCAAAATAAATTGCTTGCCGACAAACTTGAAACTTATCAGACTATAGCCGAAAGGGCTGCTGTTCGAATTGCGAAATACAAATATAAGAATCGTCGTGGTCGTGTTTCTAAACGGAAGGTGCGTCTGGTCGTGGCGAAAGCCGGACTGGACTGGAACCCCGATGAATGGGATGGTAATATCTGGAACTCAAATGATTCTGGCTCCTTGGCTGAGGAGTCTGAAAGGCGCGAGTCTTCTCGCTCCGGACGTGACTGTAAATCTACTTCTTGTGACAAACATGATGATTCCGGCGACCATAGTCGCTCTTCCCATTCTAATGACGTTTCTCATTCTGATTGTTTCTCTAAATCTATGGATCGGGCTTCTTCGGATGCTCGTCCGGAGGTTTCTGCGCATCCGGTTTTTCGACGAAAATTACAACAAGCTCCTGGTAATCCCAATGGTATTCCTTTGGATAGTTTGGAAGATTTTACACAACAGGAAGTTAGTGACATTTTGCAACGATTTCGACAACGGCCTGGTGAGGCCTTACTTACGTGGATGGTGCGCCTTTATGAGTTAGGCGCTGCAGGTATCATGTTAGATGCAGGAGATGCTTTGAAACTTTGTTCTTTGAGTTCCGATTCTACTGTGCAAGATCATTTTCGGAATTTTAATGGTGCCGGTCAGACTAGTCTACTCCAGTTAGCGACTGACGGCTGTAATCACAAATACCCTACTGAATTTGATTGGCCTGTGAATGACAAGCATTGGTACACCTTGCGCGATGCGGCGCAACAGCTGAAAGAGGAGGTGATGAAAACTGCTATTTTTCTGAGTACAGCTGACAGATTGTTGGATGGTTTACTGACATCTTCTGTGCGCAATCGCATTATTCGTTCTTCTCCTGTTGCTTATAAGCAGGTTATGATGACTTTGCTAGTTGGGTGACTGGTTTAAACCTGAGAGACAGTCCAGACCCGCGGGTCGTACTCCTGGAGATCATAAATTCTCTAGACGTGATATGTTTCTTGCGCTGTTGGCTGATGGTGTGAAACAGGAAGACATTGATGGTGAACCTAATAATCGCTTGTGGGACATGTTTCGCAAGCGTGGTTTGGATCGAAAGGAGGGTGCCCGACGTGTACGGAAGAATGATTGTGATCGTGGATATTCTGATGACAGTGGTGATGAAAGACGTTGTGATGATTCTGATCGTCGTGGTGAACGACGGCATGAATGTGATGTGTCTCCTCGCCGTGCAAAGGAGAGGGGGCGTGAGGGGGAAAGAGAAAGGGGGAGAGACGACCGTGTTAACAGCAGATATAGAGAGGAAAGGGATCAGTCCCCTGAGTTGAGGAGAAGGGAGGATCGACACAGACTTTCTGATCGAAATTCACAGTACCAGGCAGATGACAAGAATCCATTTCGTCATGGAGATGGATATGAACATGATGTTTTAACACCCAAGAAGTATGAAAGCATTTACCCTGCTTTGTCCTGGTTGGCAGAACGCAGTAAAAATGACTAGGAAATAGGTCAAGCTCCAGTACGCAGGTGGGCTCACAAAGACAATAGACCCTATGTAGATATTGACATTTTTTGGAGACATCGTAATATCCAAAGGGCCCGGGCATTGGTAGATACGGGAGCGGAGGCCACTCTTATTCATGGAAAATCAAAGAAATTTAAAGGTCAATTTTTCACAATTACTGGTTTAGGTGGAAAGGAAACCCCTGCAGTGCAAACTACACTTGAAATGAAAATAGGTAGAATTCCCCGAAAAGAGTTCTGTGTTAGTTGTGCCACTTTTGGAATACATAATTGGAATTTATATTTTGAAAGGAATGACATTGCATTTAGATGACGGTTGTTATCAATTTGGAAGTAAATATTATATATCGTCCAGACCTGTACGAGTTGGTCGTTTGAGAATACCCCCCATGAAAATTCCTCAGGCTACACAGGTTGTCTGTCAAAAGCAATATCGTATCCCAGGTGGCCATGAAGAAATTAGTGCTACGATTCAGGATTTGGTGGATGCAGGAGTTATAACTCCGGTTACTTCTGCTTGGAATAATCCTGTTTGGCCCGTGCGTAAGAGTGATAATTCTTGGCGCATGACTGTTGATTATTGCGAATTGAATAAACATACACCCCCTTTGACTGTTGCAGTACCAGATATCATTACTTTATTTGAGAGAATTCAAAAACATTCAGGTACATGGTATGCGTCCATTGATATTGCCAATGCTTTCTTTTCAATTCCGATTGCCCCCGAGTGTCAGGAACAATTCAGTTTTACATGGAATGGACGTCAAATGACGTTTAGAAGTCTTCCTCAAGGCTATGTACATAGTCCTACGATCTGTCACCGGCTGGTGGCGGAACATTTGTCCGAAGTACCTGTACACCCACAAATTCAGATATGTCACTATATTGATGACATTTTAATTCAAGGTGAGACACAAGACCAAGTTCAAACCCAGTTAGATCAAATCATTGATTGCTTACGCGAAAAAGGTTGGGAAATCAATCCCGACAAGCTGCAAGGTCCATCTCAAAACGTAAAATTTTTAGGTATTAATTGGCATGAAGGTCACAGAGAGGTGATTCCACAAGTGAAACAGAAAATTCTCGATTTTGCAGTCCCAAGAAATAGGAAAGAAGCTCAAAGCTTCATTGGCTTATTTGGCTTTTGGCGCCAGCATATTCCACATTTGAGTCAGATATTGGCCCCTTTATACTGAGTCACTCACAAAAAGAATGTGTTTGAATGGGGTAAATCACAGCAAGATGCGTTTAATTTAGCAAAAGAGGCGATTCAGTATGCTTTGGACTTGTGGCCTGTGTGCGATGGTGATATGGATTTGAATGTGTCCGTGCAAGGTCTTTATGCAAATTGGAGTTTGTGTCAAAAGCAAGGCAAAAATAAAGTACCATTAGGTTTCTGGACTAAAAAGTTACCCGATGCTGGTGAGCGTTATACACCTTTTGAGAAACAGTTGCTTGCATGTTATTGGGCTCTTGTGGATACCGAGCAATTGACTTTGGGACATGATGTGATTTTGAGACCTGAAATTCCTATTATGCAGTGAGTTTTGAGTTCGCCAAAAACTCATCGAATTGGACATGCTCTAGAGGTGAGTGTGATTAAGTGGAAATGGTACATACAAGACAGGGCACGTGTGGGGCCGAAAGGTGTAGCATCTTTGCATGAGCAAGTGGCGCAGGCGCCATCGACTGAGACTGGGAGTGATTGCTCCGTACCTGTAGTACAGGAATCTCCTGTTAAGTGGGGTAAGCCATTTGATGATTTGTCCGCGGAGGACAGAAACCATGTGTGGTTTACGGATGGTTCAGCGAGGTACATAGGAGAGAAACGGCATTGGAAAGCAGTGTCCTATAATCCCAACACACAAAAATTGTTGAGTACGACTGGTGAAGGAAAGAGCAGTCAATTTGCAGAATTGTATGCTGTTTATCAAGTTTTGAAACAAGAGTTACCTGGTACATGTCATATTTTCACTGATTCCTGGTCCACTGCTAATGGACTGGCGGTTTGGTTACCAACTTGGCATTCTCATAATTGGGAATTGCACTCCAAAGAACTGTGGGGAAAAGAGTTATGGCAAGAAATCTGGGAAATGATCCCACAAAGTACTGTTACAATCTTTCATGTGGATGCTCATACCCCGATAGATTCCCTTGACAAATTCTTTCATAACATTGCAGATGAGAAATCTAAAATTGCTGAGGCAGTGGTGGACATGCAAGATTCTGATTTGGCGGGATTGGTGAAATGGGCCCACCAGAAAGCAGGACATTTTGCAGAGAGAGCCACTAGCAGGTGGGCCGCCGATCGAGGAATTTATATTCCTTTAAATTTGATTAAAGACACAATATTGCATTGTCCTATCTGTCAACATTCTAGACAACGAAAAGTACCTCAAATTGTTAAAGGTCATTTACATCGAGGAAAATTGCCCGCTCAAATTTGGCAGATTGATTATATTGGTCCACTTCCTATGAGTAAAAATTGCCAATATGTTTGCACCATTGTTGATACATACAGTGGCCTTTTAGTGGCCTTTCCCTGTAAGCGAGCTACCCAAGTGAATACCATTAAAACATTGAAATTGATTATGCTCTATTATGGTGTTCCATTTCAAATTCAATCTGATAATGCATCCCATTTTCGAGGAAGATTGGTGCAGGAATTTTGTGTGGAAAATAACATCGAATGGGTGTTTCATATACCATATTATCCACAGGCATCGGGCCTTATTGAGAGAATGAATGGTTTGCTAAAAGATCAATTGCGAAAATTAACTGACAACAAATATAAGAATTGGAGAGATTATTTGTTTCAGGCACTGTTAATTTTAAATAATCGTCCCTTCTTGAATGCTGAATCTCCATTAATGCATTTATTTCCTCCAGCCATTGATGCAAAGCCAAACACCATTGGCAACACTGTGATGTACTGGGAAATTTCCCCCGGAGCACTAGCTCCATGCAGAGCGACCCCAGGTTCCGCAGGCTTGGACCTGCATGCCATGAATGACACTACTATTAAAAGCAGAGATCGAGTTATCATTGAAACTGGTGTTGGTGTCTGTATACCAACTGGAAATTTTGGATTGATTGCCCCTAGATCGGGCTTGGCCTTAAAAGGCATTCAAGTACTCGGAGGAGTCATTGACAGCGATTATCAGGGAGAGATTAAGGTGCTCCTGCTGAATAGCAGTGAGGTTGATTTACCAATTCACAAAACTGACTGAATTGCTCAGTTGCTAATAATGCCTGTTTTCAGTGGTGAGATTCAAAAAGGCACTGCCCCAACTTTGCTAACTGTACGAGGACAAAAAGGATTTGGCTCCACGGATAATCCCTGAGCGAGAGTGGGGGTGCAATCGCCTAAAAATCCCCCTGAACAAGCTGAAATTATCGCAACCGGTCATGATAATACCATTCTTGTCATGAGACCAGGGAAAGATAGCTGGGAAGTTGTCCTGGCTGACAAATGTTACTTACGAGAATGAATAATGCCTGTATTTGATTTTCTTTCAGATCATTCTCTGGACTGTTGCTGCAGGATGTGTCGGCGTTAGACTCCTTTTGGTCTGCTACGTCGGAAGAAGAGGGAACCCACAGACTTTGGTTGATTCGATAACCCGAGTACCGCGTTCCTTTGCTGCGTGGGATTCATCATCTAATTTTTGGACTACTTTAGCTAAACGAGTTACTAACTCTCCACATTTTTGCTTGACACCGATGCGTTCGGTGACTGACATTCTAGCGACCTGTTTGGTTGCTGTCCCCGCTTCGTTGGAGACTCTAGCCCATATTTTTAATATATCAAGTGCACGGCCCATTGTAATCCTTGGAGATTTCGCCACCCATGAGTACTGTCCATTATATACGGTTCTTTTAGATCTAATACCACCTATTCATTCCCAAATTACTACATATAATATCACCCAAGGAGATTTGTGTTTCTTCCTTACCTGTGATCCCAATGCAATTACTGAATGTGTGCGTTTAAAATTGAAGGCAGCAACTTCTTTTTCAGCTCATGAACGGACTTTGTGTTCCCGAAGACCCCCGAAATCATGTACTTCTGTTAGAAATAATATGACCTGTAAAGGTTTAGTAGTTACCCCTAGTTATTATCGTACAATGCTGTTACCTTCTGGATGGCTTTTCTCTTGTGGTAATACTTCCTGGCCCTACATTCCCGCAAACATTTCTGGAGGACCGTGTGCCATCACTAGACTAAGCTTATTGATGTTTTCTTCACATCCTAATACATATTCCCGTGTTGTTCGTGATGCTGTGATGTTACATGAAGATTGTGATTCTTCACTACATTTATATTCCAAATCTGAATACCTTAGTTTAGCTTTCTCAATTATTGGTGTTCCAGCTTTAGCAGTTTACAACGCCAAGTCCATTGGGAAAATGGCCTGCTGGATGGTCAAGTCCATTAACCATACTTCTACAATTCTATCTGACATGTTATTAGACGCCCAGGGTAAACGCAGAGCTATCTTGCAGAACCGGGCTGCCATTGACTATCTTTTGCTCAAACATGGACATGACTGTTCTGACTTTGAGGGCCTTTGCTGTTTTAATCTGTTAGATCATACTAGATCCATTCAGGCTCATATTGACAAACTTCATGACTTGACTGAAGAGGTTAGAAAACACATTGACCAGGGCTGGTTTGACTGGCTCTTCAATTGGTTACCTGACTTACATTCTCTACGACAAATATTAGGGGGTATTATGATTACTATTAGCATTTTAGTAGCTATTTGCTGCTTTATTCAGTGCATTCCTTCCCTATTCCAGTACTGTAGATTTGGTATGAGAAATAGATCAGTTAGTTTTGTTTCATATTATTCTTCTACAGATGTTAGTTCCATTTAGCGAATGATTAGTAGCCTTAAGTCAAGGGTGAAGTGTTCTGACCGACTTTTTCGGCCCTTCCTTGAGGGAAGGTGATTGGAGGTGACTTCAGTCTACTATCATTCTAATGGAGGGATTAGAACCATAAATAGAGCCTATTCACAAGGCGTGTTGATATAATCTCGTACCCTTTTCCTTAGATCAGGGCTTATAAACTTATGTTAGGGGATAGATTCATTAGTATTAGTGATAATCCGTCCTTTTGTAAGAGTGTTAGTATACCTTCCATGGAGTTATGCTTATTTCGGGCCTTGTAGGCCCCAAACGGGAGAGACTCCATCTTTCCTCTTGCCCCGGCAGCTTGAGATGCTTCTAGGTCAAATGTAATGTTTTAGTTACGAGGTGTTGTTCGCTTGGAGAGAACCGGCTTAGGCTGGCCCTTATCGAAAGACTGTATTTTTCTCCATTCCGAAGACACAACATCAGGCCGGCCGGCTGGGAACGTGTCCTTGGTACGGGGAGGTACGAGAATTTGGTGGGCGGCAGGTTACTGGCCGTAACTTTCCATGAAGGAACAAGCTTCCATATTAGTGAAAGCATGAGGCAGTGAGTCAGTCAGTCTGTAGGCGGCAGCTAGTCGTTAGCATCAATGCCAGGGCAGGCAGTCGCCATTTTGAAGTCCAAGAAAGACCGAGAAGCTGATACTCTCTTAGAAAGATTGAAGTTATTTTAGCTGGAGCAGCTGGCGAGCTTTGACATTAAGATCAGAGCATACAGAGTTAAGTAGCTAGTTGAGGGAACGAATACCAGAGTGGCAGAAACTGAGTTATAAGATCGACGCCGAGAAGTGGAGATGGTCCGTGATTAAGAGGAGAGAGGAGTAGTGCAGAACAGCCAGAGAGAAAGCAGCTGATACGAGGAAGGTTCCAGTGACTTGGAGGGAGGCGAAGGAGACAGAGCATAGCGGTGCAGACGTGTATCCGTGACTGCAGAGGTGTGACCCTAAGAGGAGCCAAGGCACAGACGAGAAGGGAACCCAGATGACCGCTGAGTCCAGACTTCATATTAATAAGGTGACGTCGACCCTTTCTTATTAGCGTGCACATTCTAACCTTTCATTTTCCTTTGCAGGCTATATGTTATAGTATAGTGTTATATTGCTATTGTTGTTATGATAAATAAAGTACCACAGTTCTTAGTGAACCGGCATGTGCCTCTTGTTCTTGTATAATAAAGGTAACCTGTTCTTCTAGTCAGGTACTGTTTCGCGAACGGACGCAACCCCGATCAGGTAAGCGGTAGCTGAATAATGAGGGAGAGAGGAGCCCTTAGAATGGAGAATAAGTCGTACATCCTATAATTTGGCCATCATTGAGTGATCTATACTATTGTAGTATTGTACCTCTAGTAAATAATGAAAGATTCCCCAACATGAGGAGCTAACGGTATTCATAGGAAAGTGATCGTCGTTGTGAGGCGGCGTTAAAGAGAGCATCAGGGGGGAAACTGATGTGTATACCCACAAGATTGTGGCTTGTACGGAGATAAAAGAGAGCATCAGGGGAGAAACTGATGTGTATACCCACAAGATTGTGGCTTGAGCGAGCAATGGTTGCGGCCAGTGTGTAATGGTATATAATCAGAACTGCCTTAGGGTAGAATAGTCTGGGCCTGAGTTGCCGTGAGACTATATGGTAAGAGTGTGGTATTATAGAAAACTTAGGCATGTATATTGCTAATTCCCCATCCTTGGGTAGGAGACATAGATACCTGATGTAAATAGGTCCTAAGGAGGGAGGTGATTACGTTCCGGCTGGGTTGGTGGTGCCCTGGTGAGCTGATTCTATCTGGTCCGAGAATCCGGTCGTTACACCCGGCTACTGAGTTGATCTATGGAACTGACTGCGGGCCGTTATTGAGACGCCTGGTGCCCGGAGCACAGATGCCTATGGTGCCTGGAAAGCGACAGTGCGCTCCCTTGGGGTCCTCATCGGCAGCATGGCCGGCAACAGAGGGAACAAGAAAGGGGACCGGACATTACCAGAAATGCTGAACAGAGGCCCAGCGAGGCAAGATGGGGAAGCAATCGCCAGGCCACTCGAGCTGCTCCCAAGGGGCAGCAGGGGGAGAACCTCCGGTGACTAGATATTTCCTCGAATCCCTCTTTAGCTCGCTTAGGGAAGATTTCCAAGCACTGAAGCAGGAAGTTGCAGGGGAAGTCTGGGAGGTGCGGAGAGAGGTCGATGGGCTTGGCGAGAGGGTGGCCACTATGGAGGAAACGGGTCACTCCCGGGACGAAGAGATTGCACAGCTGCAGCAGGAGGTGCTGCGCCTACGGGATCAGCAAATCGACCTTCAATCGCACAACAAAGACCTCGAGAACCGGTCCCGTCGCAATAACATACAGGTCCGGGGAATTCCATTCGGAGAAGAGGGTGAGAACATTGCTGGGTATCTAAGAGACCTCTTCAGGGAGTTACTGGGAGAGCCGGAGGATTTCACCATCAGAATAGACAGAGCTCATAGGGTGGGCCCAACATGCAGAGCCTCTGCACCCCCCCTGACATCTTGGCTTTCCTGCCGGACTATCCCCTGAAGGAGCCGATTATCCGTGAGGCACGACAGCAGCAGTCCCTACGCTTCCGGGGGCACCAGGTCGCTCTCTTCCAGGATTTATCGATAATCACACTCCAGAAGCGGACTTCCTGAGGGATCATAACACGCAGTATTCTTGGGGCCATCCCTTCCGCCTTATTTTTAGATGGAATGGGACTTTACATCAGCTTCGCTCCCTCCAGGACACCCGCGGGGTACTTGGAATTACCGCGACGGACGACGCGGCACCCACCCCCCGCCGACGGCGCGCTACTAGAGACGGTTGGCAGTCGATCCCGGCGCGGCGATCCTCTGCATCTTATGCTCGACCAGACTCACCCACTAACCGAGCAGACATGGCCAATGCAGTTCAAGAGGTGGCCAGAGACACAGCGCCTACTGAAGTTGCTCTGACGGCCTGAATGTACTCCGGGGGGAGATCGACATAGCTATTCAGACGACGCAGGTTTGGGGGCTCGGGGGCGGTGGGTGGCGGGGGGGTGGGCAGTGGCTGGACCTTCACTTGAGTAACTTTCCACAGACTTGTCCGCTGAGGACCGGACTGGGACAATGGAATTTTGGGAATAGTTGGGGTAGCAGGGGGGGAGGGGAAGGGATTGTTGGGGAAGGTCCGGTTGTGGGTTGGGGAGAGAGGGTAGGAGGGGGGTGTCCGGGGGTTTTGGGTAGGGGTTTGGGGGTTGTTGGGGAAGGGGGGGGTCATCCAGTGTGCCATGTAGGTCCTAGCAGCTGCAGCTGCAGCTGCGCTTGTCTACCTTGCCTTGCCCGGGCAGGGACACTTCGCTTTCATGTATACCCTTTTCTATGCCTCCCAGCACTTTTAAGGTGGTAACTCTTAACGTGCGGGGCCTCAATAACCCGGTTAAGAGACGGGCGGTTCTGTCTCTCCTGGAGAGCACTCGCGCTGATATATGTCTCCTTCAAGAGACGCATCTACTTCAGCAGGACACGCATAGGATGCGCTCGCATAAATTTCCTACACAGTTTCACTCCTCCAGTGTCAATAAGACAGCAGGGTTGGCAATCCTGGTGGCCAGACACTTTAAGGGGGATATTCTCCACAAGCACATAGAACACAAAGGCCGGCTGCTAGCATACCGGTTCAAGATCGGGGCATCACCTTTACCGTTGGGTCCCTGTATAGCCCTAATGAACAACAGGAACGCTTTCTACGATCAGCACTGGTGGATGTTACTGCTTCGCCAGATAGGCATATAATCATTGCATGCTTTTATCCTAGAGTTGGTGAATTGAAATAGACCGCTCCCACAAATCATTGAGGGATACAACGCACACATTGACAAAATCCAGTCATGCGCAGTCCCCTAGGCTTAACCCCTGCTTTTAAGGGTAAGTGTGCTATAGCATCTCAAAACCAGTTGTATATTTCCGCTTAAGAGAAAAAAAGACTAAGGAATCTGTGTCTTTTGAATTGATTTCTATAGATAACTTCGAAATCTCCATATTTCGGTGGCTCCTTTGCCCTCCAAACAAAAGAACACACCTAAAGTTTAAGGTAATCATTTGGCCTCTAACTGCGGTAAATTTTAAATAATATAGACCCATTTGGAATAATAAAGGTGTTGATTAGACCTTTACAAGAATGAATATTGAGTTGATGTAATGGTCTATTTTTTCATAAAAGGTATCTGGGTCGGAAGACGTTATCAAAACTGTTTCAAGAAAAAGATACACCCATATAGAGGTGCCCTGAAGTTTTATGAAAAGCCCCTCGAATTGAAAACAGAGGCAACATACTTCTAATTTAATGAAACCTTTTTTAATAAGGTATGTACAATTAATAAGTACATCTAGGAATACTTCACTGTAGCAATACCATTTAGCTCGTTTAGTTCTTATTTGTGATCTGACATAACTCAAAAACCTGATAACCACTGAAACAATGTGCCCTGACTCATACTGTTTAGTTTAAGAGATGTTCTCATCAGTATATCTGGATGGCTTTGTAACTATGTAGATAAGAAAAAAATATTGTAAATAGATGTGACTATTGTATCTAATGTTATGTTTTCTTTATTGAATAGAACCTTGTCCTGATGAAGGTGTTATTACAAAAACCGAAACGCTGCGTCGACAACTTGTTTTTAACTGTCTCTTGATAATTTGTTTTTATTGTCTCTTTATAAACTGTAATTTTTTTTAGCACTGATGTGTATTGACAAATGTTAAAAAAAATTATAGTGTGGCACTGTAATCTGTAAACCAATATTTCGTACTGTATGGAATAAATTGTATAAATTTCATAAGATTCTTTTGTACATTTGCATAATTTGAATTTACAATGTGGTTTGTTTGTGTAAGGGTTTCTTGAGTTATGGTGGTATACAAATAACAATCCACTTTGTGGTACTTATAGGGACCTGTTTATTTCTTCTGTCTATCACTCCTCGTCCCAAAATCGGAATTGTGAGGAGACCTCCCTTCTTTTCTGTAAACTATATATATATATATATTACCTACTGGCGGTCGCCAGTAGGTATATATAGTTAGGATTTTTTCTCTATGGAACTTTTGAAAATTCTATGTCTAATAACTTTGGCGTTTGTGCACGGAATCGGCTGAAATTTTCAGGAAAATGGCACATTTTGTTTCTGAGCAGCCCTTGAAAATTTGGGGGGGTTTCGTCAAGGGGGGGCTGAGAAAAAAGGGGGTCCCAAAACGCGTTTTTAACATTGAGTTTTCCATAGGGCGTTTGGCCTCACTTTTAGCTCGAACGGCTGAATGGATTTGCACGAAACTTGGCAAAATTGTAGTGACTGTTAGCCTGATGTGCCTTTGCTGGGTCTCAATATATGTGCTCCAGTGGATTTTGAGAAATTAACGTTTTAAAAAACAGATATATCTGTGACAGCGTCCCGGGTAGCGCTCCGGTTCGCGAACTTTTCGCGTAACGGAACTTTGCGAAGCGAAGCTGATTGGCTCTCCGGTGTCTGTCAACATTCTAAACAGTCCGGAGCGGCCGCCATCTTGTCTCTCGGTAGGATCGAGAGACAAGAGGAGGAGAAAAACGAAGGGGGAATTTAATGAAAGGGGGCAAGGTAGACCCTTCTTGACCCTCTAGGAATGATGTTGGGGTTATTAAAGGGTCCCGTGGGGCAAAAAAAAAAACAATTTTTTTTTTGCGTTAGAAGCGCTTTCCGGTTCGCGAACCGGGTAGTGAACCGGGACGCGAAAGGGGAATTCGCCATTTTGTGTTTCGTTTTAAATAAATTACAAGATGGAGGAAAAACAATGTGAGAAATGGGTATAAGGGGGTACGGGAGACGTATCCTGACCCCCTATGTTTTCTGAGGGTGGCTGAGGATGCTCATATATGTTGATACTTGTCTTCCAGCGGCTGCGCGTGAGCATTTTTTTTTTTTTTTTTGCTGCGTGACGTCTGTTAATGTTCGATTCGAAGGAAATAAGGAAGTGTTGACCGCCATTTTGACACTGCGAGTAAATATATTGTTAAAAATAATTGTTATAAATTAATCCGTATTGATAAACATTGTCTGCGCCATCTTGCTTTTTTTCCAATGGCACACTTTTGTCGTGCACGGCAGCCTTTTTAGATGCCTTGACCAGACCCACTCTCTGCACGCCGCCGATCGTGATGTCTGTTAACGTTCGATTCGAAGGAAATCAGGAAGTGTTGACCGCCATTTTGACACTGCGAGTAAATATATTGTTAAAAATAATTGTTATAAATTAATTCGTATTGATAAACATTGTCTGCGCCATCTTGCTTTTTTTCCAATGCCACACTTTTGTCGTGCACGGCAGCCATTTTAGATGCCTTGACCATACCCACTCTCTGCACGCCGCCTATCCTCAGCATGGCTCCCCACCCTCGCAAGCATCTCCCCCACGCACTGGTCACCCCCGCTCTCTGTCTTATGTATGGGCCATAAACCTCCCCCCATCTGCGCTGCTCTTCCCTGAGAATCACACCCTGTGCCCGCCCGACACCACCCTTTCACCCTATTCACTACCGCACCCTCTGACATTCCTCTTCCTTTGTGTCTGATTGTCCAGGCCGGTCCCAGGCTATCACCTAGCCCTGCGGATGTAGTTTATGGCCTCAACTGTAAAGAATCACCCCTCTTCAAAGGAGTTACAGTAGATCAAGGCCCCCACCCGATGAGATCCGTCACACCACACTTGTTCCTACTATCTGATAACGATCCTGTATTGTGATTGGGGAGGGGATTCTCACTGTGAGGGTGTGTGGGACCGAGCCTGAAGCGGAAGATTCCAGGGATGCCTTTTTGTACATCAAAGTCTTCACAATTATGTGTCACATTAAAAATATATAGCACTCCAACAAAGTAGTAGGATTATAACACTTTAATAACTTATAAATATATACAACGCACCATAAACAGTAAACACGTTAAAAAAAAAAATTAAAACAGAAGCAACAATGGTCAGTAGCAGTCTGTTGTGCGAATAGTCCGAAGGCAGCACAACGCGCTGAGATCTGGACGGCACCCAGGTGATGTCCTTTACTTGCCGCACTGGTTTTGGCATCCTGCAATGCTGCTCCGAAAAACGGCGTGGGGCGCCCCGGGGGGGGGGGGGGGGGGGGAGGCGGCGTGAACGGGCCTCCCCAGGTGGAGGCTCGTCTGCTGTAGTGGGGCGCCCCTTTAGCGTTTCACTTGCCATTCAGCGGTTTTCTGCCCGCTTTTGCTGCACTGTGCCTCGTCAGTAGCGGTCTGTTGTGCGAATAGTCCGAAGGCAGCACAACGTGCTGAGATCTGGACGGCACCCAGGTGATGTCCTTTACTTGCCGCACTGGTCTTGGCATCCTACAATGCTGCGCCGAAAAACGGCGTGGGCGCCCCGGGGGGGGAGGCGGCGTGAATGGGCCTCCCCAGGTGGAGGCTCGTCTGCTGTAGTGGGGCGCCCCTTTACCGTTTCAGTTGCCATTCCGCCCGCTTGCTGTGCCTCATCCGCCATTCAGCTGTTTACCACCCGCTCTTGCGGCTACAGCGTCTCGCTCACCATCTAGTTGAGTTGCGCCCACTCTTGCGGTGCAGCGATAGGCGGCTGCCACAGGACTCTTAAAATGGCGGCCGGCTCTTCGGATTTGGGCCTGGTCCACTAAAATGGCCCTGGGACACCTTGGAACTCGGACGCTTGTCTGCTAGGGCTTGGGCCCCATTCTCTAAAGCGTTCCCTCAGCCTTGAAGATTCTACAAAAGTCTTGGGGGCCCCCGACTCCCGCAGGCTTCCGGTGGGGAGCGGCTGCCATGATTGCTTGCGGAATGGCCACGACGGAGCTACGAGATGGTGGTGCTCTCATGCTGACGCCAGCTTCAGTCTGAAACATCCAGAAACACTGTAGACTATCAATTCGATGAGTTCCGGAGGAGCCCCAACGTGACCCGGTAGGGAAGAACTTGCCCTCCCCTTTTTTGAGTGATGGTTCTTGTTGCCTGTCCCCTCTGTTGTCATCTAACGGAACCTTTTTGGATTGCCGAGTGAGAAAAAAAAAGGTGGGGCTTTCATCGTTTGGGAAAAAAAATGTTTTAATCCAATGAAAAGTGTTATTTTTAGGTCATATGATCAAGCATTTCATCATTAGGAAACCAAAAGTAAAATGAACCAATGAAAAGTTTTATAAACAAGTCACATGACCTGTTATGCGGCTTTGGGCTATAAAAAGCCTACAAAATCAGTTGGCCTGTGAGGCGGCGTCAGTAGCCGACCGATGTACGAATAGGCCGAAGGCAGCACAACGCGCCGAGATCCGGATGGCACCGAGGTGGTGTCCAGCAAGTTGCCGCACTGGTGTGGCCATCCTACAATGCTGCGCCGAAAGACGGCGTGTCCAGCTGAGTTGCGGTCACTCTTGCTGCTACAGTACGCCGAAAGCAGCACAACGCGCCGAGATCCGGATGGCACCGAGGTGGTGTCCAGCAAGTTTCACTGGTGTAGCCATCCTACAATGCTGCGCCGAAAGACGGCATGGGGTGCCCGGGGGGGGGGGGAGAGGGGGGGGAGGCGGCGTTAAAGGACCTCTTCCGCCTCCCCAGGTGAAGGCACCTCATCTGCAGTGGGGCGCCTCTTAGCGTTTCACTCGCCGTCCAGCAGAGTTCTGCCCGCTCTTGCGGCACAGTGTCTCACCCTTCATCCAGCTGAGTTCCGCTCGCTCTTGCGGTACAGCCTCTCGCCCGCCATCCAGCTGAGTTCCGCCCGCTCTTGCGGTACAGCGTCTCGCCCGTCATCCAGCTGAGTTTCTCCCGCTCTTGCGGTACAGTGACTCGAACACGCCGAGATCCGGATGGCACCGAGGTGGTGTCCAGCAAGTTTCACTGGTGTGGCCATCCTACAATGCTGCGCCGAAAGACGGCGTGGGGTGCCCGGGGGGGGGGGGGAGGCAGCGCAAACGGGCCTCTCCCTCCTCCCCAGGTGGAGGCACCTCATCTGCAGTGGGGTGCCTCTTAGCGTTTCACTCGCCTTTCAGCTGAGTTCCGCCCGCTTTTGCGGTACAGTGACTCACCCACCATCTAGCTGAATTGCGGCTATTCTTGTGGTGCAGCGATAGCCGGCTGCAACAAGACTCTCAAAATGGCGGCCAGCTCTTTGGATTTGGGCCTGGTCCACTAAAATGGCTCTGGGACACCTTGGAACTCGGACGCTTGCCTGCTAGGGCATGGGCCCCATTCACGAAAGCGTCCCCTCTTTTGACTGATTGTTCTTGTTGCCTATTTCTTCTGTTGTCATTTAACGGAACATTTTTGGACTGCCGAAAATGGTTCTGGTCCGACCGCTGGTTGGTGGAAACATTTTGACTATATCCTGGACCTGCCCGGCCTCGCCCAAAATGGCGCCGGTATAAATGGGACTCGTAACTCCTTGTTGTGTACTGGTTGCCCAACCTTGATATCACGAGATACGTATGCAGTTTTGAAGCACATGGCGGGCGGGGACGAGAATTGATTGAACATTTTGACATCCCTATTGATATTAAGTTCTGATGTGTTATTGATTACTGTACTATTGAAAGTTCGAATTAACGTCACCCATGGTACTTGCCCGCAAATGTATATCTAGATAATTTTATTCTAACTGGCCCTGTGGTACTTTAATTATAAAATGTACGTCCACCGATTCCGCAAATGTTAGACACCTTAGTTCTTGCAATCTAATGGGTCGCCCGTTACGTTCTTCTACAGTGTAAATGTTCCCTCATCATATACTATTCCAGTTTGCTCCGTGGCCGGCCCACGTGGTTATAGGCCCGTATTTGTATACTGACATTTTCACAATAAAGGTTTTTTTTTAAAAACATGGTAGTAGTACCTACATTGGTAAAGTTTTGAATAATAGCCACTGTTTTCGAATCAGTAAAAGGCAAGTGAAATAAAGCAGTCCAATTACATGACGGTTAAAAGGTATAACACGCAGGAACGCAGTAAAGATAAATGGTCAAGGGCTGTTGTGTTTTCCACTCCTGCAACATAAAGTGATCGATAAGAATCTGATATTCATGCCTATCAGCGACTAAGACAGCAGGCCGAGCCTCTTTTGCTCAACGGCTCCCTCATGGGACGAAGAAACGCCCTTTTTCTCGAAAAAGGAATATTTTACTTGCAGGACAGTTGTAAATTTCCCGGGAAAATACATTAGCCTGGAACATTGTTAGTGATAAACTGTAAATGCATCTGGGTCCTTTGCTTTACAAGTCAGAGTGAGAAAAAAAAAGGTGGGGCTTTCATCATTTGGGAAAAAAAAAATGTTCGAAAGCAATGAAAAGTGTTATTTTTAGGTCATATTACCAAGCCTTTCATCATTAGAATAACAAAAGTAAAATGAACCAATGAAAAGTTTTATTAACAAGTCACATGACCTGTTATGCTCACGTTACGCGCTGCGCGTTGCGCTCTGGATCGTTTCCGGGAAGCTGCGCCTCGCGCACCGGAGCACTTCCGGGTGCGCTAACGCGGCGCGTCATATGACGCATTACGCGACAACGCAGGTCCAGAATATAGTCAAAATGTCTCCACCAACCAGCGGTCGGAACACAACCCCTTTCAGCAGACCAAAAAGTTCTGTTAAATGACAAGAGAAGGGACAGGCAACAAGAACTATCAATCAAAGAGGGGAGGGCAAGTTCTTCTCTACCGGGTCACGTTGAGGCTCCACCGGAACTGATCGAATTGGTAGTCTACAGTGTTTTTGGATGTTTCAGATTGAAGCTGGCGTCAGCATGAGAGCACCCCGTGGCTACGTCGTGGCCATTCCGCGAGCAATCATGGCAGTCGCTCGCCACCGGAAGTCTGCGGGAGTCGGGGGCCCGGTGACTTTTGTAAAATCTTCAAGGCTGAGGGGACGCTTTCGAGAATGGGGCCCAAGCCCTAGCAGACAAGCGTCCGAGTTCCAAGGTGTCCTAGTGCCATTTTAGTGGACCAGGCCCAAATCCGAAGAGCCGGCCGCCATTTTGAGAGTCCTGTGGCAGCCGCCTATCGCTGCACCGCAAGAGTGGGCGCAACTCAACTAGATGGTGAGCGAGACGCTGTAGCCGCAAGAGCGGGCGCAACTCAGCTGGTTGCGTGAAGCGCTGGGGTGTACCTGAGAAACCTCCACCTGGGGAGGTGGGGGAGGCTCGTTCGCGCCGCCTCTCCCTTCTAGTGCATCCCACGCCGTCTCCTGGCGCAGGAATATGTGATGGTCGGACTAGGGCACCGCAGGACGTGTTTTCAGGTCAAACGGATTGTGGGACAATGTTCAGAATGGAAAAGTCACCAAAAGGCAAAAAGTTCCGCTTGACCCCGGGAGCCGGCCGCCTATGTCGGGGGCGATCTCAGTCCACACCAGGGCAACAAGACTTGGGGAGGGGGTCGGCGCCATCACACCGCCCCTCGGGGGCCTCCGTCAAGCGGTTCAGGGAGGCACCGTATCACATTGATTTCCATCCAGGAGCACGGACGCACTTTCAGGCTGACTAATTTGCCCTTAGCGCCTCACCAAAGGATTCTCGCTACTTCTTGCCGCACCCGCTCCGCGGGTGCCGCTGCGTGTATTCTTCATCTGGGACACAGGGGAAGGTCTGCGGAGCCAACGGGTGAGTGCGGTCAGCGGGGCTGCGAGCGTGCAGGGGACTCCATTGCCCAGGAGTCCCTGCAAGACCACACACCAACTTCCGGTCCGCTCTCCCCGCTGCCGCCCCCCGCCCTCTGCAGCTGTGGTGCATAAAGATCCTCACCTCTCCTCCTTCTGCGGGACGCCATCCAGGAGCACGGACGCACTTTCAGGCTGACTAATTTGCCCTTAGCGCCTCACCAAAGGATTCTCGCTACTTCTTGCCGCACCCGCTCCGCGGGTGCCGCTGCGTGTATTCTTCATCTGGGACACAGGGGAAGGTCTGCGGAGCCAACGGGTGAGTGCGGTCAGCGGGGCTGCGAGCGTGCAGGGGACTCCATTGCCCAGGAGTCCCTGCAAGACCACACACCAACTTCCGGTCCGCTCTCCCCGCTGCCACGCCCCCTTGTCTACCTGTTCACTTATTTATTGACCTAGTTCTCCCGCAGCGCGGGACGCAGCCCGGGGCGAAGACCGGGCTAAGAGCGGGCCGTTTGAGGCCGTTCGAGGTCTGAGCGGTCTGGTCTGGGCCCCTTCTCTTACACCCTTGTCTCGCATCCTGGGTTCTGTGTTTGCCTATTCTTGTTGCCCGGGTTGCTAGCCACAGTAAGTCCACATGTGTACCCGCGTTACACGTAACAGGGCGGCCAAGGGAGGGTTGGCCCATAACGGGCCTATGGACGACTTCATTACGCGGACAAGCAAGGCGATAGATCATGAAATCAATAAACTGCAAACTAGAGTGTCCCTTGACTTGGAAGCGGCCAGGAAGCTGTCACTCGAATTTGCTTCCCATAAGAAATCCTCCCTTGGACACATAGCTACTGCTATTTCCCCTAATCGCATTTGCATTCGGGAGGGCGCTATAGCGGTGGTTGATGTCCACGATATGCCTGTTCTGCCCATCCCCTCTCCACTTCTAGGTCTACCTGCTCTGCCTGACGGCCCGCCCATTGTTGAGGGTAGCCCTCTTGTTCCCCCCATTTCTTCCCCACAATCCTTTGATATATCTCTGGCCTCCACCTCATATGGCGGTCTCGATAACATTCCGGTGAATTCCAATAAGAGAAAACGTTCCCCCAGCCCAACCTCCCCTCGGAAAAAATTGCCAATGCAGGGGGCCAATCTGTCTACCATTGATAACACAATAGCTGATGCCAGTCCGGTTACGTCTTTCCCCTCCCCATTGGTTCCTTGTGGCGAAAACATCGTAGGGCAAGTCCCTTTAGGTCCTGGAAGCACCCTACCACCTGAGAGATCAGACCCGGGTTGGACTAATCAAGAAGGGAGGGAGAGGGAATTTATAGGAGTGGTTTGGGAGTCTCTAAAAAATCTTCTATCTCCCCTGGATTTAAGGCTTTCTCGTATAGAGAACAATCTCCTTGAGATGGAGAAAAGCATTATCGCCTTGGCCACTCTTGGCCTGAGAGGCCTTGAACACCAGGGTCTGATTGATAGTAATATGGTTGCACAGGTTCCTATCCCACTTCCTACAGCTATCCCTGGTTTGCCCCCTAATCCCACTCTGCCCTGCCCTACCCACCCTATTCCCAAACCCCGTACCAGGAGTCTCATTACTGTAAATCCGCCCCCCCAGGCCAGGGCTAATACCTTAAATGCTTTAGCAACACAATCTCATATTGGCACTACATCAGCTGCACCGAGAGTTCAGAACTCAATTAGCTCTAGTTCCCGCCCTGCCCAGGCCCCCCGGAACAACACTACACCAGCTGCACTGAGAGTTCAGAACTCAGCTAGCTCTAGTTCCCGTCCTGTCCAGGCCCCCCGGAACAAACCCCCTACTCATTCTGCTGGGAGTCCTCATACCAGGAGTAATTTTCGAGGAGGTTACATCGACCTTCCTCCTGAAGCAAATGATTATATGGTGGTTTTGACGGGTGTCCCGGAATTAGAGAATGGCCAATATGAAGACCAGCATTCCCTACGCAATAAAGTTATGCATTGGCTTAATACTTATAGACCTATCCCCAATGGTAGGAGGAGTAGAGTCTTAACGACACGAAGAGTTCCGTGGGTGGGTACCACGAGGAAATCGACCCCCGGTGACTGTATAGTCGTAACCTTTGATGATGTGTATACGGCCAAACATATCTGGTCTCCTGGGAACCAAGACTGGGGTTCCTCTATTGCTAGGAGGCCTTTGTCATTCTTCTATCCCCCCCGTGCTGTATGTCCGCAGGGGGGTTTTTGGCCTACAGTCCCCCAACAGCCTAGTTGGGGATACCCTCCCACTGTGTATAACCCAAACAGTGGTTGGCTTGGAACTGTAACTTCAGATAGGTTTGGCAGCCTGGAGGATGTCGACTGACTCCTAACGCCCCCAGCAACAGCACTACCAAGTAATCCCAATGGTCTTATACTGGAGGCGGGGAGATCGTCCTTGGCGGCTACCGTGGGTGTGATTAGTACTTCCCCTCCAACTCAGTCCTCAACTCAGGTCCCCTTTATACAGGATCTGGTGCACCTTTCCTCAGCTGTTTGTTCTCCTATTACTCCCCTAGCCTTAAACCTGACTGCCCCCGATGTCTCGTCTCCTGCAGCTTCTCTCCAATCTTCCAGGGTCGTTGATATCCATGTCATCTCTCCAGTTTCTGAGCCACAGTCTGGTAAGACCTTGACAGGTGTTCCCCAGCTTGAAATCTTAAGCTGGAATGTGGCAGGGCTTGCTCGGAACTTTGACAAACCTGATTGGATTTCTTTCATGGAGCCTTTTGGGATCTGCCTTCTACAAGAAACTTGGTGCCTGGAGCCCGTGCACAGGGTCGGCTTCACCACCTACTCTGTGCCGGCCTCCAGGTCCAAAGGCAGTAAAGGCCGTCCTTCTGGTGGCCTTCTCATCTGGGTTAGTGTATCGTTGGGGCTCACAGTAAAACATATAAATTCACCATCCCCAGATCTTTTGAGACTCACTATCCAATGCCCGGGGGGCAAGACTCTAGAGCTTTTCAACCTGTACTTTAGGGGGGCCAGGGCGGGGAACTCGAGCCCCTTGTCTTTAACTGGAGTTGAAGAGGAGCTAACTGGCTGCAACATTGACTCCTTCATTATTCTGGCCGGGGATTTTAATTGTTGTTTCGAGCCTCTGGCCAGTGATGACATTTTGGACACATGGGAGGACGATGCCAAGAGAGGCATTCCCTTGCTTGCTCTCGACCCCATCAAGAAATGGACACAGAATGCCATCGATATTAACGCACTTTGCTTGGAATACGCCCTCAGAGCCACTAATGGCCGTTGCAAGTCAGATATTGGGGGTGCGCACACATTCAACAGGATCGGACACACCTCCAGAATTGACTACGTGCTGTTAAACTACAACCTGTGGGAATATGTCCTTGATATGGTTGTTCAACAATCCACGGATAGTGACCACAATCCTTTGGTCCTCTCGCTTGCTCTCCCGTGGGACCCAGGGGCCACAGCATTTTCCCGGCCAACTTGGAAATCATCCCATGAAGTTGTTCCATCTAACTGCGGGAGGCGACTGAAGTGGGCTAAGGTTGCTTCTGATGTTACAAGAATGGCCCAAGTAAAGTCCATAATGATGGAAGCTAAGTGTATCGCAGGCACGCTGGACTCTGACACTCCTATCCTCGTGCCATTTGTGGAGACTATTGTATCACTTAGTAATCTTTTTTTGGTTCCTGAGGGGAGGGGGGGGTCCAAGCGGAGAAACGAGACTAGGGGTAGAGATCAATGGTACACCCACGCTTGCCGCCAAGCAAAAAGTGAGCTAATCCTGGCGGTCAGTGCTAAAGACCCGGCTTTGATTTCACTAGCTAGGAAAAACTACAAGAAGACCCAAGCTGTGGCAAAGGTCACGCACGAAACTAACTTCTGGAGTGATTTAATGGAGGCTGGCTCTAGAAAGGACTCAAGGGCTTTCTGGGCTCTGATTAGAGGCAGGGACAGGCCTGTTGACTCCCTGCTAACATGTAATATCACAGGGGAAGTTTGGTTGGCCCACTTTTCTAAACTCTACTCTAACTCCATGGGGGTTTTGGGTCCAAGTAGGGGTACTAGTCATATAGTGTTAGATAATAGCTCTCATCCTGGCCCCACTTTTTCATCTAGGGAGGTGGAAATAGCAATCAGGTGTATCGTCCCCAACAAGGCGGCAGGCCCAGATGGAGTCCCCGGTGACTTGCTTCGTAGCAATGTAGAGGTTTGGAGCCTATACATTGCTAAACTCCTGAATGAGGCAATGGTGGGTGGCGGTTTCCCGGATTCTTGGAGGGGTGCGGAAGTCGTCCCCATTTTTAAAAAGGGCTGCAGGGACGACCCTGCCAACTACCGACCCATAAGTCTGCTTGATTCCACCCAGAAGGCAGCAGGGAAGGTAGTTTTGGGTAGGATCTTGCAGTGGGCCGAGGAAATGCAGGTTTTGTCTGACTTTCAGGCCGGTTTCAGATCTGGAACCGGTACGATTGAGCAGACATTCCGTTTCCTAATGCTTTACTGGAAAGTGGTCAAACTGGGCAAGGGCAGTCTGTATCTCGCTTTCATCGATTTACGGACTGCCTTTGACCTTGTTCCACGTAACCAACTGTGGGCTGTACTTGAGGGTATGGGTATGCCCGCGTACTTGTTGGCCTTAACTATCAAATTCCACGAAAGCAACTTTGCCCAAATTAGATGGGGTCAGCAGGGCCAAAAAACATCCCGGATTCCTGTTGACAGGGGCGTCCGCCAGGGGTGTGTGCTAGCTCCCACTCTGTTTTCTCTATATCTAAACGGAGTGGTAGAGCACCTTCTCCAACTACCAGCAGATGCTCCCTCCCTGGCGGGCAGAAAGATACCAACGCTCCTGTTCGCAGACGACACCCTGTTGATTTCGAAATCCCCGAAGGGCCTCCAAACCCTGTTAACAAGGTTCCAGGGCTTTTGCGACGCAAGGGGCTTGGCTATTAACATCAACAAAACCAAGTTCCTTGTGCTGAATCCCCCCAGGAAGACAGTCTACCCGCCATCTATAGACGCAGTACCTTTAGAAAGGGTCAGGGAATTCGATTACTTAGGAATCAGACTTTGTGATTCCATGTCTTGGAAGGCGCATCACCAAAAAACCATTTTGACACATAGGAGGGTTACGGGCGCTCTCCTAAAAGAACATCGCGCCTCACCCCTTAAACCCATCGGGGTGATACTCGACATCTACAAGGCAAAGGCTGTGAGTGCGGCATTGTACGGGGCTGAATTGTGGGGTACCCAGAAATTTGATACCCTATTCCATCTGGAGAATAAGTTCCACAAAGACCTAATGCGGCTCCCCCACAGCTCTCCCACTCTACCCCTTCTACTTGATACAGGAACACGATCCATAGCCGATCAGGCCAAGTTACGTCCCCTCCTTTTGTGGGCCCGTATATGGAATGTCCCAGAACTTTCAAGTTATGCGGATGCACTAAGCGAACTTCTTTCAACCCCGGGTTGGCATAAGATCGGTTGGCTCCTTGGAGTAAAGCGCCTCCTTTGTGACTTAGGCCTGGATGATGCTTGGGCCAGTAGATCTTCACCACCTAAACAGCTGTTAAAGAAAATATTCTGGTCGTGGGTGGATAACGAGAGAGTGACCCAACCGAATCTGTGCAGATCAGCTGAGGAGTTTTTGGCTATCAAATCCCGTCCCTTCAGAGAACCCTACCTTGATGTGATTTTGAATCCAGCAGATAGGGCGTTGTATTTTAAATTTAGGGCTGGGGTTCTACCCTTAGGCACAAGGACAGCTAAATGGAAACCACCATGGCAAACCGTAGAAACTTGCCCTTTCTGCACTACTAGGGATGAATCCATTCCCCATTTGTTGTTCGAATGCCCAGCCTACGCTGCTCCCCGTCGCAGATGGTTGAAACCGCTCTGCGCGAGGCTGGGCACTCGGTCACACTTAGAGGCCTTACAGCTGTTAAGATCAGACCCTCACCCACTGTTTGCTTGTGGCCTGGCAAAATTCCTGGGGTGGGCTTGGAGGATAAGAACCGCGAGGAGAAAGATCCTCCAGTAAGGATGCCAATCTACATTCCAGTGGCCTGGTTGCTTTTTGTATGTGTCCCTTCCCCATTATTCCTATTAGAAGTTGATAATTATGTACTTGCACAAATGTTTTTAGAATGGATGTTATCTACTATGTTGTATATTTTTAGCGCCCTTCTTGAGATTTTGTCAGTTTTTATGTACAACTGTTTTTATGCTCACATTGATTTTTACTGTAATGCTTTTATGAAATGAAACATTTCGAAATAAAGCTATACAACAACAACATTGATTTCCAATGCAGTTAGGTCCACAAACAGCCCCCACTTACTTTGAGAATAGTGAAGCTGCAGCAGGTGCAAATAAACTTCAGACAGTGTTACAAGCGCTGCTCGGAACCCTCAACTATGGCACCCAACATCCAGGACTTATGCCATTTGTGCAAGGCAGTGACATCGAAGTAACTCAGGGACCAAGGAACATACCATATCCAGAGTCCTTCCCACAGCGCCTGCCTTCCTTGTTACCTAGTTATGGTTCTTTCACTCCCACTCCAGGCTTTTAGTCTGTGGATGGAAAACAATGAACCTACACTCACGTATGAAAATGTTACTATTGATGCTTGACTGAGGCCAAGGAGATCAGAGTGCATGAGTCTCATGCTCGATCGATTGAGCTAGCCGGATCAGGCAACAAAAAGGTGGTGGTGGGGGTGGCGGCATCAGCAAGGCATCCTCACACACAACTTGTCGGACATCAGCTCTGGATGTACTGGGGACGAGTCTTGGCGCATGGTGTCGTCCCCGGGCAATTTGCACAATGGTTCTCCACCCCTAGGCCGCCAGCTATGCTACCTCGACAGGAATAGTGATGGATGTTGCAGCAGGCTGCCATGTAAATAGTTATTTAATAAAATGTTTTACCCTGTTACTTTGCTGGTGTGTTGTATATATTTATAATATTTGCATAGGGTTTGTCGTTATTTTGGGCGGGGTGGGTGGCGGAGCTGAGCTGTCTTGCAGCCATCATGGTGTCGAGCTCAGTTCATGTCACTAGTTTCGTATTTCTCATGAGGGGTTGTTCCTAATGTTTCTATTTTAGCGAGGTCAAAAAGAGATCCCATTAGTGGCCTACTGATTTTGCTTGATTCCTTTTGTTTTTTTAAACGATTTTTCACTATCTGCAAAGACTAAACAGAGTATTGCGACTCTGTGCTTGTTTGTAAATAGAGAATGAACAAAGAGAACCAATTCTAAAACAGTAAATGCTTGGATAATAATCAATGAAATGGAGAGAGAAGCAGGCACAACGGATTACAACGGGGCAGAGGCCTGCGTTACCTACCCTTCACTATCTGCAAAGAGAGAATACTCCTTAAAGAAAAGAGGAGGGGGGGCAGCGTTCAAAGCACATCAGCGTGCATAAACACAAAAATGTTTTTATCTATCACGTACTTGACATTTTAAAGCTTTTCATATTTGCTATTAAAAAACCATTGAAATTCACTGAAAAAACCATAGGTTATAGACCATATATAGTTAGGAATTAGCATGTACAAAACCTTGAAAATTCACTGAAAAAACCATTGGTTATAGACCATATATAGTTAGGGATTAGCATTTACAAAACCTTAATTTACTCGCACAAAACCATTGAAATTCGCATATATAGTTAGTTGCACTAACTATATATCGCGCACCCGCAATCCACTGCTGATGATGTCACGTATTACATCATTCATGACATGGTCAGTGACATCACTCATGACATCACTGATGACATCTCAAATGACATCACTGATGACATCTCAAATGACATCACTGATGACATCACTGATGACATCTCAAATGACATCACTGATGACATCTCATTTGACATTACTGATCACATCACTGATAATATCATTCATGTGATAATACGATGAACCTCTTCAGACTCTAATATAACCTTAGATACAATCAGTGTAAACTCACAGACTGTCACTCATCCATGGAGTTACTCACACACCTAGTCACTCATGCAGAAAATCAATCACACCTCCATTTCCTCAACTATACAGTTATACACACCTTACTTATTCAAACATATACTAACACATATTTACTCTCTTATACAATCCCTGATACAAGTTCACAATGATCCATACAGCCACTTACACATTCACTGGCTCTTATGCACAGTTATTTATATATGTCAACTCTCACATGTACTGTGTTTTACATATGTACTTACTTTGACATGTAGCACTGAGATATCCATTGACTCACCAATACACTCATGCACACAGTCAACCGCCCATACAGCTGTTTCCACATGCACTTCTGAACCCATACATCTAGTGAATCAACTGCTCACACATCTATGCACAGAGTCATACACCTCCCAGCCACCCACACACACACTCAGTCTCCCATACAAATACTTGTGCAACTAATCAATAACCCATATAGTTACTCATATAGCTACTGATCAACACATGCAGCAGTTTACAGAACAGACATAATGATGCACAAATTAAGACAGTTTAGTCACTAACCCATGCACTCAGTGAGACACATTTAATCACTCACTCATACAGTCAGTCATGCACCTACTAAATCCTTCATCCAGACACTTATACATCCACTCATTCTTCAATATGTAAGACATATTTTAACTTTACAGAAACATACAGTCACTGGATGTTGTCATCAGTGATGTCATCAGTGATGTCATTTGAGATGTCATCAGTGATGTCATCAGTGATGTCACTGACCATGTCATGAATGATGTAATATGTGACATCATCAGCAGTGGATTGCGGGTGCGCGATATATAGTTAGTGCAACTAACTATATATGCGAATTTCAATGGTTTTGTGCGAGTAAATTAAGGTTTTGTAAATGCTAATCCCTAACTATATATGGTCTATAACCAATGGTTTTTTCATTGAATTTTCAAGGTTTTGTAAATGCTAATTCCTAACTATATATGGTCTATAACCTATGGTTTTTTCAGTGATATATATATATATATATATATATATATATATATATATATATATATATATATATATATATATATATATATATATATATATATATATATATATATATACATATATATATATATATATATATATATTTCAGTGTATAACACCTCTTTTTTATAATGTGTGTTACTTAGAAATGCACCAAACACTAAACATGGGGCTAAACGCTTTTTGCATGGAAAGCTAGTTAAACATTAAAGCATGTTGCTATGAGTATGTATTAACTGTGTGCGCTTTTAAATTTTACACCAATGCATAATAATGCTATGTTGTACATTGCACATTTTGTTTGCATGTTGGGCACAAATAATAGAAAAGCTGCTTGAAATTAATAGCTTTTGCTAGAGAAAAATAATACAAGGTATTAGTATGGGTGGAAAAACATAATGAGCTTATTTACATAAAGTTAATACTCTTTTGTGTTTGTTTTGTTTTTGGGCCTAAGAAAAAATGTCCGCCTGTGAATCCAGCAAGGCTGTGACTTGCATTAAAAATAAGAGAGCATGCGCAGATGATACCAGCTTGCCTCAAGACACGAAGGAGTCAAGGCCACTGTGAATTGTACATTCATGTGATTGTGCCAATGTAACAGTGTTAGTTAAAGTATCCTTCCTGACTACGATATGACAGGAAGAAAAATCAGACTGAAACATTTTTTCCTAGTAAATGTTGCAAAAACATATAAAATGGTTCCAGGAGATACCCGGCACCTCGTTGAGACGCTTGACTGACAGCTCTGTAACGTGGCCCTTATCATGGTGGCGCTCGTTTCTGAAACACCATTCTACTTCACGATGCTTAAGGCGTGACAGATCGAGACGATTATTGTTCAACTTTACTGACTGCTCTGACGAAGTTCTAAGAACGAAACGCATTGGCTGTTGCTTGGCTGTTGTTTTTACACTATGGATTTATATCATTAAAGACTTTTGCAACGAAGGAACTGATTGAGCTTCATTATTACTGCTTGGATATCCTGGTAGTGCACAACTCCATTATCGTCAGAAACATATAAAATGTATTAATCATTAACGCTTGTTTTGTTAAAACTGGTATGGTTAGGATTTTGTAATGAGATCAGGATGATGAGAGACCATGCCATCGTGGCTGACCAATCAGGTACAAGCTTTTCTGAAAATGCAACATTTTGTGTAGTCTGCCAAGAATGATTTGGTGTTGAACAGGATGGAAATAAAGGTGTTTTGGTTTGTGCAAATTCAGGTATGGATGTTGTACTGCTGGAAAAAGTGTCCTTTTGCCATCTATATAACAGCATTGGAAGAAGAAATATAAATTTAATCATGATGCACAAAAACATCGAGAAATGCAGATGCAAATTATGCAGGTTAAGAAAATGCAAATATCAGTTCAGAAACAGGTAGCTATGGCAGGAATTTTTCAAGCACAAATGGTCCCACAAAATATGGATAATGCTAAAGAGAATTTAAATAGGTTGTCCAGAGCAAATGTGAATTATTTCCAGAGACAAAAACAGAACCCAGATCAACAGGTTGCTGTGTTTGAAAATGAGAGTTTTAACCCTCAAAATTCTGGATTTACCAAGTCCATTGTAAAAGCAGTAGACTTAGTTGCAGGAGTTTTAAACAAAGAAATCACAAACCCAGTTTTAGAAAAATGTGCACCAAAAATAGGCCAATTTGAGGAAAATGGCCACCTCCCAGGGAACATCCCTCCATCATGGACCAGATCCTTGGACAATACAACCTCATAGCTTAATTATTCCATGGTGAGTTCCAGTCTACATAGTCAAGTCATTGACTTTAAAACTGATCACTGATTGAGACTGGTCAACAACTGCAAAACATCTGGATTAGTGCAAATACAACTAGCCTGGGTCACACCTGAATCCTGCAAGAAGATGCCCAAACCAAAAACCTAAAACGGAGCCCAAGCACTGCCCAAGCTTTGGCGGCTGAGAAGTCCTTGCACGTCATATTTTAGGCACAGCAGGCCACATTCCTTTAAGGTGTTGTGAAGGAGGGGGCCCTTTCAAGAAGCAGAGAGTGCAGCTAATTAGAATAGGTTTAGATGCTAAAATTCTAATTTTTTACTTTTGACTAATTAATTAGTTTTGAAACAACTATTTGTCTTATGCATTTATTTCTCTTAATGAGAGATTTTTGCAAATTATATAATTATTATATAATTATTGATTAGCCTTGCAAGACTTATTTTTCTTAGACACTCTTTAAGAGTTTTGACTGACATTTTGCGCCACATTTTCTTTTTTACATGTGATGCTTATATGCAGACTGTAATATGTTCTGTATTAATGCTATTTTTCCTGTTTTTCGAATTCTATAACCTGATTGATATTTTACTAATGTAACGGGAGGAGTATGTCCTCCAATGCGGTTTTGTCCAACTGGAGGGACACACAGAAGAATAACCTATTCCTTTGGTCTACAGATGCCCAAAATGCATTTGATGAATTAAACATGCCTTCGCTTCTGCTCCAGTACTGGCTCATCCAAATCCAAACAAACCGTATATCATAGAAGCGGATGCATCCGAGTTCGCGATTGGAGCAGTACTATCACAACGCGATGAAACCACCGGTCAGTTACATCCCATCGCGTTTATGTCACACAAGTTGAACGAGGCGGAGAAAAACTACACCATCGAAGAAAAAGAATTGCTGGCTATAAAACCAGCCTTTACCGAATGGAGACATTTCCTATCAGGAGCAAGGGAAAAGGTGACGGTCTATACTGATCACCCCAACCTCCAATTCATGCGTTCCGCTAGACACCTTACACCTCGTCAACTGAGATGGATGTTATTCTTTGAGAAATACAATTTCGTCGTCACCTACAGACCTGGAACAGATAACAAAAAGGCTGATGCTTTAACCCGCCAGGAATCGAGAAGGGAAGAGACAGAATGCATGGAACATGCCATTATACCGTCTGATAAAGTTGTGTGTGTGGCGCAGACAAGCAAATTCCTAAGAAAAGTGGCGCGAGGACTCCAAACACTTTGCTCAAATGTCACGCAGAGTGGAATATCAAGCAAGGAATCTCTGTAAAAGGAAATCAAATATTACTCCCCACTAAACAGCTGCAAAAGTAGGTCTACCAATGGTGTCATGAGAATCCCTGTGCTGGCCACATAGGCGTTGAGAAAATCTACAGACAGTTCTGGTGGACTGCCATGAGAAGGGATATAGCTTCATGGGTTAAGTCATGCAAGGTTTGTGCACGAATGAAGATTGATCACAATAAATCACAAGGGCTGTTACAGCCTTTACCTACTCCTGAAAGTCCCTGGGAAAATATATCTATTGACTTTATAGTAGGCCTTCCCCCTGATCAAGGATTCACCACGGTGTTGGTGGTTATAGATTATCTCACCAAGATGGGACACACTTTGTGGCATGCAAAAAGGTACCCTCAGCAGAACTACTCGCCAGGTTATTATTAGTGCATGTAGTTAGACTACATGGCCTGCCAAAACGGATAGTGTCAGACAGAGGTTCTCAATTTACAGCACGTTTCTGTAAGGTTTGGTGTGCAGCGTTACGGATTCAGGTAGCATTATCTACGAGCTTTCATCCTCAAACATACGGACAAACCGAAAGGGTCAACCAAAACAGTTCCTTAGATGCTACGTAGGCATAAACATTGATACCTGAGTAGATTATTTGTGGTTAGCTGAGGTTTCCTATAATAGTGCGCAACATAGCTCCACACACACATCCCCTTTTTATGCTACGTATGGGTTCCATCCTAGATTCCTCCCCTTTTGCCATCCCTGCTCTACATCCAACCTCCCTGAAGTACAAACCAGATTAGAACGCATACAAATAACCTTGTGAGATACACAAAGACGATTGCAAGCTGCAAAGGCTAGGTATAAACAGGAGGCTGACAAGCATCGTCGTCAGGGCCCTGAGTATAAAAGAGGTGACCTTGTCTGGTTATCGACTAAGAATATACAGTTTAAGAAAAACAATGCTTTTAAACCCAAATACATAGGCCCTTACAGAGTTTTGAAACATGTTAATCCTGTTGTGTTTTAACTAGCCTTACCTGTTACCGTGAAAATCCACCCTGTGTTTCATGTGTCTTTGCTGAAACCGTCTGTTGCACCTGTGAAACGAAAACCTATACCGGTGTGGGTGGATGGTGAGAAAGAATACACCCCCCCCCCCCCCGGACTGTAGACTTGAACCCTGTCTTCTCCGCAGCTGGGTAGTAGGATGGTGGGAATCTCCCATGATCGTTTGCCTAGACGCGCATGCACTGGGGACGCGGAAGAACTTAAAAGCATTTCCGCCTCCCGACAGCACTGCCGATAATTCTGAAGTCCCGAGTGCTGGAGGTAATGGAGTGAGGACGCGTCGCTTTGCTTCCGTGGAGGTCCGGTAAGGTTGTTGAAACATCAACTAAATGCCGGCTCTCAATCCTCGGATGCGTTGCCTTGGGGGCGTTGCCTTGACTTAAAGAGCTTTTGCTTAATTGGCATTTCCTAATTTACGAACGAATCCCTTTCATACGTGCGGTGTCCCTCCCTGGTGGCGAGGCACACGTTTCTGTTCTCATGCAGGTAGAAGGGATATAAGGTCGTAAACTAAAGGCCGTATTTTGACTTCGCACACTATTCTCACTCAGTTGGGGAGACACCGGTCATGTGTAGGAAAAGTGTTATTGTCTGGCTTCTACTCTAAGAAACACCTCAAAACTATCCTGGTTGGCCTTGCAAGTGTCCTGAAGAGCCGGACACTTACAGTCACTATACGTTCTATGTTGTGTTCGTCATTTGTCAAATGTGTGTTATGTAAATATTCCTGTCTACTGAATCTATGCACTGCATTAATCTGTGATTCACCATTTTTTCTAACAGCGAGTCATTTACGTATATAAATCGCTTGATGATTATTTTTCTCCAAGTTCAGGCTGCTTGAACAGGGACTGGTGGAAGAGTCTTTGATATCTCTTACCACCCTGTGACAACAGGTCTTGTGGGAAAAGGGTAGGTCAGGAGACCAGAAACACCAATAGTTAATGTTAATGTTATGGTAGAAAGGATGCTTTAATCATAGAGTTGTGTTGTTCCACACAGCATGCGCCCTTTTCTGAACACTTTGGGTCTGATCCTGTGATGATTGAATAGGAGATGTGATACCTTCCAGGACGCATCTGACAAGTTCTAGTTAGTTTCCTTTACAGGTAGTTTGCCATTCGAAGCATTACATATACCGAATTGTGTATATATAACGTGCCACTGACATTGTATTGTTTGTTGTCATTTCCGGTCTCCCTCCCTGCTGTCCCCTTCCTTTCCTTCCCTCGCTCGAGCACTCCAATGATCTGTGCTATTACAGCATACAGACTTGAAGCTGTCGAGAGGTGGACCATTTTTTAGCATCGTTAAGATCCTGAGGAGTGGTGACACGACAGGAGGGTGTGACACCGTGCAAAGGATAAGAAATAGATACTCACATAGTTCCCAGCCGGGAGCCCAAGTGTGAGGTGAGTGGTGAGCCGGCTATTACGTGAATGCGCACAATGTAGAGCTCCACGTGTGCGGAGGATGGCACTGTCAAGACGGGTCGAGTTCCAATTCTGAGCGCGTGAATGGAAGGAGGCTAATTCCTTCTGTCGTCAATCACGATGAGGCCATACTTTTATCGTATGGAGGGTGAGAATATACTCACTTTGGTGTCTCTTATGGAGAATGAATCAACTGCAGCCTGTGGCAATCCTTCCAAGTAGCAGGACAGTGTGTGTCTGTGTGCTCAGGTATGACGACCTAAAAATGAGACTTCCTCTTCATTTTAATAGCTAATTGGAGTAGCATGGTGTGTATAGCAGTGGCCCTTTTGTTATGAAAGTATAAGGTCATTGTAAGCTCACAATAAATGCAACCATTTTAATAGAACAGATTATGGCTACATGTTTTACAGGCTGTGCTGCATAATAACTATGAATAATTGGAGGCCTGCACGTGCCAGCAGTAAAAGTAAAATGTAGCACATGGGCAGCAATAACTATGTGAGATGGAGCATTGGTTGGTTGAAAGCTTTATTTCGATATGCAGAGACATCTTAAAAGCATTACATACATATAAAACTGCAGATCGATAATACAAATGTGTCAAGAATTAAAAAGAGTAAAAAGTACCTTTTATACATACAATAAATTAGTTAAAAGTAGATTAAATTGCGATAGACAATCTATTGCAGCGAATCAACCATGTCCATTTTAAAAATTTGGAGATACCACAAACTATGGGAGGGGAAGTGTCGGTTAACAAGATACGTAGCGCCACCGAGTGCAGGCGCGTCCCCAGACGTCTGAATAGGGGTTTAAGCCAATATCTCCTTGGACGAATATAATCCGGGCACTCAAAGAGGATTTGTGCCACCGTCTCACGCCTTGTGGAGCAGAGGGCACAAAAAGGCGATAACTGAACTGGCGATTTCCATCTGGAAAGTAGGTCCCATATCGGAAGAATGCCTACTCTAAACTTAAAGTAAAGAGCCCTATCAACTGGCATGGTGATCAAATCCAGGTAGGGTTCGTAGGCTACCACGTCCTTAATTCTTAGAAATACTGCGGTCGAATTGCAGTGGCGTGGATTACCGATGAGTTGGCAGGAGACCCAGTCCCAGTACAGTTTTTTGAGGACAGCCTTGGGTGGAGCAGATTTTGTAAACCAACAGTCCCCCAAACCCAACTCCCCCAGGAGGTTTTTAGTATCCCTCAGCCACTTGATCTTATGCTAGCCCCCCATTGCCATCACCTCGGACAACCCATCAGCATAAGATTTTAACTCTGGGACCCTCCACAGGCGAGCCCATAGAAGCAATGGCCGGAGACGGGCCTGGTCCTTAATCGACTTGCAGCCCACATCCAAGAGCACCGGAACTGTGGGGGTGCTCGAGGGGAGAGCTAGTAGATCTTTCAAGAATTTGCTCTCAGACTTGGATAGGGACTCCAAATTACAATGGCCCCACAGCTCTGCCCTGTAAAGTGCTGACGTGACTCCTCTTGCCTTATAAATGTCAATTGCAGGTGCCACAAAGTGTTTGGGTGAGGCTCGATACTCCGTTAACTATGCACCCCCTACCCTTTTATGGCTAAAAACCATCTTATTAATGTGTGGCGTCCAGGTCATAGTGTCACTCAGGCGTATTCCCAGATAGTCAAATTCAGAGACTTTCTCGAGAGCGACTGAGTTCAAAACTGGAGGGCGGCCAAATTTCCGTGGTGGATGCATTATCAGATATTTTGTTTTGTCCACGTTGATAACCAGTCCCTTTGTCAAACAGAAATCCTGGAAACGGGTCAAAAGCTTCTGGAGACCCTGGGGGGTCTTGGCAATAAGGAGGGTGTCGTCTGCAAACAACAGTGTGGGGATCCGAACACCCCCCAGGGAGGGTGCATCCGCTGGTTCTTGAAGCAGGTGCTCTACCACGCCGTTTACATACAGGGAAAATAGGGTGGGAGCTAGCACACAACCCTGTCGGACACCCCTGCAGACCGGGATCCTATCAGTCATTTCCCCATTCTGGCCCCAACGCACCTGAGCATAATTGTCTGTGTGAAGTTTGATCAGGAGCAACAGAATGTAGGGGGGCAGTCCAAGGCCCTGCAGAACCCTCCAGAGTTCCTCCCTGGGAACCAGGTCAAAGGCAGTCTTAAGGTCAATGAAGGCCAAATAAAGACTGCCTTTGCCCAGCTCCACCACCTTCCAGTGCAGAAGCATTAGTCTAAAAACCTGCTCAATCGTGCCCGTTCCTGAGCGGAATCCTGCCTGAAAGTCAGATAGGACCTGGTTTTCGTCCGCCCAGTGGAGGATCCTCCCTAGAACCGCCTTCCCCGCCACCTTTTGCGTCGAGTCAATCAGGCTTATCGGCCTGTAGTTCCCTGGATTGTCCCGACACCCCTTTTTAAAAATGGGGACGACCTCCGCCCCCCTCCAAGATTCTGGGACAGGTCCCCCCTCCAAGATGGCATTCAGAAGGGCAGAGACCAATTTGGCCCATTCAGTCGGATAGGCTCGGAGTAAGTCCCCTGGAAGTCCGTCAGGGCCGGCTGCTTTCAGGGGTGCCACAGACTTTATTACATTCTCTACCTCCCGCACGGTAAAGGAATCGAGGATACTATCCCTTACCAAGATGGGAAGTGAGACTGGCTCATTCAGAGGCCCTTCTACTGGAAAATATAAGGCCCCAAAATGGTTGAACCAAGTCTGTGACGGAATAGTACAGGTCCTCAGTGTATCATCGGGTCTGGTCCTAGATCCCACCAAGTTCCAGAAACCCCTGGCATCCTTCCCTTGGCTGGCAACCATAAGGTCCGCCCAGAACTTTTCCTCCCATTCTTTTTTAGCTATTTGTAAACTCTGGGAATAGAGCTTCCTGGCCTCCCTGGTCCTAGTTTGGGATTTTGACTTGACTGCCTCCACCAGCATTTTCTTTCTCACCCTACATACATGGGTATACCAACCCTGTCTTCTCAATGGCCTATTCTTATCCCCCTTTTGCCCAGTTGGTACAGTAAACAATTTGCTTAAGGCCATAGTCCGGTCACAGAACTTCCCGGATACCTCCACTGGCCTGCCCTCAGAAGTGGCCAAATTGAGTTGGGCTACAGCCAGGAGTTGCGTTATAGCTGCAACCTTCTCTGCGGAGAGGGTAAGCTTTGCCCACTTCAACCGCCTGCCACAATGCGAAACAGATGTTTCCCCAAGACTGGCAGCGGTACAGGGCAAAGAACCCCCGGCGCTCTCTGACCACGAAGGAAGCAGAGTAAGAGAGAGCATGTTGTGATCGCTCTCGACGGACGGAATGATTACCATGTCCCTCACCGAGCTCCATAGACCCACGTCTAGCAAGATGTAGTCAATTCTTGACGTGTGGTCGGGCCTGTTGTATGTGTGGGCTCCCGCCTTATACGATGAAGACCTCCCATTGAGGGCGCTCAGGTCAAACTCCATGTTAAGGGAGTTAATCTGGAGTATCACTTCAGTCCACCTCTTAATAGGGGTTAGCTCTAAAGCCGGGATCCCCCTCCTATGGTCCTTCTCCTCCTGATCCAAAGTGTCGTCCGAGCCCAAGGGCTTGAACGTACAATTCAAATCACCAGCGACCAGGGTGCATGATTTATATGGGGATAACCGTAACAGGCCCTCCAAGAGAGCAATTGTGGCGACTGGCTACCACCCTTGGTGCCCCGAGCATAGATGTAGATGTTCAAGATGGGACGGCATCCTTTAAGGTGATATTGAGCAAATCAGGGCAGTTGGTCGGATGCTCCTCTACCCTACAGTTTAAACAAGTAGCCACCCAGATGAGGAGACCACCCGAAGGGCGTCCCCTCCCTGATTCTGGATAGACAGCCGGAATAGAGTAGGAAAAGTACCCCGCCTTGTGGGTGGGCTCCCTACTCCATGTCTCCTGGAAGATACAGATGGAATACTCTTCCACAAGAGCGTTCCAGTCGGGCAGGGCCAGCTTTCTGACAATTCCAGCCACGTTCCAGCTGAAGACCCTAAAAACTGGATCCGTCACAGCTGGGACGTGACCGGACACGACATCATGGTGGGCAACAACCCCGACCGGGACGACTAGTCTGCTGCCCTCTCCAATGTTATCCTGCCCCCGTCAGGTTCCCGACTGGCCATTGGTACTGTATAGTTTTCTATTGGGGAGGGCAAGCTGGTCAACATTTCGGTAGGATGGGCAGACCCTCCCAGTTTATGTTCCCCCGACACCTGCCCACTGACATCTTTGAGTCAATATCCCATAGAGCCCCAGCTCGATCCTAGCCGAGCTGCCTGAGGGTAGAACTGAGGCACCACCGGATATGGTGGGCATCCACTAATGCTATGGCGTGTTTCCCCAAATACTGGCTCAAAGTAATTCCTAACGGGGCGCGGGTAAAAGTAGGTCAGGTCCACCACGCTAATGCCAGGCCCACCCACCACCTGATTTTGGTTACAGATTGTGTGTGCTACTCTGTTGTCTTTAAAATTGACAACCACACAATCACCTTCCAGTCGTTTCTTGCCCTGTCCTACCCAGCCTACCCTGCGGACTCCGAGAATCAGCCCGTCCAAGCCCCTAGGTAGCGGTTTGTTAGTTTTTAACCAATGCAAAGTTTTGTTTTTTAGGGCCTGGTGGGTTTCGAGCTGGTCATCCTTCAAGTGAGGGACATTGACAAGAACAACAACATATGGGTGACACTCAGGGGGAAGATTTACGGGGGGCTCCTGGGAGTTGCTTTCGAAGATGTAATTCCCGGAAGACCAATTCCCGGGTGGTTTGTTATAGGTTTGGCCAAGGGGTCCGGCCCAACTCCTTTGCCACTGACTATTCCCTGAACCGGTTTCTTAGACTTAGCCGAGTCCCCACCCACTGGCAACTTGGCATGGCCTGGTTTCTTTTTCTGAGCTTTAGAGGCCTTGGGGGAATTAGCATGGACCTGTGCTGCATGGGTGATAGATCCCAGTTTAGCCGTGGCAGAAGCTGCAGGGGTAGGGGTCAAATCCTTACAAGCCACGGCAGTGGGTACATGCGTTGGCGAGGGTGGGGCCTGCACTAGATCTCCCTGTGATCGGTTTCCCATATTCCCACCCGAATTGTCCTCACTGACTCTAGACTGGAGTTTAATGAGAGTTTTAAGTGAGAAAAAATTATCAAGGGTAGACTGTTCAAATTTATCTAACCGTTCCTCCAGGCCCCTAACTTGATCAATAAGCGGGACTAGTAGGGTTTTAAACAGGTCCTCGAATTGTTTAAGAGAAGCAGGGTCTAGCGGAGCTGATGGCTTGTCAGGGGAATTGGAGTGTACCTGCACAGCCTCAGATGCCATACCCAGAGAAGGGTTCCCTCCTGCCATGTCGGGGTTCACTAAAGCTAAACCACTACCTAGTTTGGTGCCCATGCCCCTTAACACTTGCTTCCTAGGGCGCTTATGCAATGTGGAGTGGCAGCCTTTCCGCGTACTCGCAGCCCTTTTCCTCTTGGTGCGACTTGAAGAGTCTTGGACCAAGCACGGCAAAGACAGAGCCTGAGGAGAGTCTTGGTGTAGTAGATGCAAGTCCTGGCCACTACAGGGCAAGAAGGATCAGGGGAGCAAGGGCCCAAGACCGCAGGACTGGCACCAGAGGATGGCAATTGTACTGCCAAGCTCTCCAGTCTGTCGATGCTTGCTCTTATGGCAGACAGCCGTGGCTGCTCGGCCATGTCTAGACAAGGGGGGGGAGGGATCCGGCACAGTAGTGGGTGACAAAACCTGCGCCATAGAGCCAAAAGAGGAACGTCTGGCCGGTAAATAGTCCTGAGAAAGGCGACGTTCCGTCATCACAATCTCCTTTTCGATCACCGCGGCTACTCTGGTTATGAATTTATCCATTGTTCCTATAATTGCACTCCCAGCAACTCCATCACCCCCACCCCTGAGGATTTTCCCCGACCGGGTAGACATGATAAAAGATGCTCACTCGGCCGAAGTTCAAGAACCCTCAGGGACCACAGTCGCAGATGACAGAGGGGTGGCCCAGCCCAGCCACTGACAGCCCCTGACTGCCCCAGACTGCCCCAGACTGCCACAGACTGCCCGCCCTTTGCCCGGGCTTCGCACGGCGTCCCGCTCGCGTCCCGCTAAGCGTGGGACTAACCGTTACATAGGGGGCGTTGCGAGCGTGGGGCGTGTCTCCCAGGGGGCTCGTCCAAGAACACCTGGTCGGCGCAGGGACTCCTGGTCTAGAGAGTCCCTGCTCGCGCTCCACCTCACAGGCTCCTCGGGTCTTCCTTCCTCACGTCAGCAGTGGTGGCCCAAGTAGCGTCAGCCCCTCACCGCTAACCGCGAAGCGGCACCCGCGAAGTGGGTGCTGCGAGCTGTAACGCGGAAGCGGCGGTATCCCTCAGCAGAGGGATAGAGGGCAGCCTGCACAGCTTCTCCACCTCCAACAACAGTAGCCAGGTAATGACAGCGTTTGGTATCCCCTTGACAGCGTTTGGAGCATTAGCAAGGGGTTCCCGCCTGCCTTCCTCCTTGGGATGCCTGGTCCAATGAAGATCAAGCAACACACTACCACTGGCCCAAATGTGTATGATGCAAAGATGATGCATAGATTCCCTCCCTTATTTTGGGCAGAGATGTCTATGAGGCTGCCCATCCTAGGTCTCTATAGGTCCTTGAGTGAGCCAGCGAAAGACACGAATGGATATGGGGCAATAGTATAGAGGAGTAGAGAGGCGCACTCAATGAAGTCAATGTTCTAAGAGAGTCCAAAAGAAAAAGCGTAGATCTTCTGTTCTTATTCTAAGTGTATTCTTTATTTTCACATACAACGGCACAGCCAACGCGTTTCATTCCCATTCGTGCCTAGGGAATTTCATCAGGGTATGTACTAAAAAGTCAGGTCCATGCGGTAATCCTAGATGAGGTTATTCCTAGGAGGCTGATGTGTAAAAATGATCACAGTAGACCACGATGTATTCCTGAAAAAGCTTCACATTCAATTCCAAGTGGAATGGTAGTTCCAGACCCCCGGTTAGCTGGAAAGTATCACTTAGGCAATTCGAGAAATGTATTGATTCCGGACCCCTTAGAGGAGAGTCCAAGGCGGAGGGGGGTCAGCGTGCTCGGTAGGGTAACCGGCTGGAAGGTAGATGTAACGCGTTAGTACGCGACGGTACCTGTACGTCGTTAGTACGTTAGTACGCTCCTCCTTGTGGGATTCTTAATCCCACAAGGAGGAGCGGCGGAGAACGGAGACCGTATTACAGGTACCGTCGCGTACTAACGCGTTACATCTACCTTCCAGCCGGTTACCCTACCGAGCACGCTGACCCCCCTCCGCCTTGGACTCTCCTCTAAGGGGTCCGGAATCAATACATTTCTCGAATTGCCTAAGTGATACTTTCCAGCTAACCGGGGGTCTGGAACTACCATTCCACTTGGAATTGAATGTGAAGCTTTTTCAGGAATACATCGTGGTCTACTGTGATCATTTTTACACATCAGCCTCCTAGGAATAACCTCATCTAGGATTACCGCATGGACCTGACTTTTTAGTACATGCCCTGATGAAATTCCCTAGGCACGAATGGGAATGAAACGCGTTGGCTGTGCCGTTGTATGTGAAAATAAAGAATACACTTAGAATAAGAACAGAAGATCTACGCTTTTTCTTTTGGACTCTCTTAGAACATTGACTTCATTGAGTGCGCCTCTCTACTCCTCTATACCATTGCTCAGATATACATCCACGGCAGCGGATGGTGAGAGTAGCCGCACCACCAAATATTTCTGAAACAAACAAAGTTGATGTGCGAAACCTTGGTCAGCTGCTGCTTGCTTTTGTTTACTGGATATGGGGCAATACATTTAGGTAGCAGAAAGACAGGCCCTACCAAGCCCTCGTGTAATACAAATAGTTCATTAAGATTGCTGAAGCCTATTAAAAGAACCAGTTCAAGAAAGTACCAAAGATCACGGCTATCCTCTGCACGTGGGATGAAGGCATGCTTGACATAAACCTTGCAAGCTAGGTAGAGCGTCACAGTAGATTGCATTGATGAAGACCAGGCCTTTTGCCACATTACCCCAGGAGAGCATTGCCGCCGTTTCATTCTGCGTGCTGTGGTGTGCAGCTCATGGGTGATAAATAGAGACATTATGTACCCTCGATCCTGGGGAGAGCAGAAATAACGAGAGGGAACTGGTTGTGCTCTTTCCTGTTCTAGGGAAACCTGCGCAAAATGAAAAATGGAATCTTCGTGATTAAAACTTAATACATTGCTTCCCCTTTGGGTTGCTAGGTTAGACTACAAATGCCTGACAGATGGCGTGCAATTAACACGCCCTCTTGTGAGAATGTCTCTAGCAAGTGACAGGATGGAAAGAGGCTATAAAACAGAAACATCTGGTGACTTAATATGTTCTAGCACAGAGCCAACAAAGCGACAGTACACAGAGAAATCTGAACATCGAAATTCTAACGTTCGTATTTCTAGCGCCCACAATGTTGACGAATACGGCAAAAGAGTTATCCTCCACCTGTAACTCGCAGCTTCAGTCCTACGGTCCTACATCGCTCTTTCAGTTTTCCAGAAGCGATAAAGTTAGAACCATTGAGTTAGGTAATAAAAACAACTATTATTTGAAAGCCTAGATGAATTCAACCTACGCCGTGCGACACACAATTATCATTAATGTTGACAATAATTATAGCTCTTCGCTCAAATAAGGAAAACATAGCGCTACCTTTTGTTCCAACTTGCATTAATGCACAGTGGTAATTTTTGGAAAATAGTGCGCGCGCCTTTCTTTCTCAGGAGGGTAGCAGAGGGCCGGAGGCTGCACAGCTCTGTGCTACAACAACCTCTGCCAGGGCTTGAACAAGCCTTGAAGAATCAGACCTCAACCGAGGCGTCCAGGAAGGGCCTCACTGGCCCGAGCTGGATCTCATCTTCTCCTGAGAGTGACCCCCCCGCCCCGCCCCGCCCCAGCCCCACTCCCCTTGAACTTCAAAAGAGATTGAGAGGAGAAACGAAAGGCAACGACCATATTGAGAGATAACAAAACAGGAGGGATTATGCCCAGATGTCATTCCCTTGACCAGTGTGCCATAGTGTGTCCAAGTTATGCCCACCGATGAGGACGCCTGACAAGGCAAACTCGGCCAGGGTTGCTTGTGTTCACCCCAGACCTTGTCTGACAGTCCGGGATGAACTGTTCACATGAGGAGCCGGGTGATAGTGATCTGCAAAAGGTGAGCCTTTGCCCAGATTGGCACAGTGGGTGAAAGAGAATGGGCTGGAATGCCACCCTGCGTGATTGCAAGGGATTACACTATTTGCAAGCATTCGTCTAATCACCATGTATGTGATTGATGCAGTTTTCTAATAAAGAACAGGTTTCCTACAGATTCTCATCTAATTTTTCCCCAAATGGTGATCATTGGAGGTGCATGTGGTCATTGTTTTAAAGGACATATGGTGTGTGATGGGTTTAGATGCACAAACAGAACAACACATCAGGCCAATGAACTTGCCACCTCACAAAGATAGATAAAATATGGTGGATCTAAAACTGAGACCCAATAGAGATCAATTATGGAAATAGAATAGATAGAACAAGCACTCAATATCCATCAAACAGCTACACATTCTAACAGAGCTAAATAATGAGTTTTTTAGGAAACCCCTAATCAGGAAAGCTGATTAAAGACCACGCCCATTATTTCTAAAATGGACTGAGCTCAATGAGCCAGCAAAGGGCAGACAGACAGGCGCAATACATAAGACCACCTGCTGTGTGAGCTACACATCACTCCACGATCAACAATACAGTGTGGAGCCACAAAATGTACTAAGCTCAAAAGTATGAGTAGCGCACCAAGACTTTACACATAAATATACAAACTGCTTTGATTGGGATGTGTACTTCTATGCTTTGTGTGAATTAATTGACAGTCATGATAATCGAAGGTAAAATGGCTCAGCGAAGATGATCAATGGGAGAGAAAAGCCCTACTTTGTAGAAGCCTCATCGTAGCTGGCAATGTCATGTAATCTGATGTCTTCTGTTGCAATTGAGGAGATATCAGTGGGTCTACCAGTAGATCCTTTTCAAAACAGGACTCTGAACTTAATAAAATCCTTAACTGGGGATCAAACAAGGATCTCACATTGTTCTGACAGATGGTCATATTTCAATAGTCCCAACACAAAATGAACTCCTTGGTTTTGGACTGATTGAAGGTAATCATATCATAATAATTTTTATTTGGCAGATACTACCATAAAAGTGCATACGTGAATAGAGTTCACATAAAAGCATAAAAAACATTAACACCAATAAAATCTTTTAAAACCATAAAGCTTTGTTAAAATCATTGGAACATTACTCATGTAATATCTCGAAAAATCGTCATAGATAATTTGTGCAGTGTGGCCAGTGCCATTACTTATAACCAGTGGCATCTCATTAAAAAGGTACGATACATCAGAGGTTCAGGATACATACTTAAACAAAACACATAACTAGCAGCAATAGACAATACAATTTGGATCTCAGAGACCAACACTATACCTAATTCTCCATACTCCCATAAAGTGTGAGTATCAATTTTTTCCTATAATTTGAATAACGCCTGGCATAAAAAGGAGCAGGGTCTTGTGTTTTTGATCTCCCTGGCCCTCTGCTGTGCTGTCTCTTGGCCATTTGGTGTCACGGGCATTCCTGCTACAGGGGGCCATGTACCTCCTGTTGTGGTGGCGTGTTGTGCAGTTGGCCTACTGCTTCATCCTCCTCAGCGGCCTCCTTTTGGTTTGTCTGGCTCTCTGGTATGTTCTTGCCCCATTGTCTTGGCTCTCCCCTTGGGGGCTTGTCTTGCGGCGTTGCTTTAGAGTCGCTGTTTGCTTTTATTTTCCCTGGTGCCCATATTGTGTCAGGGTCTTCTTGGGGGACTCCAGGCTTGCATTTGGCTGGGTTCTGCTGGGCTTCCCGGCCGGGAGTCTGCTGTGCTTTCCTCTGGTCAGGGTTGGTATGCTGTTTTCAGTGGGGGCCACCCAGCCAGCTTCCTGCTTTGCTTGCTCCCAGCTGGGGTGGTGTGGTTCTATGCTGTGGGTGGCCCACCCGGTGGTCTGCGGTGCATTCTCTCTGGGTTTGGTTTGTTGGGTTTTCCTCGGGCTGAACTGCCTGCATGTTGGTTCCATGCATGGTTGCATGTTTGCTGTGCAAAGGACTTGCGCTTGGGCCTCTGCTGTAGGGAGTTTGTTCCCCTTTCTGCCTCTTCCTCAGGTTTTCTGGCTCCAAGGCTGCTATTTCTCAGGAGTCACGTGGTCTGCTGGGCCCTGTCCCAAGCAAGTCGCCCTCGTGGCCCCCGTGTGTGGGGGTCGGTCTGTTGGGCGGGGTGCCTGGTTCCTGCATGGCCACCTGTTGGCTGTGCCATGGACCTGTGCTTGTGCTTTTTTCCTCGTGTCTCCTCATCTTGGTCTGGGGGTGCAGTGCCTCCCTCCGGCTGGCTGGGGGTGTGTCTGGTTGCGGGGGCACTGGTTTGGTTGCTGCCTTGCTGTTGCCTTTCGCTGCTGCTTCTCCTTGGTTTTCGGGCTTCCCTCTGTGGCCTGCGTTCTGCCTTGGAGCTGGGTCGTGTCTTGGTTCCGGCATACTCTTCCTTTTTAGTGCGTGGCTTGTTGTGGTTGTCCACGCGTTTTCTGGCGCCTCTCGGGTGCCCTCTGCCACGTTTCCCGACTATGCAGCTTTGGTCTGCTGCTGCCCTTTTCCATGTTTGGTGTATTGGGTGTTCTGCTTTTTGGTCTGGGGCTTTTTGGGCTGACGTGCTCTGGCTGTGCAGGCTGGGCCTTTGGGCTCCTTAGGTCTTTGTGCCGCTTCTTCTGGTTGGGTCCGGTCCTGGCCCTTTCTTCTGCTAGGTCTCTTCCTGCCCGATTGGTCTGTTTCAGGCCTTCAGTGGTTCAGTTGCGCCTTGTACCGTGCTCGGTCATGTTGTTTCTGCTGCTCCTCTGCTGTTTGGTGGCTGCTGGCCGTGGCTTTTGTTGGGGGTTCCTAGTGGCCTGCTGTGCTGTTCGTCCATCCTGTTTTGGTGTCTTGCTCCCTGTCATCCGTTGTGTGGTTTCTGTGGTGTGTGCAGCGCGGGCCATTTTCTCTCCTGCCCTTGGTCGCCCTGGCTGTTCGACATGCTGCTTGCGCATGCTTCTGGGCTGTCTTTCCTGGTGCTGTGGCTGCCTGTTTGTGCGGTTGGTGCCTCTTCCTCTCCGTTCTGGGCCTGTGCACCATCGCTGTTTCCGCTGACCTAGTGCAGTTGTGCTTCTCTTTCATGCTCACTGTGTGGTGGGATGTTGGTGGCTGGTTTTTAGCGCTCCTGGGATGCTAGACTACTGTCATGGCTGCCAGGCTGGGTCTCGTGTCTGCCCTTCGCCTGTATTTCTGCGAGGGCCGTGGTGGTGGGTATCTCAGTGGGCTGCTGCGCTCCTGTTGGGGTCCCTTTTTGCTGACTCAGTGTCTGATTGATATATATTAAAGTGGTCCCAGTGTATTAATCAGGGCCGGTTCTAGGCATGTGCAAGCTGTGCACCTGCACAGGGCCACCAAACCCCAGGGGCCGCCACGCCAATATATATCCTTAATATAATAATCCTCTGAGGATGGATACATATTTGCGTGGTGGCCCCTGGCAGGGATTTGGCGGCCTCCGGCTCAGTTCCACTACTAAACACCCTGACCCCCTCCCCTCTTTACTGGCCTGCGCGCTCCGCCCCGCCCGGACCACCTCTTCAGGGGCCCCCTACCTACGCTCCTTGCCCAGGGCCACCATGAGCCTAGAGCCGGCCCTGTATTAATGGCTTTCACATAGAAGAGAAAAAGGTTTATATACACAAATTCACGAAACTAGACATTCAACAATATTGAATAAGGGAGAAAACAATAATGTTCGACCAATGTTATTTAATCGCATTGGGAATATGCATTTTATGTAGAATTATAGAAAAAAGACCTAACAAGGTATCAAATTCACATGAGTGGTGCCCAGAAAGGAGAGGCAAGGGGGCGTAAGATAGTAAGGGATGGGAAAGAGAGTTTTGTGATGGTGACAAAAAATATCACAAATAGTTTTGGTAGATATTGGTCATATACCGGATAGTCAAAGTCCACATTCTATATACATATTTGCCATATAACACATGAAGTCACAGTCTATTTATCACTGTTGATTAGGTATTGGCAGATGTTCTAAAGTCGACGTTTCAACCCCTTCATCCGTAGGTATCTTGAACCTTACTATCGGGGTCTTCCTCAGGACAGGTGCGATGTGATAAGGGCTAGGGGCACCATAAGTGTTGCGGCAAAGGGGGAGGGTTGTTTCTCTCACCGATCAATCGTGGAGAGAAGGGGCTCCGTGGCTCTCCAAAGTATAGTGTATTGGTAGGAGTGAGACGTCACTAAATGTGCGTGTGCGGCGCGCAAAGTTCCAATCTGTCAGAAGATTTCTTCTCTGATGGGCAGAGTTGTCCCGAAATTCAATGTAAATAAAGCCAAGCCTGAGTCAATCAAAGGAAGTACACGGAATAAATCTAATCGGAAACTTGACAGCGTCGTTAGGATCCGATCGGCTATTCCTAACGACCACAGCTCCAACACCAACGACATCCGGCCCTCGCAAGACCTGTGCGATTCACTGGCCACCTTCTTCCATCGCAACATCGCAGATATCCACGACATCTTCAACGCCATGACCTCCCCGACAACCACTGAGACCTCAGCCCCCACAACCACCAACCGCACCAACCACATTCTCTCCTGGACCAACATCAATGACAACAACACCATCAAGATCATGAACACCATCCACTCCGGATCTCCGTCAGGCCCATGCCTACACCACATCTTCAACAAAGCGAGCACCACCATTGCACCCCATCTCCAGAAAGCCATCAACATCTCGTTCGAGACAACAACCTTCCCGGAGAGCTGGTAGCACGCAGAGATCAACGCCTTACTCAAGAAACCCAAGGCAGACCCCAAGGACCTCAAGAATTTCCGGCCCATCTCCCTGCTCGCGTTCCCGGCGAAGGTAATTGAGAAGACCGTCAACAAACAACTGACCCGCTACCTCGAGGAGAACAGCATTCTGGACCCTTCCCAGTCAGGGTTCCGCAGCAACCACAGCACTGAAACTGCCCTCATCGCCGCCACCGATGACATTAGGACCCTGCTAGAAAACAGAGAAACCACGGCCCTCATCCTTCTGGACCTGCCTTCGACACGGTCTGTCACCGCACACTACGAACACGCCTCCATGATGCCGGAATCCAAGAGAAAGCCCTAAACTGGACCACCTAAATCCTCTTTGGCAGAGCGTCTGTCCTTCCCCCTTCCACTCCGAAGCCACCGAGATCATCTGTGGCGTACCCCAGGGCTCATCCCTCAGCCCAACGCTGTTTAACATCTACATGGCACCGCTCACCCACGTCGCCCGACTGCACGACCTAAACATCATCTCCTATGCCGATAACACCCAACTGATCCTCTCCCTTACCAAGGACCCCTACACTGCCAAAATCAACCTCCACGAAGGAATGAAGGCAATCACTGATTGGATGAGGAGCAGCCGACTGAAGCTGAACTCGGACAAGACGGAGGTCCTCATCCTCGGACCCACCCCCTTGGCCTGGGACGACTCCTGGTGGCCAACCGCACAGGGAACAGCCCCTACACCCACCGACCACGCACGCATCCTAGGGGTCATCCTCGACTCCACCCTCTCCATGACTAAACAGGTCAACGCCGTCTCTTCCTCCTGCTTCAACACCCTCCACATGCACCGCAGGATCTACAAGTTGATCCCCACCGAAACAAGAAGAACAGTCACCCAGGCCCTTGTCAGCCGCAGGTTGGACTACGGAAATGCCCTCTACGCAGGAGCCCCAGCCAAACTCCTGAGACGGCTTCAACGCATCCAGAACGCCTCTGCACGCCTGATCCTCGACATCCCTTGCCGCAGCCACATCACTCCCCACCTGAGAGACCTGCACCGGCTCCCTGTCAACAAGAGGATAACCTTCAAGCTCCTTACCCATGCACACAAGGCACTCCACCACACCGGACCAGCGTACCTCAATGGACAACTCAGCTTCTACACCCCCACCCACCAGCTCCGCGGACCTCGCCCTCGCCACAGTCCCCCGCATCCGAAGAGCGACCGCCGGCGGCAGATCGGTTTCCCACCTCGCCGCCAAGACCTCGAACACCCTCCCCTTCCACCTATGGCAGACCTAAGACCTGCTGACCTTCTGAAGAATCCTCAAGACCTGCCTTTTCGAGCAGTAGCAGTACCCCCCTTCCCCTCCAGTTCCTTGAGACCCTCACGGGTAAGTAGTGCTCTTTACAAATGATTGGTTGATTGATTATATCAGATTACTCGCCCATCTGGGTGTGGATGGAGGTGGGGGAGCCACAAAGAGGAAGGACAGCCCTGGTTAATCCCTGGTATCTTAAGATCCCTCAGGTACATGATACAATTGTACGCGACAGAGGTTTTTTTCTTGAAAATTAGCAATCGGTTGACTTGGCTCAGGTATTGTGGGAGGCCTTCAAGGCCATAATGCGAGGGACGGCTATCACTCAGATCGCCCGCATCAAGAGAAAAAAACAGGCAATGCTAGTGCGACTAGAAACTCATATTCTGGAACTGAAAGGGAAACTCCAGGATGCGAACTCAGACGAAATAAGGCTTGCTCTGTGACTTAAAACAAAAGACTACTTAGTGTTGGCCACTGACGCGCCCAAAGCGCAACACAGAGTGACAATTAGTAAAGTCTATGAGGTCTGTGACAAAGCCGGGAAGTTGCTGGCATGCTAGATCGGAGAGAACAGGCCAATAGAGTGGTAGTAGAACTCGTAAATGAGTCCAGTAACACAACCAGTGACCCGCAAGAGATTGGGAATGCATTAAAGGATTATTACCGTAGTGTGTACACGTCACAGACATCTTGCACAGAAGAAGACGTGCTTTCACAATTGCAAGACATTCCTTCACCTAAGACGATGAATGGCTGGACCTGGAAAGTACAGAGGTAGAAAAAGCCATACAAGGCCTGTGCGTGGGCAGGGCATCAGGCCCCAACGGCTTGCCCGTCGAACTATATAAAATTGCCCTGAGTAAAATCGCGCCATATTTGGCTAAAATGTTTCAACGGAGTTGTGAATTAGGATTGCTTCCAGCTGACCAGCGTCTAGCGAACATACTGGTAATTCATAAGAGGGGGAAACCCACGCATTTGTGTTCTTCTTATATGCCAATATCACTGCTTAAAACAGAGGCCAAGATACTGGCTAAAATACTCTCTACTCGCTTACTACACGTCATCACTACGCTGGTACACCCTGACCAGTCTGGCTTTATTCCAGCTAGAAATACCTCTCTTAATTTGCGGAGTCAGCATGGAGTGTTGGATCGGGCAAACACAATACAGGAAGATGCGGTGGTGGTATCTCTTTACGCAGCCATGGCGTTCACCACAATCGAATGGCCCTATTTGTTCACAGTATTGAGGAAGCTGGGATTTGGACCAGGTTTTCTGCCATGGCTACATCTTCTATTTGCGGAACAACTGGCGCACATAGTGGTCAATAACCAAGCATCCTCAACATTCACACTTGGAAGAGGTACAAGGCAGAGTTGCCCCCTTTCCCCATTGCTTTTTGCCCTCGTATTGGAACCCTTGACAATTTGGATATGGAAAGAACCCATTATAAGAGGGCTCATATGGGCTGAAGACTGGCAGGACCGCATTTCGTTATATGCCAGCAACATTTTACTTTACATGGCATCACCGGCAGCCTCCCTGAATAGAGTGCTACATATTTTTATTGTCTTCAGAAGGTTTTCAGGATATCAGATTAATTGGTCCAAGTCTGTCATCTATGTTCTCAGTGGTAAAGGGCCTTCCGTACCCAAGGAATTCCCGAATATTGAAGCTACAACAGGGTTCAAATACCTGGGAATCCAGGTTTCTAAGGATCCAACCCTCTTCTATGAGCGTAACCTCCTACCCCCATTGCAAATACTTCGGAGCAATGTCTTACAATGGAAGTCACTGTGAGAAGTTTGTCCGATATGCAGTGTTCACTATTCTAGTGACCACTATGCATCGGTCAAAACGACCCTTATGGTGATTGGTTGTAAGTCAACCTTAGACCAGCTATCCTAGTAGCGTGGATACGAGCAGTCTTCGGGCTAAACTCTAGAGGGCGTGTTAAGCCAGCTGTTATACCATCACATACCCCTTGAACACCAAGTGAAAGGACACCACACAAGTGTTATGAAAATAAACAGTATATTTATTAGAATCACAACAGCCCTGTACTCTTTATGAGGACAGGGTACTAAGCACAGAACAAAACTCTTAGGAAAATACTTCAAGTGCACAATCAATACAAATGCCCGAGGGCACGGAAAGTTTAGTGGTCTCGGGCGGACCCGATAAGGCAAGTCGGAAGCGAGGGACTCAGGACCCTTAAGTAAGGGGGCTATGCGGGCACCGAAATGCCGGAGTTACCTAGTCACAAGGGCTGCGGCTGCACAAGTCTTACAGGCGTCGGGGGTTTTCGCTGACGAGCCAGGAGACGGAAGGAAGGAGTTGCTGGCCGGCGACCAGTGAAGAATAGTTCGTAGAGATCCAAGCCTGGATCAGAGATCGATGATACCTGAAAGCAGAGGGGACCAAGTTCGTACTACTAGCCAGTAGTCAGAGGGTACCAGGAAGGCACCGGATGGCCGTCACCTCGACTAGGTGAGTGGGCGACGCTAGGCTCTGCAGTCTCACGGACCAGGAGGTGTTGTCGGCGACCAGGATGGAGGTGCGAGCTGTCCCACGAAGGTTGATGCTGTCGGCGTCGCTGGGCCCAGGATTGGGGCAACAAGCCTTGGCAGATTTCAGGGCCACGTGGTGGGCCTAAAATGGCGTCTTGAGTGGACCAGGAGGGTCCGGGGTGCTCCTCTCGTAAAAGGGAGCAAGGGCCGGTCTGGAGCAACCAGACCAGCAGCGTTGGTTGTCGGATGTCGTCAAGGAGGTCACAAGCCAGCGGCTAGTGAGCGGACAACGGGCTGAGCGGCGAGCAGAAGGGCCCCACGCAGATCGTGGAGATGCTGGGAGGCTGCACTTCGGTGCTGGAGCTGCTCAGGGTCGGGGCTTCTCGGACCCCCAGAGCACTCACCAGAGGATTCCTTCGGTGGTCGTGCTGGATTAAGAAAGCGTGCAGGTTTTGATGATGGCCGGTCCCTCGAGGTCTCGTCGCACCCACAGATCTCAGCTGAGCTGACGTTGTGGGTAGAGGTCAGAGGTGCCAGGGAAGCCGGTTCTCGTCGAGCTGGGTCGTCGGATTCCTGAGGAAGGACTTGCAGCAAACCGCAGAGTTCTTAGATGGTGCCTCCGGATGCAGGGTGACTACTCCTTAGCCACAAGGGAGAAATCTTGAGAAGAGTCTCGAATGTCCTTTCGTAGAAAGTAGTTCTTGATTCAAAGATGATCTAATTTGGAAGGATCCCCGCTCCGGCCTTTATCCTAAAGAAAGGGGTGGGTACATGACTAGGTCCTGCCCTAGGGGTGGGACCAGGAAGGGGGGTAGTTACACCCCTCTCCCCCTGCCGGACTTTCCCCAGGTCAGGGGCTGCGCGCCCCTGGAACTGGTTCTAGCCGGCAGATGCGTAGTGAGCACCGGGGTGCCACTCCGCAGTCACCTTCTTGCAAAGCCCTACCTACCCAGAATACACAAAACCCTGTCTGAGATGGTGCGAACACCGCCCCTGACAGGAAACCCTTTGTCCAAGCTCTCCTCGCTGGAAGGACTCCCAGCAGCAGGAGGTCAGACTCATGTCTGTGGTGGCAGCGTCCATTTTGTGGAGCTGAGGCTTCAGTTAACTTTAACCAGGGTTCACAGTTACGTACATGTCGTGTCCCTCTAGAAGGGCGGAATGCTAACCTCGTCGCCAGTATTGGTGAGGGGGCAGCATCCCGATTCGTATGACACCTTACTCGACATGTCTTGATAACGCGATACCGAAGTTACCGATATGATACGCGTTATCATGGAACAGCCATTGGGTCTTGGTTCCGCAAGCTGCAACCGGGCTCGGCTCGTGCCAGAGCCCAATTCACACGGTTCCATGCACTCTGCCTTCAGGATTGTCAAGGCCTGCCATAGGAGTGACTGATAGGAACTCGGGTGTCCATGTTAAGGTTAGATATAGGGATACTATACCTACAGCAACGGGCGAGTACGCCACGTTGCCCCAGCTGTCGTGCAGCCAGTTGTGTCAGATTTAGATGGCCATCCAGGGGTGGCATAATACATGCTTCAGCCCCGGGTAGGCCCTGGGTACACCGATGCCCTGAGTTACAGGGTCTGACAGGGTGGCCCAGTTCCAATTGGAAATGTACCTAAGGTACATGGAATCCATTTTAGAGAGAGAGCAGTAGGCCTGGGGTCCTGATTGGCAGGGCCCCAGGTCAACTAAGTCGGAAAACCAGTAAAACACCAGGCAAAAAGTCGGGGGTAACCATAGTCAGGTATCTACCTTCCTACACAACCCCCCCCCAAACGAAAGGAGATAAGGCTATCCTTGTCCAGGTAAGCCTATATTGCCTGAGTGGCCATATGAGGTGGTACATGCACTGGCATGGTTACCCCCTGTATCATGGTCCACTAAGCAACCCCTCACCCTAAGGGTATCTGAGGGTCTCCACCATAGGGAATCACTACCTGTGGCGTGCTTTGGCAAAGTAAAAGGCTGGTGTGGGAATGGAATACTGAAGTGAGACTCCACTACTGTTGGGCTCAACTTCCTCCAATCACTATCCACCATATGTGCCTTTCTTTCCAGTACTGAGTTGCTATGAGCTCTCAGGGTCAACCTCTGGCTACCTAAAGCTGGAGGCTGAGTCCCTCGGTTTGGCTTACTGGAGGGACAGGTCAGGTTAGGGGTTTTTAGGCCCCATGTTTGGCTGTGCCCAGCAGTGTCCAGCTGTGGGAGTTCCCTAACTAAGTTTAAGGGGGATCCCTCAGGAGTGTGTTTTATTTTCACTTGGCTAGGACTACTAGCTTCAGTGGTCCTAATCTGCTGATTGGGAAATTCTTTTGGACAGGGGGCCCTTTGGGGTCCACCACTGGCCTCCCTGACCTCTACAGCCCTGGGCTGACTGAGGCAGGGTAGAGAGGGGCAGGTTACCTGCTCCAGACTGGGTCCCACCTGGGAAGGTTCCACTGTCATCAGGGGCTCTGCCAGGCTAGGCCTGACTACCTCTGGGGCAGTTCCTTCACCAGGGGTAGAGTCAGTTCCCTGAGGAGGCTGGCTCTCACCTAGTGTCTGGGAGGGGGAAGACTTTTCTTCCTCCTCAATGCTCTCTGTTTGAGTGGAGTGGTCCATTGTTTCAGGCTTCACAACACTATTATCGGTCTGAGTTTGAGCTGTGGCCATCACAACTCCACCAACCTTTTCAGGAAGGGACTCAGTTTGGGTTTGGGCTGTGACCATCACAGCCTTGCCAACCTGTTCAGGAAAGGCATCTTTCTGGGATAGGGCTGTGACTGGCACAGCCTTCCTGACCTGTTCAGGGAGGACATCTTGGACTGGGGCTGTGGCTATCACTGCCCCACTACCCTTACCATGGAGGTTTACCATTTTAAAATTGGTTTCTTGCTCTACCTCAGCCCAGGCTGAGGTCTCCAAATCATTCTCCAGTAGGCAATCTACAGGCAAGTTTGGTGACACTGCCACTCTCTTGTGACCAGTGACACCTCCCCAGCTGAGATTTACCACTGCTATGGGATGATCTCTCTGCACTCCATCAATGTTCACTACCTGGTATGTGGCACCAGGCATAAGTTGCCTTGAGGGGACTAGGCTCTCAGCCACCATGGTGATGCTAGCCCCTGTGTCTCGGTAGGCCTCAACTTTTGAACCATTGATGAGGGGCTCCTGTCTGTACCTGCCCAAAGTGTTGGGACAGGCTGTGAAGTTGGCAAACCCCATGCCAGTCTCACAGACAAGAGTATCTAAGTCAGGGGACCTGGTTAGGCCAGAGTCCCCAGGCACTCCCAAAGAAAATGCACCCAGATTCTTGGGGGCACTCCCACCACCTGGGGAATTACTACTAGTAGTAACAGGAGGTTGGGAAGCTTTATTTGGGGGTATGTTCTCCTTATTGTTGTTGGCCTTGGGACAACTGCTGTCAGTTTTGTAATGGCCCACCTGTTTGCAGGTGTGACAATAAGGTTTCTTTTGGGTTTTGGGAGAAGTTGGGGACCCACCCTTTTCAGAGGAATTTTGGGGCCCTGTGGTTTGATCAGAAGATTTATTCCCACCCTTCTCTTGAGGCTTGGTCGATTCCTTCTTTTGGTCACCACCCTGGTTCTTAGGCCTGACCCTGGTTCTGACCCATTTGTCCGCCCTCTTACCCAATTCTTGTGGAGAGGTCAGATCAGAGTCTACCAGGTGCTGGTGTAATAACTGGTTCTGACAATTACTTAAGATTTGCTCTCTCATAATTAGATTGTACAATCCTTTAAAATCAGTAACCTTACTTCCCAGTAGCCAGCCTTCAAAAGCCTTAGTGGCACAATCGACAAAGTCAGACCAGTCCTGAGACTGAGTTTTCTGGGTATCCCTGAACAGCAACCTGTACTGCTCAGTGGTTAGGCCGAACCCATCAATCAGTGTGTTCTTCAGGACCTGGTAATTGTTAGCATCCTCAGCTCTAGTAGTGAGGAGCTTATCTCTCCCTTTACCTTCAAAGGAGAGCCACAAGATAGCTGCCCACTGACTCTGGGGGACGCACTGGACAGTGCAGGCCCGCTCCATAGCAGTAATCCATTTGTGGATGTCGTCCCCTTGCTTAAAGGGGGGCACTATCTTACTCAGGTGTCTAGTGTCTAAACTCCTGTTTTCCCGTGGGGGAATGCTGCCACCAGTGGGAATTGTCCCACTCAATTCTTGCTCTCTAGCAAAGGCGAGTCTTTCTTTGGCTAGGGCAAGTTCTTCCCTCTCGATCCGCAGATTGACTTCCCGCTCCTTTGCTTCGTACACTCTCCTCTGAGGGGATGTCATCCCTCTTCGAGCAGAGCCTCGAGAGCCATTGGTTTGAATGGATCTGTTAGAGAGTCTCGATAGAGACCTAACTCGTCCACTCCCAATGTTAAGCTGGCCTGAGAGGGGCCCCAGGGGTCTCCTAGTACCATTCTCTTGCCGGCTTAAGTTGTCCCTAGTTAGCTGACTAACTACCTCTGGACCTTTGTCTGCCTTGTCCCCAGATGTCTCTGGCTCCTCGTCCTCCTCTTCACCTTCTGTGGAGAGATGGATAAGGTCAGGGTCACCTCGGGTTCCCTCGAGGGGGTGCATACTCTCTTCTGGATGAGAAGGGTCGGTGTTACCCGCCCTCCTGGCATCATAAGTCTCCAAGAGACCAATCAGAAATGGAGTTGTAGGGTTGGAACCCTGTTTTAGCTTCCGAGACGTACAGAGCTGTCGCATCTCTTGGAAGCTAAGCGCAGCATATCTGGATGTGACCTGTGGAAGGTCGACTGACACAAGGGGAGACTCAGAGTTTCCTCCTTTGTCGGACATGCTGTTTCTAGTGTGGTGTAAGTGATGCACCTACCTACACTATATGTTTACCTACTGATCCCTTGCTAAGAGTTGTAGCCAAGGTGTGCTAAGCCTTGAGGAGCTACAACAGCTGGTTCAGTAGAACTCAGAGTATTCTAAGCTAAGTTATATGTACCTGAAGTACTTATGCGATCTTTCACAAGATATTCTTAGGATACGCGTGGTAAAACAACAGCAAGCTCAAATCCCAACCGCTGCTCACCAATGTGAGAAGTTGGTCCGATATGCAGTGTTCACTATTCTAGTGACCACTATGCATCGGTCCAAACGACCCTTATGGTGATTGGTTGTAAGTCAACCTTAGACCAGCTATCCTAGTAGCGTGGATACGAGCAGTCTTCGGGCTTAACTCTAGAGGGCGTGTTAAGCCAGCTGTTATACCATCACATACCCCTTGAACACCAAGTGAAAGGACACCACACAAGTGTTATGAAAATAAACAGTATATTTATTAGAATCACAACAGCCCTGTACTCTTTATGAGGACAGGGTACTAAGCACAGAACAAAACTCTTAGGAAAATACTTCAAGTGCACAATCAATACAAATGCCCGAGGGCACGGAAAGTTTTGTGGTCTCGGGCGGACCCTATAAGACAAGTCGGAAGCCAGGGACTCAGGACCCTTAAGTAAGGGGGCTATGCGGGCACCGAAATGCCGGAGTTACCTAGCCACAAGGGCTGCGGCTGCACAAGTCTTACAGGCGTCGGGGGTTTTCGCTGACGAGCCAGGAGCCGGAAGGAAGGAGTTGCTGGCCGGCGACCAGTGAAGAATAGTTCGTAGAGATCCAAGCCTGGATCAGAGATCGATGATACCTGAAAGCAGAGGGGACCAAGTTCGTACTACTAGCCAGTAGTCAGAGGGTACCAGGAAGGCACCGGATGGCCGTCACCTCGACTAGGTGAGTGGGCGACGCTAGGCTCTGCAGTCTCACGGACCAGGAGGCGTTGTCGGCGACCAGGATGGAGGTGCGAGCTGTCCCACGAAGGTTGATGCTGTCGGCGTCGCTGGGCCCAGGATTGGGGCAACAAGCCTTGGCAGATTTCAGGGCCACGTGGTGGGCCTAAAATGGCGTCTTGAGTGGACCAGGAGGGTCCGGGGTGCTCCTCTCGTAAAAGGGAGCAAGGGCCGGTCTGGAGCAACCAGACCAGCAGCGTTGGTTGTCGGATGTCGTCAAGGAGGTCACAAGCCAGCGGCTAGTGAGCGGACAACGGGCTGAGCGGCGAGCAGAAGGGCCCCACGCAGATCGTGGAGATGCTGGGAGGCTGCACTTCGGTGCTGGAGCTGCTCAGGGTCGGGGCTTCTCGGACCCCCAGAGCACTCACCAGAGGATTCCTTCGGTGGTCGTGCTGGATTAAGAAAGCGTGCAGGTTTTGATGATGGCCGGTCCCTCGAGGTCTCGTCGCACCCACAGATCTCAGCTGAGCTGACGTTGTGGGTAGAGGTCAGAGGTGCCAGGGAAGCCGGTTCTCGTCGAGCTGGGTCGTCGGATTCCTGAGGAAGGACTTGCAGCAAACCGCAGAGTTCTTAGATGGTGCCTCCGGATGCAGGGTGACTACTCCTTAGCCACAAGGGAGAAATCTTGAGAAGAGTCTCGAATGTCCTTTCGTAGAAAGTAGTTCTTGATTCAAAGATGATCTAATTTGGAAGGATCCCCGCTCCGGCCTTTATCCTAAAGAAAGGGGTGGGTACATGACTAGGTCCTGCCCTAGGGGTGGGACCAGGAAGGGGGGTAGTTACACCCCTCTCCCCCTGCCGGACTTTCCCCAGGTCAGGGGCTGCGCGCCCCTGGAACTGGTTCTAGCCGGCAGATGCGTAGTGAGCACCGGGGTGCCACTCCGCAGTCACCTTCTTGCAAAGCCCTACCTACCCAGAATACACAAAACCCTGTCTGAGATGGTGCGAACACCGCCCCTGACAGGAAACCCTTTGTCCAAGCTCTCCTCGCTGGAAGGACTCCCAGCAGCAGGAGGTCAGACTCATGTCTGTGGTGGCAGCGTCCATTTTGTGGAGCTGAGGCTTCAGTTAACTTTAACCAGGGTTCACAGTTACGTACATGTCGTGTCCCTCTAGAAGGGCGGAATGCTAACCTCGTCGCCAGTATTGGTGAGGGGGCAGCATCCCGATTCGTATGACACCTTACTCGACATGTCTTGATAACGCGATACCGAAGTTACCGATATGATACGCGTTATCATGGAACAGCCATTGGGTCTTGGTTCCGCAAGCTGCAACCGGGCTCGGCTCGTGCCAGAGCCCAATTCACACGGTTCCATGCACTCTGCCTTCAGGATTGTCAAGGCCTGCCATAGGAGTGACTGATAGGAACTCGGGTGTCCATGTTAAGGTTAGATATAGGGATACTATACCTACAGCAACGGGCGAGTACGCCACGTTGCCCCAGCTGTCGTGCAGCCAGTTGTGTCAGATTTAGATGGCCATCCAGGGGTGGCATAATACATGCTTCAGCCCCGGGTAGGCCCTGGGTACACCGATGCCCTGAGTTACAGGGTCTGACAGGGTGGCCCAGTTCCAATTGGAAATGTACCTAAGGTACATGGAATCCATTTTAGAGAGAGAGCAGTAGGCCTGGGGTCCTGATTGGCAGGGCCCCAGGTCAACTAAGTCGGAAAACCAGTAAAACACCAGGCAAAAAGTCGGGGGTAACCATAGTCAGGTATCTACCTTCCTACACAACCCCCCCCCAAACGAAAGGAGATAAGGCTATCCTTGTCCAGGTAAGCCTATATTGCCTGAGTGGCCATATGAGGTGGTACATGCACTGGCATGGTTACCCCCTGTATCATGGTCCACTAAGCAACCCCTCACCCTAAGGGTATCTGAGGGTCTCCACCATAGGGAATCACTACCTGTGGCGTGCTTTGGCAAAGTAAAAGGCTGGTGTGGGAATGGAATACTGAAGTGAGACTCCACTACTGTTGGGCTCAACTTCCTCCAATCACTATCCACCATATGTGCCTTTCTTTCCAGTACTGAGTTGCTATGAGCTCTCAGGGTCAACCTCTGGCTACCTAAAGCTGGAGGCTGAGTCCCTCGGTTTGGCTTACTGGAGGGACAGGTCAGGTTAGGGGTTTTTAGGCCCCATGTTTGGCTGTGCCCAGCAGTGTCCAGCTGTGGGAGTTCCCTAACTAAGTTTAAGGGGGATCCCTCAGGAGTGTGTTTTATTTTCACTTGGCTAGGACTACTAGCTTCAGTGGTCCTAATCTGCTGATTGGGAAATTCTTTTGGACAGGGGGCCCTTTGGGGTCCACCACTGGCCTCCCTGACCTCTACAGCCCTGGGCTGACTGAGGCAGGGTAGAGAGGGGCAGGTTACCTGCTCCAGACTGGGTCCCACCTGGGAAGGTTCCACTGTCATCAGGGGCTCTGCCAGGCTAGGCCTGACTACCTCTGGGGCAGTTCCTTCACCAGGGGTAGAGTCAGTTCCCTGAGGAGGCTGGCTCTCACCTAGTGTCTGGGAGGGGGAAGACTTTTCTTCCTCCTCAATGCTCTCTGTTTGAGTGGAGTGGTCCATTGTTTCAGGCTTCACAACACTATTATCGGTCTGAGTTTGAGCTGTGGCCATCACAACTCCACCAACCTTTTCAGGAAGGGACTCAGTTTGGGTTTGGGCTGTGACCATCACAGCCTTGCCAACCTGTTCAGGAAAGGCATCTTTCTGGGATAGGGCTGTGACTGGCACAGCCTTCCTGACCTGTTCAGGGAGGACATCTTGGACTGGGGCTGTGGCTATCACTGCCCCACTACCCTTACCATGGAGGTTTACCATTTTAAAATTGGTTTCTTGCTCTACCTCAGCCCAGGCTGAGGTCTCCAAATCATTCTCCAGTAGGCAATCTACAGGCAAGTTTGGTGACACTGCCACTCTCTTGTGACCAGTGACACCTCCCCAGCTGAGATTTACCACTGCTATGGGATGATCTCTCTGCACTCCATCAATGTTCACTACCTGGTATGTGGCACCAGGCATAAGTTGCCTTGAGGGGACTAGGCTCTCAGCCACCATGGTGATGCTAGCCCCTGTGTCTCGGTAGGCCTCAACTTTTGAACCATTGATGAGGGGCTCCTGTCTGTACCTGCCCAAAGTGTTGGGACAGGCTGTGAAGTTGGCAAACCCCATGCCAGTCTCACAGACAAGAGTATCTAAGTCAGGGGACCTGGTTAGGCCAGAGTCCCCAGGCACTCCCAAAGAAAATGCACCCAGATTCTTGGGGGCACTCCCACCACCTGGGGAATTACTACTAGTAGTAACAGGAGGTTGGGAAGCTTTATTTGGGGGTATGTTCTCCTTATTGTTGTTGGCCTTGGGACAACTGCTGTCAGTTTTGTAATGGCCCACCTGTTTGCAGGTGTGACAATAAGGTTTCTTTTGGGTTTTGGGAGAAGTTGGGGACCCACCCTTTTCAGAGGAATTTTGGGGCCCTGTGGTTTGATCAGAAGATTTATTCCCACCCTTCTCTTGAGGCTTGGTCGATTCCTTCTTTTGGTCACCACCCTGGTTCTTAGGCCTGACCCTGGTTCTGACCCATTTGTCCGCCCTCTTACCCAATTCTTGTGGAGAGGTCAGATCAGAGTCTACCAGGTGCTGGTGTAATAACTGGTTCTGACAATTACTTAAGATTTGCTCTCTCATAATTAGATTGTACAATCCTTTAAAATCAGTAACCTTACTTCCCAGTAGCCAGCCTTCAAAAGCCTTAGTGGCACAATCGACAAAGTCAGACCAGTCCTGAGACTGAGTTTTCTGGGTATCCCTGAACAGCAACCTGTACTGCTCAGTGGTTAGGCCGAACCCATCAATCAGTGTGTTCTTCAGGACCTGGTAATTGTTAGCATCCTCAGCTCTAGTAGTGAGGAGCTTATCTCTCCCTTTACCTTCAAAGGAGAGCCACAAGATAGCTGCCCACTGACTCTGGGGGACGCACTGGACAGTGCAGGCCCGCTCCATAGCAGTAATCCATTTGTGGATGTCGTCCCCTTGCTTAAAGGGGGGCACTATCTTACTCAGGTGTCTAGTGTCTAAACTCCTGTTTTCCCGTGGGGGAATGCTGCCACCAGTGGGAATTGTCCCACTCAATTCTTGCTCTCTAGCAAAGGCGAGTCTTTCTTTGGCTAGGGCAAGTTCTTCCCTCTCGATCCGCAGATTGACTTCCCGCTCCTTTGCTTCGTACACTCTCCTCTGAGGGGATGTCATCCCTCTTCGAGCAGAGCCTCGAGAGCCATTGGTTTGAATGGATCTGTTAGAGCCTCTCGATAGAGACCTAACTCGTCCACTCCCAATGTTAAGCTGGCCTGAGAGGGGCCCCAGGGGTCTCCTAGTACCATTCTCTTGCCGGCTTAAGTTGTCCCTAGTTAGCTGACTAACTACCTCTGGACCTTTGTCTGCCTTGTCCCCAGATGTCTCTGGCTCCTCGTCCTCCTCTTCACCTTCTGTGGAGAGATGGATAAGGTCAGGGTCACCTCGGGTTCCCTCGAGGGGGTGCATACTCTCTTCTGGATGAGAAGGGTCGGTGTTACCCGCCCTCCTGGCATCATAAGTCTCCAAGAGACCAATCAGAAATGGAGTTGTAGGGTTGGAACCCTGTTTTAGCTTCCGAGACGTACAGAGCTGTCGCATCTCTTGGAAGCTAAGCGCAGCATATCTGGATGTGACCTGTGGAAGGTCGACTGACACAAGGGGAGACTCAGAGTTTCCTCCTTTGTCGGACATGCTGTTTCTAGTGTGGTGTAAGTGATGCACCTACCTACACTATATGTTTACCTACTGATCCCTTGCTAAGAGTTGTAGCCAAGGTGTGCTAAGCCTTGAGGAGCTACAACAGCTGGTTCAGTAGAACTCAGAGTATTCTAAGCTAAGTTATATGTACCTGAAGTACTTATGCGATCTTTCACAAGATATTCTTAGGATACGCGTGGTAAAACAACAGCAAGCTCAAATCCCAACCGCTGCTCACCAATGTGAGAAGTTGGTCCGATATGCAGTGTTCACTATTCTAGTGACCACTATGCATCGGTCCAAACGACCCTTATGGTGATTGGTTGTAAGTCAACCTTAGACCAGCTATCCTAGTAGCGTGGATACGAGCAGTCTTCGGGCTTAACTCTAGAGGGCGTGTTAAGCCAGCTGTTATACCATCACATACCCCTTGAACACCAAGTGAAAGGACACCACACAAGTGTTATGAAAATAAACAGTATATTTATTAGAATCACAACAGCCCTGTACTCTTTATGAGGACAGGGTACTAAGCACAGAACAAAACTCTTAGGAAAATACTTCAAGTGCACAATCAATACAAATGCCCGAGGGCACGGAAAGTTTTGTGGTCTCGGGCGGACCCTATAAGACAAGTCGGAAGCCAGGGACTCAGGACCCTTAAGTAAGGGGGCTATGCGGGCACCGAAATGCCGGAGTTACCTAGCCACAAGGGCTGCGGCTGCACAAGTCTTACAGGCGTCGGGGGTTTTCGCTGACGAGCCAGGAGCCGGAAGGAAGGAGTTGCTGGCCGGCGACCAGTGAAGAATAGTTCGTAGAGATCCAAGCCTGGATCAGAGATCGATGATACCTGAAAGCAGAGGGGACCAAGTTCGTACTACTAGCCAGTAGTCAGAGGGTACCAGGAAGGCACCGGATGGCCGTCACCTCGACTAGGTGAGTGGGCGACGCTAGGCTCTGCAGTCTCACGGACCAGGAGGCGTTGTCGGCGACCAGGATGGAGGTGCGAGCTGTCCCACGAAGGTTGATGCTGTCGGCGTCGCTGGGCCCAGGATTGGGGCAACAAGCCTTGGCAGATTTCAGGGCCACGTGGTGGGCCTAAAATGGCGTCTTGAGTGGACCAGGAGGGTCCGGGGTGCTCCTCTCGTAAAAGGGAGCAAGGGCCGGTCTGGAGCAACCAGACCAGCAGCGTTGGTTGTCGGATGTCGTCAAGGAGGTCACAAGCCAGCGGCTAGTGAGCGGACAACGGGCTGAGCGGCGAGCAGAAGGGCCCCACGCAGATCGTGGAGATGCTGGGAGGCTGCACTTCGGTGCTGGAGCTGCTCAGGGTCGGGGCTTCTCGGACCCCCAGAGCACTCACCAGAGGATTCCTTCGGTGGTCGTGCTGGATTAAGAAAGCGTGCAGGTTTTGATGATGGCCGGTCCCTCGAGGTCTCGTCGCACCCACAGATCTCAGCTGAGCTGACGATGTGGGTAGAGGTCAGAGGTGCCAGGGAAGCCGGTTCTCGTCGAGCTGGGTCGTCGGATTCCTGAGGAAGGACTTGCAGCAAACCGCAGAGTTCTTAGATGGTGCCTGCGGATGCAGGGTGACTACTCCTTAGCCACAAGGGAGAAATCTTGAGAAGAGTCTCGAATGTCCTTTCGTAGAAAGTAGTTCTTGATTCAAAGATGATCTAATTTGGAAGGGTCCCCGCTCCGGCCTTTATCCTAAAGAAAGGGGTGGGTACATGACTAGGTCCTGCCCTAGGGGTGGGACCAGGAAGGGGGGTAGTTACACCCCTCTCCCCCTGCCGGACTTTCCCCAGGTCAGGGGCTGCGCGCCCCTGGAACTGGTTCTAGCCGGCAGATGCGTAGTGAGCACCGGGGTGCCACTCCGCAGTCACCTTCTTGCAAAGCCCTACCTACCCAGAATACACAAAACCCTGTCTGGGATGGTGCGAACACCGCCCCTGACAGGAAACCCTTTGTCCAAGCTCTCCTCGCTGGAAGGACTCCCAGCAGCAGGAGGTCAGACTCGTGTCTGTGGTGGCAGCGTCCATTTTGTGGAGCTGAGGCTTCAGTTAACTTTAACCGGGGTTCACAGTTACGTACATGTTGTGTCCCTCTAGAAGGGCGGAATGCTAACCTCGTTGCCAGTATTGGTGAGGGGGCAGCATCCCGATTCGTATGACACCTTACTCGACATGTCTTGATAACGCGATACCGAAGTTACCGATATGATACGCGTTATCATGGAACAGCCATTGGGTCTTGGTTCCGCAAGCTGCAACCGGGCTCGGCTCGTGCCAGAGCCCAATTCACACGGTTCCATGCACTCTGCCTTCAGGATTGTCAAGGCCTGCCATAGGAGTGACTGATAGGAACTCGGGTGTCCATGTTAAGGTTAGATATAGGGATACTATACCTACAGCAACGGGCGAGTACGCCACGTTGCCCCAGCTGTCGTGCAGCCAGTTGTGTCAGATTTAGATGGCCATCCAGGGGTGGCATAATACATGCTTCAGCCCCGGGTAGGCCCTGGGTACACCGATGCCCTGAGTTACAGGGTCTGACAGGGTGGCCCAGTTCCAATTGGAAATGTACCTAAGGTACATGGAATCCATTTTAGAGAGAGAGCAGTAGGCCTGGGGTCCTGATTGGCAGGGCCCCAGGTCAACTAAGTCGGAAAACCAGTAAAACACCAGGCAAAAAGTCGGGGGTAACCATAGTCAGGTATCTACCTTCCTACAGTCACTTCCCCCTAACCCTGTTGGGGCGTGCTGCCCTATTCAAAATGATGTCCTTTCCACGTTTCCTATATGCCTTGCAGAACACCCCACACCCAGTGGGAGCAGAATATTTCAAATCTATCGATAGTGCTCTGAGATAACTTTTGTGGGAGGGGAAACCACCACGAATATCAATTCAAAAGCTGACAAGAGGATAGTATGAAGGGGGAACAGCCCTCAGAGACACCAAAAGATATTACTGGGCGGCACAACTCACTGCTATAAATCAATGCACCTACAGGCAGCTGGGAGATCCGGGATTCTGTATGGATAGATGGCTGCTCCCAGGGGAGGCTTTATGGGGCCTACTGGACACGCGGTCCAGGTGTGGCAGACTGCCACGACGAGTTTGGGCTGGGAGAGTAAGATTACACTCACTACCCCACTTTGGGATGCTGAATTGCTAGGCAATCTGCGACACACTAAAGGTTTCGACTGGTGAGACTTAATAGGCATCTCCACTTTCAGGGATCAATGGAAGGCGGGAGGGGTGGTGACGAAATGCTGAGTACCTGAACCTTGATTCCACGGGGTCAGAAGAAAATTTCCCAAATCCCCAAGTCCACTGCCGCCGAATATATTCAGCTACAGTAGAAGGGGGGAAAGGGGAATTGGGAGAAAAAGAGAGACTGCCACTGCGGTGTCCTGTTCTGCGGAAGTTCCCAAGTGAGGGGCTCTTCCAACACCTGTGATAACAAGCACAAGGTTACAAGTTCTCACAATAAGTACCTGACCTCTCTGTGGCCCTCATTGCCCTCCCTCGCTCAGACTCTCCCTGAATCTTTTACCTGTGATAAAAGTGGGGATAGCTTCTCTCTCAAATGTTAGTTGTGAATACTGTAGCAGTTATGGTCAAATAGGTTTGTTTACTGTCTATCTTCTATTGTAGTTGCTGGACTAGTAGCCGTTGATAGAGATGGTAAGTATATATATGTAAATATATATATATATATTTATTTTTTATATTTTTCTTCACCTACTTGAAGATGGAGACAATGTAGAGTTTAACCATTAGCTGCATTCACTACAAATCATATGCCAAAGTCTTTCTGTAGAAGTGATTAGAATTAGGACCTTCTCTTTCTAAATCTCAAAGCTCTGGGCGCAGTATATCTAGTGACTACTTCGCAGGATAGAGTGAAAGTCAGAACCAGAGACTTCTTTAAGAAAAGGGGTTTGATTGTCCAACCCAACTAAATGACATTTAGCAAACCAATCCTTCAATACTGTCCAGACATTTTTCAAATATGCACTGTCCGTAACACCAATGAAGATCCTGTACACTGACTGTTAGAGAGAATTCAGACTGAATTCTCTCTCTCTCGAGTCGCACCAAACACCTGTAATCCCACAACGGATGAAACGAAGCTGAGAACTGACCTTAGTCAATGGAGTACCAAGTGGAATAAACGAAGGCGAGCGGAAATTAATCCCTCGCAAAGATTCTTGACAGAAAAACTCTGTGCACAGGAATAGGAAGCTACTCCAGGAGAAATGACGGTTGAAGTGCGCTGAGCTTCAAACGCTCCCGCACCAAGACCAGAATAGCGCGAACACTCTAAATAAACTAGAGCGCTAACAGCGTTACTAGTGGCACCCGCCATATTGAAAATACCGCGAAGGTGGCGATCGCGGTCCAAAGTGTTTATTTTGATTGCCTAGCCACCAATTGCCTCCAAAACAACCGGAGAGCCTTCCTTACTCTATTTGGGAATGAACCTGGACATCTGCTTTTGAATACTGCATGGGACCGATAAGGAACCATCCTGACAGTACCCCCACCAAAAATCATCCTCCACCTTCTCTTGGCTCTTTAGGATTAGCTTTATGAAACTCCCTTATCAATCTGGAAGCATGAACATTTGACTTAGGCTCCCAAGATCTTTCTTCAGGACCATAGCCTTTCCAATCAACTAAATGGAACAATTTTCCTTTTCTGAACTTGGAATCAAGTATTCTTTTGACCTCGAATTCTTCTTCTGACTGAAACATTACAGGAGCTGGGGGCTTAACCTTTCGCAAACCCGGTGGATTTTTCTTGAGCAAGGAGACATGGAACACTGAATGTATCCTAAACTTCCTAGGTAGTGTAATCTTAACGCTAACCGGATTCACCATTCTTTCGACTGGAAATGGACCTACATAACGAGGTTGGAATTTCCTATTTCCCTTGGGCTTTAAATTTCGAGTGGCGATCCAAACTAAATCTCCAGGCTCAAAAACTGGGTTCTTTCTCCTTCTCTTCTCAGCCTGTTTCTTATAGGAACCTTTTGCTTTTTCTAGATTTTTACTAGCAGTTTGATAAGCCTGCTGCAGCTCTTGAATAACTACATCAACAGCAGGCACCTCACTTTCTGACTTATCTACAAATATATTCGGATGCCTACCAAAATTTAAGAAGAATGGGGAAAAACCTGTGGAGGTATGTACCGCGTTGTTATAGGCAAACTCTGCTGCCCAAAGCATCGTGGGCCAATCCCCTTCATGATCCATAAGATAAAGTCGTAAGTATTGCTCTAGATCTTGGTTGACTCTTTCTGTTTGTCCTTCCGTTTCTGGATGGAAACTGGAGGACAAACGAACATCCACTCCTAATTTTTTCAGAAAAGATCTCCAGAATCGCGAAACAAACTGTGGACCTCAATCAGAGATTACCACCTTTGGAATCCCATGGGACTTAACTCTATGTTGTGTAAACAGTGAAGATAATTGAGAAGCATTCGGAATAGATTTCAATGGAATGAAATTAATCACCTTTGAAAAATGATCAACAACTACCCAGATGGTGGTGTAACCCTGTCCTGAAGGTAAATCTACAATGAAATCCATGGATACTGTATGCCACCGATAAGGGGCCACTGGTATCGGCATAAGTAAACCTTGTGGAGCCAGTCTAATGGTCTTTCCCTTGACACATTGTTCACAGGAGGCAACGTACTGTCTCACCTGAGTTTCCATGCCAGGCCACCAGAAATCTCTTTTAATCAGATCCAAGGTTTTCTTTTCGCCTTTATGCCCGGCCAATGGATTGTCATGGCATGATTGAATAATTTCAAAGCATAACTCAGGATTTGGTACAGACAGTTTCCCCATGAAAAAAGGTTTTCCATCTTTAACTTCTCGGTTGACACCACTCTCAACCCAATTTAAAATTTCTTCTTCTGAAAAACGACTTTGGAGCTTTTCCACCAACTTGGAATACTGGATTGTACCAACAATCTTTTCTTCAGGGATTATCAATCCTTCTTTGTGAGTTTCACTCTCCTCCGCAACATTCAAACGGGACAATGCATCCGCCTTACCATTAGCGGCACCAGGCTTGTAAGTGAGGACAAAGTTATAGTCAGCGAAGAAACGCGACCATCTAAATTGCCTTGGGATAGGAGTTCACGCCGACTTCAGAAACTGCAAATTTCTATGATCAGTGAAAACGGCAACTTCGTGTTTTGCTCCCATTAGATTATGTCACCATTCTTGGAATGCATCCTTTACTGCTAGCAATTGAATAATTGCTTTCAGCAGGAGTCATTTACGGCATTGGAAGGCCACCGAATGTAACTGATCTGTCATCTTATGTCTTTGGGATAATAGTCCTCCAATTGCCCAATTGGATGAGTCAGCTTCCACATAAAAGGGGTCAGCCAAGGCTGGGTGCAGTAAAACAGGAGTTGAGGTAAAGGTGTCTTTTAGCAGTTGAAATGCCCTCTCCGTTTCCTCACCCCAAATGAATTTTTCATTCTCCTTCAGTAGACGAGTGATTGATCTGACCTTCTCAGAGAAATTGCAGATAAAACGCCTTTAAAAATTGTCGAACCCCAAAAATCTCTGGATATCCTTAACATTTTTCGCGGAGACGGCAAATCCTTAACTGCTCGCACCTTGGACTCATCCATTTGCACTCCTTCAGCAGATAAGATAAAACCCAAGAATACCAGTTGACTGGCATGGAAGACACACTTCTCTAGTTTGACGTAGAGCTGATTTTCTAACAACCTTTCCAAAATGGAACAAACATGGCCAACAGGCTCCTTTAAGTTAGCAGAGAAGATGAGTATGTCATTTATATAGACAACAGCGAATCGATCCAAGAATTCACGCAGTATATCATTCAAAAAGTGCTGAAAGGAAGCAGGAGCATTGCAAAGGCCAAAGGGCATGACCTGATATTCAAACAAGTCAAACTTTGTGTGAAATGCAGTCTTCCATTTATCTCCCTCAGCCATTCTCACCAGATGGTAGGCCCCTCTCAAATCCAATTGCGTATACACTCTAGCTTCTTTCACTTGATCTAATAATTCAGAAATCAATGGCAGAGGTTAACGATTCTTCTTTGTGAATTGATTGAGGGCGTGGTAGTCATACAAGTTCTCATCTTCCCATCCTTCTTCGGTATGAAGAATAAAGGAGACGAGACTGGAGACTGAGAAGGACGGATGAAACCGTTGTCCAAATATTGATCCAGATATTCCTTCAGGTGACGATTCTCCGCTTCCGACAATGTGTAGATTCTGCTACATGGCAACGACGCACCAGGTTCCAGTTCTATTCGACAATCGTACTCCCTATGAGGAGGTAGCTTTTTAGCCTCTATTTCGTCGAATACGTAAAACAAATCAAGATATTCTTCTGGAATTTCCAGAATTTCCACTGCACAAATCATCCTTGGTTGTTCCGCCAAACAGGAGGAAGGAGATGGCTGACAAACCAATGGTCCAGAATCAAAACAATGCCCCAAAAATAATCAGAATTTAGCTCAATTGTTCTCTTAGCCCAATCAATCTTGGGATTGTGCTCGGTGAGCCAAGGCAACCCCAGAATAAGCTGAAATTGTGGAGCGTCGATTAGACAGAACTTCAAAATGGAACGATGCAAACTTGGACCAATCAAGGTGATTTCTTCAGTATCATACATAATCGGTCCTGACGAAAGATTGGTTCTGTCTACCGCACAAACTGGCTTGGGTCTTTCTTTCTTGATGGACCGAATTCCAAGGGCTTTTGCAAATTTGATATCACAAAAATTTCCAGTGGCTCCAGAATCAATCATCACTGAGACACCATCTTCTTCGCGATTTCCAAACTGAATTAAACCAGAAATTATCAAATGGGGGACAGACGATTGAAGAGTATTCGCCAATACTGTGTGTTCGGAGTTGTCTCTTCCAAAGCAGCCACCAGAGCAACTCCTTCTACGGATGGGGCCTGTCTTTTACCCAATTACTGGTCTTGGGTCTTTTTGGCCATTCTATAACAAAATGTCCGGCATTACCGCTGTACATACACAATTTCTCACTTCTTCTTTTCTCTCGCTCTTCTTTAGTAAGTGGACCGCGCACTGTGCCAATCTGCATTGGTTCTTTGAGGGTTCCAAGATCACTGGGTTTAACAGTTTCTGATTTTACTCTATCAAATCGAGGCGGGAATGGCTTAGAATCTTTTTGCCACTCATTTCTTCTCTCCGACTAACGCTGATCGATCTGCAGTACCAAATCAATTAACTCGGAAACATCTGTAGGTCTCTTTGGAATTTGTGCCAGACCATCCTTGAGCTCATCCTTTAGGTCACAATAAAAAATTGCCGCTCTTTTTTCTTCGGGCCACTTAGTTTCCACAATCAATTTATTTAATTGCGCCAGATAAGCCACCAAATCTCTGTTCTCTTGCTTCAAATCTAGAAGTTCATTATCAGTGGTCTGGGATACGGTCCTTCTGTCGAAAATACGTGGAAACTCTGATTTTAATTCTTCAAAATTACATAGCACCCGGTCATTGGAATTTACCAAGAGCATGGACCAAGCAGCCGCATCTCCACTCAAGTAAGACAGAACGAAAGACACCTTAGACTGGTCTTCTTTAAATATAATTGGTTTGCATAAGAAGTGTAAGGAACACTGTGTGAGAAAAATGTGAGCCTTATGAGGATCTCTAGAAAATCTCTCTGGGGCAGCCAATAAAATAGTGGGAGAGAAAGCATGTATAACCTGTGTAGATATCTCAGTCGCTGATGGGGAAGGGGAGAAAGGTCGAGAAGTAGCACCCCCTGGTAATGGATTGGAACCTGCCACAAACTCATCAAACCTCCTATGAAGAACACCAGCCTCCTGACTAGGCTTTCGGACCTCCTCCATAGTGTCACTTAACTGTTTTTGTAACCCTTCTAACACTAGCGCTAAACCCTTGATATCAAACCCTTCAGCCATTCTGACCAGGTGGATATGTGGTTTTTGGCACTTCAATCTGTCAAAATGCTGAGTAACTGAACCTTGATTCCAAGGGGGTCTGAAGTAAATTTTCCAACTCCCCAAGTCCAATGCCGCCAAAAAAATTTAGCTACAGTAGAGGGGGGAAAGGGGAATTGGGAGAAAAAGAGAGACTGCCACTGCGGTGTCCTGCTCTGCTGAAGTTCCCAAGTGAGGGGCTCTTCCGACACCTGTAATAACAAGCACAAGGTTACAAGTTCTCACAATAAGTACCTGACCTCTCTGTGGCCCTCACTGCCTTTCCTCGCTCAGACTCTCCCTGAATCTTTTACCTGTGATAATAGTGGGGATAGCTTCTCTCTCAAATGTTAGTTTTGAATACTGTAGCAGTTATGGTCAAATAGGTTTGTTTACTGTCTATCTTCTATTGTAGTTGCTGGACTAGTAGCCGTTGAAAGAGATGGTAAGTCTAAATATATATATATATTTTCATCTACTTCAAGATGGAGACAATGTAGAGTTTGACCATTAGCTGCATTCACTACAAATGATATGCCAAAGTCTTTCTATAGAAGTGATTAGAAATAGGACCTTCTCTTTCTAAGTCTCAAAGCTCTGGGCGCAGTATATCTAGTGACTACTACGCAGGATGGAGTGAAAGTCAGTACCAGAGACTCTTTAAGAAAAGTGGTTTCATTGTCCAACCCAACTAAATGACATTTAGGAAACCAATCCTTCAATACTGTCCAAACATTGTTCAAATATGCACTCTCTGTAACACCAATGAAGATCCTGTAGACTGACTGTTAGAGAGAATTCCGACTGAATTATCTCTCTCTCTTGAGTCGCACCAAATACCTGTAATCCCACGACGGATGAAACGAAGCTGAGAACTGACCTTAGTCGATGGAATACCAAGCGGAATGAACGAAGGCGATCGTAAATAAATCCCTCGCAAAGATTCTTGACAGAAAAAGTCTGCGCACAGGAATACGCAGCTACTCCAGGAGAAACGACGGTTGAAGTGCGCTGAGCTTCAAATGCTCGGTCATGAAGACCAGAAAAGCCAGAACACTCTAAATAAACTAGAGCGCTAACAGCGTTACTAGTGGCGCCCGCCATGTTGAAAGTACCACGAAGGTGGCGATCGCAGGAAGTATGGAGGGGAGATTGACTTATATGCTTGGGAAAGGATTGTGAGTGGAGGCACAGGGGCCTCACTATGTTATTCAGCACGGCGAGAGAAGGACTCAGAGCAATGCCATTATGGGTAAGTAGTTGCAGCATTACCTTCCTCATCATTCTTCCTCATCACAGGTATAGCACCTTGAGCTTTAGTCTCCTGACACAGAGAGTTCACCTATACTAATAAAGCTTTTGCCCCTATCAATATGGCTGTACCTCACTTCCGGTGAGCTGAATGAAAATGTAGGGGTCAATACATAGAACATCCTATTTTGTTTCTGTCTGACTACTTGAGTCACCTAAGCTCGATAAGTCAATTTTATATTTTATTGTATTTAAAGTTGTTATTTGTTTTAATTTGTATTCCGTTACAGGTAGGCAGATAGGTCTGCTATAGCAACCTACTTCTACCCCCATTCATTTTGTTTTTTCAGTGAAGATTTGTCCCTGTGCTTATATAGGATTGGATTTGGGGTGTGTACCCCTCCGCGGGGTGCCAAATGCTTAGGATGTTTCAGCCGGACCGCTTCACCTGACCCAAGTCCCTGCGGAAGTCCCCAGAGATCCCTGAGCTTTCACTGTCCCATTACTGTAGAAAAATGGCACGCAGGAAGCAGTGCATGTTTATCAAATGTGCTCCTGGTGTCTGGCATCCAATTCTGCTAATTCTCAGGCATTTCTATTTATGTCTCTGGAGCCCTAACATGAGCAAATTAAAACCCTGCTAAGGGAGGCATGCTAAGGCTGAATTCCCAGATGAGGGGTCTGCTTATGCTCCACCACCTGCTCCAAGCCAGCTTCCTGGTCAGCAGCAGCAAGATTTTCTGCAGGACATGATAAACAAAGCAGTGGGGGCCATTTTCAAGGTTAGAGAAGGTTCTTCACCTCCTAAAAATGGCAAGATGTTATCTCCCTCAGACAGGACATAGACATTTGGGAGAGGAAGAAGACTAGAGAAGCAAAAATGTTCAGGGGTCTGAGCTGACTGATTTAATTAAGCACATTAGTAACAACATGTCTTTTCCTGATATATCAACTCAGGTGACAGAGTATGATATCTTCACACAGTACAGGCATAAAGAGCTAGTGTCTTTACCCATCCATAAGACAATCAGACGTCTCCTTTCCAGAGAGTGGGCAGACATTCTGAACTTTTTCTTCCTAGGGTTCCTTTCAAGGCGTTATTCCTTGGAGGGTTTTCCAAAGGAGTTCCATGTCACAGACAAAGTGGAGTGTCTCATAGTTGGTCTCTCTTCCGTTAGGACTATTATTCAGAAGACATAGCTCTGCTGATGCAACTGATAGGAAGATAATTCCCAGAAGTCTATGCTCAGTCATCTTCAGTTCAATGGAACAAAACATGTTGGTCCTTAGCTAGAAGAATGGGTCATGAAATCTGCTCTGATTCATTCAGCTTCCCCGTGGAAGAGGCTTTGGATTTTGTTAAGCTTTCTCCTCCTCTTCTAGAAGATCCAGTCAGCCATCTCGAGGAATGGGTTGTTGCATGAGAGGCCCCTTGAGTGATAAGTCCAGGCTGAAATGAACAAGTTACTGTCCTTTGGTAATGCCTTATCTGGTTCAGACTCTGTCTAGCTGCAGATTCCTTACAATAGAATTATCCGTAGGAATCAGATTGGATCCAGAAATTTTGCTCGTGAGCAGTACCCCTGCACACGGTAGGTGGTGGTGTTTGGCTCAGCATGGTGTTGTCTGCGCCAGAAGCGTTGTGCACAGTGTCTGTATAAGCGCCACCCCGCACTCTGATATCAGTTTCTTTTTGCGACTTTCCATGCCTGGAGCACAGAGCCACAAAGAACACTAACCAGCAGTGTGTGGAAGTAGGGTCTTGAAAAGGGAGCAGTCATGTACCTATAAATGCACTTGCAGAGTTGGGGAGGATGGATTGGTCTGTAAGGAATCTGCGGCAGATAGAGTCTCAACCAGATAAGGCGTTATCAAAGGTAAGTAACTTGTTCGTCTGATAGAGACTTCTAGCCGCAGATTCCTTACTTTAGAATTGATATCTAAGCAATACCTCCACGAAGGTGGGTCTGCAAACTTGAATTTAGACTAGGAACGGAGTGGACAAAGTGCAACTTCCGCCGGACCTGACTGTCCAGGCAGTAGTGCTTGGTGAACGTATGCAGTGAGGCCCATGTTGCTCCCTGCAGATGGCCAGGACCAGAGCTCTGCGTACTAATGCAGTGGTCGCAGCCTTTGCTCTGGAGGAATGAGAAAACAAACCCTCTAGGGGATGTTTCTCGGTCAATGAGTGGCAGATCTTAATGCAGAGTACTAACTATCGGGAGATGATTTGTTTCTACACAGCCTTCACTTTTTTGGCTCAGACATATCCCACGAAGGGTTGATTGTCCACCCAGAATGGTTCTGTGTGGTCAAATTAGAACAGCAAAACTCTTTTTGGATTCAGGTGGTGCAGTCTCTATTCTTCCTTAGAGGATTGAGATGAAGCGTAGAATGTAGGCCAAGTGATGGACCAGTCTTCGTGGAATGGGGTAACCACCTTCGGCAAGAAGGATGCTCGGGTCTGAAGGACCAGTTTCTCTGGGAAGAAGGAAATGTATGGAGGCTGGGATGAAAGTGTCTGCAGTTCACTGACCCTATGGGCAGATGTAATTGCCAGGAGGATGCTCAGGTCTGAAGGACCAGTTTATCTGGGAAGAAGAAGATGTATGGAGGCTGGGATGACAGCGCCTGCAATTCACTGATCGACCAGGCAGATGTAATTGCCAAAGGAAAGGCCATCTTGATGGGGGAAAGCCTAAGATGGCAGGTATGAAGCTGCTGAAAGGGAGCACACATTAGAACAGTAAGAACCAAGCTAATGACCTGTTGAGGCATAATGAAGGGACCTGGAGGAAAGAAGAGTTGCAAACCTTTAAGAAACCTAATTGCTATAGGGGGCTTGAAGAGAGAAGGCTGATCTGACAGCCGCAGGAAGGCAAAAATGGCAGATAACTATCCCTTGAACGTGCCCAATGCTGAGCCCTGCTGGGCCAGGATAAGGATAAACAAAAAACTTGGGAAAGGGGTGCAGATAAAGGGTCAACCTGTTTGACTGTACACCATGCAACAAACATGCTCCAACAGCCAGCATATACCGTCTTGGTGGAGGGACGCTGAACTGCCAAGATAACATTACAAACTTCGGGCGGAAGGTTGAAAGTTGTCAACCATTGCCAATCAATCTCTGGGCATGAAGGTGAAGCATTGACAGGATCAGGAGGGAAGCCCTCACCTGCTGTGACAGAAGATCTTCCTGAAGGGGCAGCCTGATCGGAGGTTTGTTGCCATTCCCAGGAGCTTGTGATACCAGACTCTCTGAGCACAGTCTGGAGTTACAAGGATGACTAGGGCCAGCTTGTTCCTGTTCTTCATGAGATCTCTGAACAGGAGTGGTATGGCCGGAGATCCACACGAGACAAGAATTGTCTCTGAGCGAGAGCCGCCTCGGAAACTCCAGCATGCAGAACGCCTGATATTGTGCATTCTTGGCTGTGGCAAAAATATCTAACCAAGGCTCTCCCCACTGCTGAAAACGAGACCTTGTAACACCTCTGGATGTAGACACCATTCGTGATCAGCTAGGCATCTTTGGCTGAGTTAGTCCACTCTGGCGTTCAGAAATCCCGCCAGGTGTTGAGCCCCCAAGGAAAAATGTACTGACATTTCTTCCATGTCCAAAGGCCTAGGGCCTCTTTACAAAGAGTCCACGACCCCACCCGCCCTGTTTGTTGCAGTATCACATGGTGATGGTCTTGTCCATGAACACCTCTACGTGCCTTACCTTGATGGAGGGTAGAAAGCCTTTCAATGCCAGTCGGATCATTTGGAGCTCCAACAGGCTGATCAGGGGCATAACACAGGCACCCGCAGCCCACACGGTGCGGGGGGCACGTAGCTCCAAGGGGCCCCCTCGGCACTGAACTCTGGCCTGGAGAGCTCCTGATTGAGCCCGGAGGGGGCCCCCTAAGTACCGTGCAGGGAGGCCCCCTCACTTTTCGCTACGCCAGTGAGGCTGATATGGTGCCCAGATTCCACCAGAGACCAGAGGCCTCTGATCTCCACTTCTCAACCTGGGAGTGATGTATCTGTCACTACTGTCAGATCTGGCTGGGGAAGGGGGAGGGGTCTGCCGCTCACCCAACTGCGGTTCTTTAACCACCACTGCAGATCTTTTGCTGTGCCCTTTGACAGCTGGACCATGTTGAAGAGATTTCCCTGATACTGCGCCCATAGGAACTTCAGATCCCAAAGCAGAGTATTGCAGAACATCAGAGCATGTGTCACAAGCAGGAGGCCATGAGACTCAGTAGTCTCAGAGCCAGTCTCACCGAACTCCAGGATAGAGGCTGAAACATCAGTATCATAGCCAGAATATCCTGAACTCACTGTTCAGGAGGATAAGCCCAAAACTGCAAGGTGTTCAAAAAAGCTCCAATGAAAGGGTGCACCTGAGAAGGGGTCGAGTGTGACTCAGCACGTTGATAGTTAACCCCAGCGAGTGCAGGAGGTCCACCATAGTCTGGGGATGGGAGATGACTGCCTGGGGTGAGCCCACCTTCAACAGCCAGTCATTGAGATAGGGGAAGACTGGCTCCCCCGATCTCGGCAGATGAGCTGCAATCACCACCATCACATTGTGTAACACAGAGGGGTGCTGGTAAAGCCAAAGGTAAGCACATTGAACTGAAAGTGCTTGTTGCCTTCTGTGAACCGCAGGTAACGTTTGTGGTTAGGCAGGACTGGGATATGGGAGTATGCGCCCTACAAGTCTTCTTTTTCAGGTATAAATTGAGAGGGTGCAGGTTGAGGATAGGAGGCAAGCCTCTGTCTTCTTGGGTACCAGAAAGTAGCAGCTATAGCAACCTACTTCTGATGCTGGCCCCTTTCTATTGATCTCTTGGGTAAGAGAGCCATAGAAAGGGGGCCAGTATCAGAAGTAGCTGGTGGAGTAATGATATATGCTCCTCTGTCTGCCTGTCGTAAGTGGGTGGCATGGGTGGAGGGGTAGTCATGAAGGGGAGAGAGTAGCCCCTTCGGACAATCTGGAGAAGCCAGCAGTCAGATGTTATCGACCTCCAGTGGTGCAGGTGATGGCGTATCCTCCCTCCCACTGTATGCCCATGATGATCGGAGTGCAAACTAAAAAGGCTTGGAGGCTAAGGATGCCGGTGGGGTGGTGGATTTGCCTGACCTCTGGCTACCTGACCCAAGAGGTCTGTGGGTACCGCGCCCTTTGCGAAGCATTACGGACCGTTTCCTGGTTAAGTACTGCAAATGGAAATGGGTGGAATTCATCTGCCTGTGTTTCAGTGACAGGCACACCAGTTAATCCAGGTACATTCCTTCTTTAAGCTCTGAGGCATTTTCCTGAGTTGTTTGCCACAATAATATTGACAGGCTACTAATTACCCAAGACAGAGGGGACTTTTACAGCCTGTGTTGTGGTGACAGGTACACCAGGGTCTCAAAGTATTACGTGGATGCCTGCACAAACAGTGACATGCACACCAACTGGTTGTTTTTAACAAATGGTGAGAGGCACACCAAACCTTTGTTTTTAATTATGTTTTGTACTGGCATTACTCCAATTTTATGTATTTTAACACATACATCAATCTAAGAGTACTTCTGGCACCTTGAAAGATTTTTTCGGTGTGTTATCAGAATTGAGTGTCGAATCTGGTAATATTCTTAGAGGGGGTTTATCTGTACCACCGGAGACTTTGAAAGGAAAACTGAATAAAATTGCTCATGAAGGTCACCTTGGTGTTACTTCCACCAACACAATTTTACACAACCATTATTGGTGGCCAGGAATACACAGAATAGTGGACAATTATACACATACTTGTCAGGAGTGTCTTTGTCAAATAAGAGTTAGGGTGTGAACAATACCCCATTAATTAATATCGAGATGCCTGAGCAACCATGGGATAAGGTAGAGATTAATTTTCTAGGACCATTTAGTTGTCTTCCGTTTGACCAGAGGTATTTTATTGTCCTCATTGACTACTTTTACAAGTGTATTTATTTTAAGTCAGTAAGGAAATTACTACTGATTCCACTATTGATTGTCTGAAAATGTTATTTTTCTTATTTTTTTATTAAACATTTTATTGGGTTTTGAAATACAGAAACACTACAATCAATGGACCTCCCCTCCCCCCGATTGAGCAAGCACAGGTTAACAAGTCAGCTTTCACCTGCACCAGTCCCATCGCAGATCCATACACAGCCATTCAGCCAACAACCGGAGACCGGGCAGGTGGCAAATACTCCATAAACAAGAGGTGAAAAAAATAAAGACATACTGACCATAGAGGACAATTTAACTCTACCTCTCCCCCCTCCCTTCCACCCTTGCACCTTCCTACCCCCTCTTAGTCCGCAGCCATTTGGCAGGGCCCATGGGATAAGCGCAGCCATCCCATCGTGTCCCCAAAGTAGCTTCTGCCTAACTTCCGGGTCCCCCTGTAGTGCCAAGTAGCAAACTGGCCCCATCTGAGACCACCTCATCGCCCGGACAGACATGGGACCTACGCTTGAGCTTCTGGCTCCCCGTGTATTATCTAGAAGGCCTATCAGGGCTCTGCAGCCTCCGCCTCACTCTTCTCCGAATCCACTGGGTCATCATCAACACCCCTACCACTAATATATGTCTGGTAGAGTCGCCAGAAATGTTTCGGGTGGCTCGTGGGGGGAAGCAACTCGCTGTAGTGTTCGGACTGTGTGCAGCAATAAAGCATGTCATGAGCCCAGAGCTTAGGCGTAGGCACCCGTCCTCTCATCCAACAAAGTGCCACCACAAGTTTAGCCATAAGCATCCCCATGTCCACAAGTCTGCGCACTGCCACTGGCAGTCTCTTAGAGTGACCTAAAAGCGCCAGCGCGGGGTCCGGATTCAGTTCAGTCTCCACTATATTACTTATCTCAGTAAAGATTTTCTCCCAATACTCCCGCACTCCCGGGCACAACCATGCTAAGTGTAGGAAATCTGCCTCCGGCGCGTGACACCTCTCACACTCAGCCGATTGGCGGAGCCCATATCTATGTAGTCGCTCTGGGGTATAATACACTCTATTAAGAAATTTGAAATGCACCAGTCTGTGTTTGCCATTTAAGGATATCCGCTGAGTGTTGCCACAACAGTAGCGCCACATATCGTCATCTATAGTAACTTGCAAGTCTCGCTGCCAGGCCAACTGCGCCTTGATTGAAATGGTGTTCTCTATGTGTCATAGCAATTTTATATAGATTAGTCAGTATTTTACGGGGAGTTTCGGTCTTTATTGTATATGAGAGTTCAGGGACCTCCGGTGGCTCCGCCAGGTCGTCCCCCAGTAGTTCTAAAAGGGCGCTGCGCACTCTATGAAATTGGAAGCGGAGCAGCAGAGAAGCTGCCCCTTCGCTCCCCTCCACCTGTTCCCAGGATTTAACCGCCTCATCTTGGAATAAGTCCCCCGAAAATCGAATGTTGAGCTTATGCATGGCTTGTATCACGCTTTTCTCTCCAAGTGGGGATAGCCACTGGGCCCACTCCACAGGCATACTGGGGGAGTACAGCAGCGCTCCTCCCTGTAAATGCAGGAGGCGGTGCCATGCGTGGTTAGTGACCGTAACAGAGTCCAAGATTCCAGTCCTACGGTCGGCTGGGTTGAAGACCGTCGCCGGGAGCGGAAGTGGGGCGGCAAAAACTCTTTCCATACGAACATGGGGAATAAGCGTATCACCATGTATCCAGGTGTGCAAGTGTGACGCTTGAGCCACTCTGTAGTAAAGCTCCAGGTCTGGGGCACCAAGGCCGCCCATGCTGCACGGCAGAGTGAGGAGTGTCCACTTAGCTCTAGGCTGCTTACCAGCCCATGCTAGTTTGATCATAAGCTGCGTCAGTCTCTGAAAGAAAACCTTAGGCAACATCATCGGGATAGTAGCAAACAGAAACAGCAGCCTAGGGAGCACAACCATTTTCATGATTGAAATGCGATCCAAGAGAGAAAGCGGGATCTGCACCAGGCTTCTACGTCGACCTCTATTTTGCTGAAGGCAACCCCGTAGTTCTCATTGAATAGAATTTCAGCGTCAGTATGAAGCCGGCCACCTAAATATCTGCCTGATTCCGTGGTCCACAACAGCGGGTACTCCATGTCAAATTGCATAGTTACTGGGGTAAGAGGGAATGCCAATGATTTCGTCCAATTAACCCTCAGACCAGAGAGGACTCCGAAGTGTACTACCTCTCTAAGCATTGATGATAGATTGTTTTCAGGGTCACGGACATACAGCAGAGTGTTGTCCGCATACATCAAAACCACGATCCTATATGCGGGGAAGCCTATACCCACGTTTCCATGATATTCCCGCAACGCACAGGCCAGTGGTTCCGCCACTAGGGCGTATAGCAGGGGGGCAGCGGGCACCCCTGTGGAGTCCCCCTGCCAATTGGGAAGGAGTCCGTGACCAGATTGCCAGGTCGCAGCCGGGCCCTAGGCTTGTTGTATAGGGAGCCTATCATTTGGAGAAAAGGGTGACCCAGTCCCATCCGCTGCAGCACGAGTCGCATAAAAGGCCACTCCACCGAGTCAAAGGCCTTCTCCATATCTAGGAATACTGCAATTGCCTCTGTGTCTGGTTTTACGTGCTGCATGGTGCCCAGGACCGTACGAATATTGTATGTTAGGTTTCGACTTGGGATGAAGCCCGCCTGTTCCGGCGCGACCAGCGTGGGGGCCAGGAGCGCCAGGCGATTTGCCAATACTTTTGAGTAAATTTTTGTGTCGCCATTCAGCAGGGAGAGAGGCCTGTATGAGCTGCACTCATTGTGAGCCTTACTGGGCTTAAGAATAGTCACTAAGAGTACCTCTTTCATGGATTGCGGCACGCTACCCTCCATGCAAATATCCTTTTGCAGATTTTGGGTATTTTGGGCTGCCTTCCCTTCTGCTGGACTCCCTCACGCTTCCTTTTAGGGATTGCCCTTTGTACACAGTCATTCGATGGGTTTGGCTGAGTATAAACCACAGCGTTGCATAATACCATATTGTTCGACACGAGTTGTGGGGCTCCACCCTCTGGCTCCGCCTTGTCTGTTACTAGGCAAACATCTTGTTGAATGCCTCTACTCAACCTCTGCTGGGTAGGGGATTTAGGAGGCTGGGAAACTCTTTGTGGCGAACGGGCGTTCGAGATCCCCCCAAGGACAACCTCTTGGCAAACACAGTATCCATAGATAATCTACGTTAGTTCTATCTCGTGGGCCAGGACCATGTCGCTCTGGTAATAAATTGATCTAAAGTCCCAGTGACATAACCTGTTCCTGCTGCTTTCCTATCACTGCCCTCCCGTGTTGTCACGTCTTGATTATGGTTAAGTTTCACCTAGGCCAAGGCACAAAAATAAATGAAAGTTCACTTACTGATGGAACATGGTGGCTGTATTGTCCGAGTCCTGGCACAAAGAGACGGGGCCCAGCCCGGCCTCGAACGGGATAAAACGGGCCGCGCGAAGCGGGATGCGCGAGGCGCTTTAGAGGCGCTGCAGGTGTTGGTGGGAGGGCCAAGCACACCCTCGGTGTCCCTCTACCTCCTGGGACCAGTAGTCTGATGGGCAAATCGCAGCAAATCTCCACAAAGCGTCTCCCGCGAAGCGGGAGGCGCGAGGCGCTTTAGAGGCACCGCAAGTGTAGGTGGGAGGGCCAAGCACGCCCTCGGTGTCCCTCTACCTCCTGGGACCAGAAGTCTGCTGGGCAAATCGCGGCAAATCTCCATAAAGCGTCTCCCCAAGCAAATATCATCGAACAGTGTCAATAGGTGCGGAAGTAGCAGGTCCTGGAAGGCTTTATAAAAGCCCACCGTAAGCCCGTCTGCCCCGGCGGCGCTGCGCGATCGCATGCCCGTGAGAGCCTCAACTATTTCATCTTTCTCTATTGGGGGCATCAGGAATTCCCTGTGCGTATTGGTGAGCGTGGGTAGTGCTATGTTTTCAAGGTAGCCTAGTATTTCGTCATCAAGGTCTCCACTCTTGGAGGAGTATAAGTTCATATAGAAACTTCTTAACGTCTGTGCGATATCGTCCTCATTCGTGAGGACCACGCCCTCCTCCGTACGTAACTCCATTACCTGCAGCCTTCCCTTCCTCCCTTTCAATACCCTCACAAGTACTGATTCAGGTCTCTCTCCCTCTCTGTATGCGCGGGCCGTATCATACTTTCCCATGTGTTTGATTTCCCTGTCCGTAGACTCAAGAAGGGGTGTAGGCACGGCGCGCAGCCTAATTTGATGTTGGGGTTATATAAGAGGGTATTCCTGGTTAAGTAAATTTTTAGGTGCTCCAGCAGGTGACGTAACTGTCCTGGTACGCCAAATAGTTAATCAAGGGGTGAGTGCATTACCTCAAGTGTAAATGCATCCCTGCATGTGGGCACTCTGTGATGGTTCGTTGTAAAAAACAACAGACTCCAAGAATGTTCATTTGATTTTAAGAAATCTGCGCTTTACTTGAAAGTTTTTGACTGATACATTCTCAGTTTTCAATATTCAAAATGTTTTTCAAAGTTCATCATGTAACACAAAGGTTAACCGAATGGGCTCCGATGCATTTCGAGCCGGTTGGCTCTTTTTCAAGGAGCAGGTTGTGGTAGCCTGTCCACGGTCGAGGGATGGGTGTGATTGGTGTCTCAGACCGGACTCCTCACTGGGAGTGCTGCTGGGCTGACGGAGTTCGCGGAAACTCCGCTTGGCTCACTCGCAGGGTGTTCAATGGGATCGGGTTACTTTGGAAGATGGCCATCGGAGCCCATTCGGTTAACCTTTGTGTTACATGATGAACTTTGAAAAACATTTTGAATATTGAAAACTGAGAATGTATCAGTCAAAAACTTTCAACTAAAGCGCAGATTTCTTAAAATCAAATGAACATTCTTGGAGTCTGTTGTTTTTTACAACGAACCATCACAGAGTGCCCACATGCAGGGATGCATTTACACTTGAGGTAATGCACTCACCCCTTGATTTCCCTGTCCGCCTCCTCATGATATTCAGTCAAAAGTGACTTGATCTCTCCTTCCACAGTCGCGTCCGAGTGCCCACGCTGCCGCTCCTCTAACCGTGCTAGCTGCCGCTCCAGCTCCTTTAGTCTCTGTCTAATGGATTTAAGCACCCCGAGTGTTTGGACATAGCTATGGCCCGTATGTAGACCTTAAATGCCTCCCAAACATTTGGAAACTGTCTACGGAGCCTATGTTGGCCTCAAAGAAGACCTCAATCGCCTCTGCTAACTCTCCTCTGAACAACAGATCGAGAAGTGAGTATGGCGGGAATCCCCATGTGAACGGAGGAATTGTCCTCCTAGGGGTATCTAGCACTAATAATAGTGGTGAGTGGTCAGAAAGAGTACGCTGGAGGACCTTGCAGTCCCGTAACTGCCCCATCATGGAGGAGGAAGCCAGCCAGTAGTCAATCCTGGTGGCACATCGTAGTAGGCTGAGTAATGGGTGTACCCCCCCTGCGCAGCATGTCTCATCCTCCACACATCCTCTAAGCCAGGGGTACTCATAGTACGGCCCGCGGGCCAGTGGCGGCCCGGCAAGCCTTCCCTGGCGGCCCGCGGACCCCCAAGACATCATACCTGTGTTTCCCGAGTTTTTTTTTTTAAGTGTCTGCAGCAGCGAGAGAGACTCTTGCTGCTTTGTGGGGGCTGCCAGCGGGCGATCCTAGGAATGGCCATAGTAAAGCTGCAGGGGCCTAAGGAGAGGTGAAATACAAAGGCATCATTAACATGCAAATGGTCTTTTAATGACCTGTGAAGTGCTCGGGTGCGGCTGTGAGTGTGTGTGTGCCCCGGCTGGCCACAGGCAGGGTGAGGTGACAGAGGAGTGGGAGGGAAAGGGAGGGGGACGGAGAGGGAGAGCGAGAGAGTGAGAGGGAGGGAGGGAAGGAGTGAGAGGGAGGGAGTGGGAGAGTAAGTGAGGGAGAGGGAGGGAGTGAGAGTGAGTGAGTGAGAGGGAGTGAGTGAGTGAGTGAGAGGGAGTGAGTGAGAGGGAGTGAGTGAGTGAGTGAGTGAGAGGGAGTGAGTGACTGAGAGGGAGTGAGAGGGAGTGAGTGACTGAGAGGGAGTGAGTGACTGAGAGGGAGTGAGAGAGAATGAATAAATGAGTGGGAGTGAGTGAGTGGGAGTGAGAGGGAGAGTGTGAGAGGGAGAGAGAGAGGGGGAGAGAGGGAGTGAGTGAGGGACAGGGAGTGAGTGATGGAGAGGGAGTGAGTGAGGGAGAGGGAGTGAGTGAGGGAGAGGGAGTGAGTGAGGGAGAGGGAGTGAGTGAGTAAATGAGTTGAGTGAGTGAGTGAGAGGGATGAAGTGAGTGAGAGGGATGGAGTGAGTGTGAGGGAGGGAGGGAGTGGAAGGGAGGGAGTGGGAGGGAGTGAGTGAGTGAGAGGGAGGGAGTGAGTGGGAGAGAGTGAGAGGGAGTGAGTGAATGAGAGGGAGTGAGTGAATGAGAGAGAGTGAGTGAGTGCGAGGGAGGGAGTGAATGAGAGGGAGTGAGTGAGTGAGGGAGTGGGAGGGAGTGAGTGAGTGAGACGGAGGGAGTGGGTGGGAGTGAGTGAGAGGGAGGGAGTGAATGAGAGAGAGTGAGTGAGTGGGAGAGAGGGAGGGGGAGGGAGTGAGTGAGAGGGAGGGAGTAAGAGGGAGGGAGGGAGAGAGAGGGATGGAGAGGGAGGGAGTGAGAGAGTGACTGAGAGAGTGAGAGTGAGTGAGAGTGAGAATGAGTGAGAGGGAGTGGGTGAGTGAGTGAGAGGGAGTGAGTGAGAGTGAGAGGGAGTGAGTGAGAGGGAGTGAGTGAGAGAGAATGAGTAAATGAGTGGGAGTGAGTGAGTGAGAGGGAGGGAGTGAGAGGGAGGGAGTGAGAGGGATGGAGTGAGTGAGTGAGAGGGATGGAGTGAGTGAGAGGGATGGAGTGAGTGAGAGGGATGGAGTGAGTGAGAGGGATGTAGTGAGTGAGAGGGATGGAGTGAGTGAGAGGAATGGAGTGAGTGGGAGCGTGGGAGTGAGTGGGAGTGAGTGAGTGAGTGAGAGGGAGTGAGTGAGAGGGAGTGAGTGAGAGGGAGGGAGTGAGAGGGAGTGAGTGAGAGTGAGTGAGAGTGAGAGGGAGGGAGTGAATGAGAGGGAGTGAGTGAGAGGGAGGGAGTGAGCGAGTGAGAGAGAGGGAGAGAGTGAGAGTGAATGAGTGAGTGGGAGAGGGAGGGAGAGGGAGTGAGTGAGACGGAGAGGGAGTGAGATGGACAGGGAGGGAGAGGGAGTGAGATGGAGACAGAGAGGGAGGGAAAGGGAGGGAGTGAGAGGGAGGGAGGGAAAGGGAAGGAAACGGAGAGGAAGGGAAATGGAGGGAGCGGGAGGGAAAGGGAGTGAAAGGGGGTGAGACAGAGAGTGAGTGAGAGGGAGGGAAAGGGAGGGGGACGGAGAGGGAGTGAGAGAGAGAGAGGGAGTGAGAGAGAGGGAGTGAGAGAGAGGGAGTGAGACAGTCGGAGTGAGACAGAGGAAGACAGGAGAGAGGGAGGGTGAGAGGGAGAGAGACCTATGATCAACCTCATGGTCAGTTTTATGTTGTTGCTCTAGCCCCTCCCCCTCCCCCACTGACCCTGCCCCCCCACCGATGCGGCCCTCGGACACAAACCAAACTGTAAATTTGGCCCCCGAGAGAAAGTTTGTGAGTACCCATGCTCTAAGCCTAAGCTGGTAATTATGCGGTGTAGTGTTAGCGCAGCTGCAGAAGGCCTGCGGGTAGAACCTGCAGATCTATCCAACACCGGATCAAGCACTAGGTTAAAATCCCCACCCCAAAGGACCTGTGTTGGATTATATTCACGGGCTATTGCTGCCAGGGACTGGTAGAATTCCGGGGAGTCGTAGTTTGGGTCATAAACATTTACCACAACAAATTCCATCCCCAGCCCTTTACATCGTGATATAACATAACAACCCTCAGTGTCTGCTTTTAGGAGCGCCAGGGTGAGTTTCAATTTGGGATTGACCCAGGTTAGCACTCCTCTAGCATGTGTCGTAAAGCCCGCTGAGTTGATGTTACCCTCCAGGCCTTTACTATGCAGCATTCTGCTCGATAACGGCAAATGGGTCTCCTGTTTTCGCTGTAAATACATCAACATGTTTTCGCTGTAAATAGCTCAGCACCTTCCTCAGCTTACTGTAGTCATTGAGCCCTCTAACGTTCCATGTGAGCGCCCGGATCCTAGCTATGGATCCTGAGGCCTCTGATTCAACCGTATTCGCCATTGTTCCCCATCTGGAATCCCGTGAGTGTATCAGCACTGTGTGAGAGTGTTGTCGACTGTGTGCTCTGCGCCATGATTGAATCTGCGTACTGCGGCATGTTCGCGCACCGCATCGATCCCCCCTCCCCCCAACCCCAACCCAAGCTCAAACTCACAAACACTTCCACCCCCCGCCCACAGCAGACCGCCCCCAACCAGGCCTTGCCGAAACCCTCGCTACCCGCCCTCCCCCCATCCAACTTCCCTAAACTGTAAGACTCTCCTAGAGTCAATACGGTGCATAACACACAGGGGCCAAGGTTGCCACACCACCAGCTATTAGTGTGTCTGCACAAATTGCAAAACGCCCTCCTCCGTAAAACTTGTTTCTTATCTCATGCAACAATAAGGATTAAATTACACAAGCCCTCTGTGGAACAGAAATACCTGCAATGAACCTCTGTATTTAGAGCCTCCCCCCCTCCCATATCGAGTACACCATCCATCATGCTCTGACCGGCAGCGCGTGCCCCCAGATGGCTGCATAAAAGTGACTGATAGTGCCCATAAACATAGGAACATAGCAATTCTCCTCTTTTAAGGCAACCGTCTAAGCCACTGGTCACTCTTGCCCGCTCCCCCACCCCCATGCTTCAGAGATCTGGACCAACCTTTAGCATGACTCCCAGCCCCGCTCCTTACCACATACAGTGCCCCGCACCCCGTTTTTCACCCTAAAGCTAGAGGGGAGAAAAGTCACTCCTGCTCGTCCAACTGACTGCTCCTCTCATCACCGTCCTGAGGTCTGTTCACGTCTTTGTGATGTCCCCTCGCCCATCCTTTCAGTGCTTGCTGCAGGGCCCTAGGATCTGTGAACAGGTGGGATTGCCCCTGCCGGTTAACTCGCAGTTTTGCGGGGTATAGCATGGCATAGTCCAGGCCCAAGTCGAGAAGCAGTCTTTTAAAAGGGGCAAAGTGTTTGCAGGCTTCCTGCACTCGGACTTAAAATCCGGATAAAGTGAAATTTCCGAGCCCTCGAATTGCAGCGACTTTTTTTCTCGAGCAAGTCGTAGCGCTGCATCTCTGTCCCTATAATTAAGCATCTTGGCAATGATAGGACGCTGCGGTGCTCCAGGGCGTGGGTGTGGGCCCAGCGAGCAGTGCACCCGCTCCACCACGAACATTTGCAAGAATACTCCCGCACCGAGTAGTGTCACCAGTAGCTTTTCAACAAAATGCTCCATGTTGCCCGTCTGGGTCGTCTCTGGAAGGCACGTGATGCGCAGGTTGCAACGACGGGAACGGGCTTCCAAATCTTCTGTTTTGTCTTGCAAGGCCTGCATAAGTTTCCCTATCTTCTTGTCATCAGTATCCAGCTCAGTGGGTGCCTCCTCTACCTCGGTCAACCGTCTCTCGGACATGTCAAGCCTTTCCGCGTGTTTGTCGATCCTCTCCGCCATCCTGTCCATTCTGTAGGTGAGAGCATCTACCTTTGATCCTAGGGACTTTATACTGCTCTGGAGGCCTTTTTCCATAGCAAGTAGTAAGCTTTTGATATCTGAACCAGCAGAGGCATCCTCTCCAGTCTGTGAACTCTGTCTGCGCCCTTTGCGTCTTGTGTCTTTGCGCACCGTTGGTCAAAGGACAGCTTGCTCTGTGTCTTGTCCCCTTTACCCATGCTGCTACGCGTTTGAGGTGCAGCAGTTGTTGAATGTCGCTTTTTGCTATCTCCGCCCGGTAATTCAGGCTGGTCTTATCTCGCATCACTCCGGCTATAATGCCGAGCCCCTCAGCAGTGCAGCCGGGCGACCCCCCCACCAAAATCAGCAATCCTTCGCCAGTCGCTGCGTCGCACCAATATGTCTCCAGTCGCGCAGGCCTTTACTCACGAGGTGTTCTGCCGCCCGGGCCTCCTAGCGTCTCTCTATCACCAATCCTGGGCCTGTGTTAAGCCCCGAGACGAGCCGCCTTAATGGGTGTGCATCTATAGTGCAGAACAGCACTCTGTTAGCGTCCAGACCACCGCCACAGAGAGGGGAGCGCCGAAACCTCTCCAGGTGTAAGGTATAGTCTTTCTTCCATTTCATTGTGAGCTTAATGTGTTCTGATGTAATAACATTCTGTATGTTTATACGTTCCACTTCTTACATCCTCGAGGAGAGTGTATCTTCAAACGTGTTTATGTTTGAAGATGCGTCTCTCTCGAGGATGTTCTTGCAGTTTAAGCTACAGCTGTTAATTTATTCTTTGAGCTGTTGGTTTATTGAAGAGCCGGTTGCACTCCCGTGTTGATGCTGGAAAACTTGGAATAAATCTTAATTTGGATTTCACCCGGACCTGTTTATCTTCATTTCTACGTTACCACCTCTTCTTTACATTTGGCGACGGATTTTGTTAAAAATTAATCATTTCTGGCATCTTCACTAATTTCTCAGAAGGCTGCGCTGCTTCGTAACAGTCCTCTTCTGAGAATATATTTGTTGCACTGGGCTGATTTTAAAGTGAAACGTGAGCTTTTACCTTCCTTCTACTTCGGATCTCATACGAGGAGTTTTCAACAGGATACACAATTAAAAGTGAATCCGTGATTTCAGACGGAACCAAGGAGCCTTTAAATAACGCGAGAGAAGCACGTGATGACGTCATCACTAAACGGAGGAAGTCATTTTCTTTTGCATATCTCATGAGTTTAACGTTATATGCACAACTTATTTAGGGTGGAGTCAATACTTCACTTGAAAGTTTTCGTGTTTGCACTCAATTGATAAGGGGGTTGTTTAAAGATTCCAGAAGAAACTTGTAAGTGGCATGTGCAAGTTTTCATTTACATTTATCGAGTGATCTTCATTCATGGTAAGCTTTTTGACTGTATTTCTTGGCACATTTTAAAGACTGTGGAGATTTGAAAGAGTGAAACGGAAACCTTTTAAGAGCTTTATTTTTTTTGAAAGATCTTCACAATGGTATGTGCAAGTTGTAATTGACATTTCATGAGTGAATTTGGAATATTGTTTTCAGCATTTTAAAGACTTTGGAGTTTAAAAAAAAAAAGACTGCTTTTACTTAAATTAAAAACTTTGGAGTTTAAAAAGACTGCTTTTACTCAAATTTTAAGAAACAGCACTTTAAAGACATTTGACAGAAATATCTTCTGGGGCATTTTAAAGGCATTCGGCATTTAAAAAAAAAAAAAAACGTTTACATTTTAAAGACACTCAGCATTTTAAAGACATTCAGCAGTTTAAAGACATTTAACATTTTAAAGACTACATCTTCAGCATTTTTAAAGACACTTTACATTTGATTTAAAGACTACAAAGCTTAGTTAAAAGCTATAAGAAAGGAAGAGTACAAGAGTTGCATATTTACAAACTATATTATTTTCAGTACAATTTTTTTTTTTTTAAATGGCTAATAATCAACAGTCTGAACAAATTCTTGCCTGTTAATGGAAAACCTGTGGAACCGTGGAAAACTTAGTTTAGAAGCTTCGAGAATTATTTAGTGGCAATTGATGCAGAGGAATATGCTCCAAAAAGGAAGCTTGCTATTCTTTATAGTCACTTGGGGAGAGCTGGTAGAGAAGTTTACGATAACTTACCCCTTTCAATTCCACCTTCAGGAAGAGGCGAAGGCTGGAATGTTTACAGAGATGCAATTCTAAGACTTAATAGGACATTTTTGGAACATCCGAATGTCATTCTGGAGCGTTATAATTTTAGAAAAAGAGAGCAAAACCTGGAGGAAAGCATAAAAGATTTCATTTCAGTTTTGAGGAACATGTCTGCTGATTGCAACTTTGGAGCTGATTTAGACATTTACATTAGGGATCAATTTGTTTATGGTTGTTGCCATAAAAAAATTCAAGAAAGGATTTTAAGTTGCAGAGATCCAACATTGGCTGAAGTGGTTGATATGGCCAAAAGTATCGAAAGGAGCATTGTTTCATCAAAAAGTATTATGGTTGAAAATGTTTCTCCTGTTAACTTTGTACAGAATGATGTTTCTGTTAATGCAGTGTCATTCAAGAATAGTTTTAGTAAACCTCAGCAGAGAGGTAATAATACATTTTGTTTCAGGTGTGGATCAAGAACACATCTCAGTAACAGTCCCATGTGTAATGCTCTAGGGAAGAAGTGTACGAACTGTCAGAAGTTTGGTCATTTTAATAATGTGTGCAGGGCCAGACCAACTGTACAAGTTAGTTCTGTGTCAACACTTGAGAATTTTGATCAACATAATCAACATGATATTCTTTCAGGGTTTGATGTGGTTCCCTTAGAATCTGATATGCAACACGTTAATATTAACACCTTAGATTTACCTTCAGTTTCAAATGAGTCTCTACAGGGAGGTATTGTTCAACTATAGAAACTTTAGCTTCTTTGGGGGCGTTTGAGAAACCTAGGGTTTTAGTTGGAGCACACACTTTGTCTTATTGGGTTTCCACAAAATTTATACAAAGGTTTTGCAAGAACTTTTATTATAAGTAATATTTTGATGTTTGGAGATTAAGGGATTTATATGTGCCTTTTCATCTCTATCCTGCACTTGTTACTCTTTTTCTATATTCAACCTACCTTTACCCTGGTATGGCCTAGTGGTTTTTGTTGTTTCAGCTCCATGTCTGTCATATCCTTACACCTTACTTGCAGCGCAGATTTCACCCTTTCCCTCTTCCATTTCTTTACTTACCTTTTATTGAGAAGAAGGGGTGGTGGTGTCAAAGGGTGTTTGTGAAGATTTTCATGTTTTAAGCATTTTTATGGTTAAAGCATTTTTATGGTTATACCTAAAAGAATTCTTGCTTTCAAACCTGATTCTCCCTATGGTGTATGTTCACACTTTTCTTCAGTTACACTTTCTTTTGTTCTTAGTCTTTTCTTCTGTGTTACTCCTTCCATCACGCCTTCTGCTATGTTGCAGCATAGTGAAATGTATGAATCTATTAGGCCACATTGGTAAAGTTCTATGCTCACAAAGTTTAACGATTTTTATATGTCTTATTTTATTTTATTGTTTAACGTTTTTGTTTCCATAGGAAGGGAGATGATGTAAGGTATAGTCTTTCTTCCATTTCATTGTGTGCTTAATGTGTTCTGATGTAATAACATTCTGTATGTTTATACGTTCCACTTCTTACATCCTCGAGGAGAGTGTATCTTCAAACGTGTTTATGTTTGAAGATGCGTCTCTCTCGAGGATGTTCTTGCAGTTTAAGCTACAGCTGTTAATTTATTTTTGAGCTGTTGGTTTATTGAAGAGCCGGTTACACTCCTGTGTTGATGCTGGAAAACTTGGAATAAATCTTAATTTGGATTTCACCCGGACCTGTTTATCTTCATTTCTACGTTACCACCTCTTCTTTACACCAGGCCAGAGCAGGGCTGTCGAGCACTTCAGCCTGCTCCCTCTCAGTAGCCCCAGACCTTCAGGTGGCGTCCTAAAATAATCTCCGCAGCTTGCCCGCTGTAAAGGGGGAGTGTCCCTGCGCGGGACAGCTCAATCCTAGACAAGGTCGGGCATCAAGCAGCTCTCCACTTTGTTCGTGACGCTGACCTTACCGCATACAGGCCTCACAGGTAGCCCCTGCCACCGCCGCGGCTACTATGGCTCCCCAGGGACCACAGTCATCCACCTCGTCGCTCCCAATTGCATTACCCCCGAATGGCTGCACAGCGCTGTCCCACCAGCACCCTGGGCATCTGCACCAACCGCCGCCGCCACTCGTCCCCTTGGGATCTCAGCAATACTTATAAGGCTCCGCTTCTCCCCCGCAACCAAAAGGGGGGGGGGGAGCCCTGCGAGGCCTCTCATCTCCCCAGCCAGGTCCAGCAGCAAGAGGACGGACTCCTCTTGGCCGCCAAGGTCCGACGCCGAGTCAGCCCCCAGTCACAGATCGCTCCGAGCCGTACACACAGTGATGTCGCGCAGCCTAGGGAGGCACTCCAGGTCGCTGCTGCGACGCCTACCCGGCCACCAAACTGCCGCTGCCGATATCGTCGGGCAAGAAGCCTCCAAACCCGTTCGTCGGGCACCCGCTGCCAGCTGCGATCATTCACTGCCACGGGAGGCGCCTCAGCAGTAAGAGTTCCGCTAGTTTTGGCAGGATAATGCAGGATATTTGTGACACCGAGTCGGAGCTCAGGGCTCAAGCGGCCATTTCGGTCACTGGCAAGCTTCGCACCCCCCGAAAATGTTATTTTTCTTGGCTGGTATGCCAAATGTGTTTGTGTCGGACATTAGCACACAGCTGGTCTGAACAAAAATATGTACAATTCTCAATGAAAATGGGTAGCTCTGTATTCTCCACATTCTAATGACCTGGTGGAACAGACTAACAGAATAAATAAGGAGGGTGTTCAAACAGCCATTTCCTCTAATTTAAATGTGATTGACTATTTATGGTGTAAAATTGGTTGCTATCATAATGCACCTCACTCTACTACTTTGCCAAAGCCCTTTGCGTTATTACGTAAGAGAATTGGATTTTTAAAAACATTTCCTGTCTATGGATTCGAAGCAAGAAGTGATTAAAGTGGTATCTGAGGTGATGACAACTGTGGAGGAATCTCAATCAAAAAGGGAAATTTACTATGATAAAAAATTTAGAGGCAAGGAGAAAAATGTTCAGATGGGTGATTGGGTTCTGTTACAAAAGACAGGTTGTGTACCCAAAGGCTATTCCAAATTTCACAATCCCTATTTTGTGGAAAGAATAGAAAGGAATTCGGTATTTTCGAAGAACAAAGGCTGGTGGAATTTATTTAAACAAGGCCCACATACATCAAAGCAAAAACCGGTCACAAACAGGCAGATTCTCAGAATCTGCCCCTTTGCGACCAGCATCCCAAATGCAACAAGCATTGGAAATGCAATAGGGCTCGCATTAGGAAAGTTTGAGCTATTGGTGTTATAAATGAATTTTTTTATTTATGTGGTTTTTTTTAATAGCTAAATTAATAGCTTTGTCACTTACAATGCCAATAGTTATAACTTTCGCAAATGTAACACCTAAAGCATTTGTAATGCAACATGTTTTGTATTTACGTGACTTAGATGTATTGATATTACAAATAACAATGGCTTTTAATTTTTTTAAATAATTAATACTTAAATAATTTATATAATTTGTAATGGCAATAGCTTAAACTTTTGTAAATAACATTTGTGAAGATTATGTTTTTTATTGTGACGAAAATCCAAGAACAGAAGTGAAATATTAACATCTTTGTGTGATTTGTAATAAAGCGTGAAAGCTTGAAAACAGCTTGAAACATTGAAAGAACATATTTGAACCAGTGATGCTGTGGTTGCACTGAGTGATGCTGTGATGGTGCTGAGTGATGCTGTGGTTGCGCTGAGTGATGCTGTGGTTGCGCTGAGTGGTGTGTGCATCGGTGGAGCTGTTTGGTGGGTGCATTGGTGGAGCTTAGTTGGAGCATCGGTGGAGCTATGTGGTGGGTGCATCGGTGGAGCTGTGTGGTGGGTGCCTCGGCGGAGCTGTGTGGTGGGTGCATCGGTGGAGCTGTGTGGTCGGTGCATCGGTGGAGCTGTGTGGTGGGTGCCGCAGTGGAGCTGTGTGGTGGGTGCCTCGGTGGAGCTGGGTGGTGGGTGCATCAGTGGAGCTGGGTAGTGGGTGCATCAGTGGAGCTGTGTGGTGGGTGCATCGGTGGAGCTGTGTGGTGGGTGCATCGGTGGAGCTTAGTGGGTGCACTGGTGGAGCTGTGTGGTGGGTGCATCGGTGGAGCTTAGTTGGTGCATCGGTGGAGCTGTGTGGTGGGTGCATCGGTGGAGCTGTGTGGTGGCTGCATCGGTGGAGCTGTGTGGTGGGTGCCTCGGCGGAGCTGTGTGGTGGGTGCCTCGGCGGAGCTGTGTGGTGGGTGCCTCGGCGGAGCTGTGTGGTGGGTGCATTGGTGGAGCTGTGTGGTGGGTGCATCGGTGGAGCTGTGTGGTGGGTGCATCGGTGGAGCTGTGTGGTGGGTGCATCGGTGGAGCTGTGTGGTGGGTATATCGGTGGAGCTATGTGGTGGGTGCATCGGTGGAGCTGTGTAGGTGGAGCTGTTTGGTGGGTGCATCGGTGGAGCTGTGTGGTGGGTGCATTGGTGGAGATGTGCGGTGGGTGCATTGGTGGAGCTGTGTGGTGGGTGCATTGGTAGAGCTGTGTGGTGGGTGCCTCGGTGGAGCTGTGTGGTGGGTGCCTCGGTGGAGCTCTGTGGTGGGTGCATCGGTGGAGCTCTGTGGTGGGTGCATCGGTGAAGCTGTGTGGTGGGTGCATCAGTGGAGCTTAGTGGGTGCATTGGTGGAGCTGTGTGGTGGGTGCATTGGTGAAGCTTAGTTGGAGCATCAGTGGAGCTGTGTGGTGGGTGCATCGGTGGAGCTGGGTGGTGGGTGCATCGGCGGAGCTGTGTCGGTGGAGCTGTGTGGTGGGTGCATCGGTGGAGCTGTGTCGGTGGAGCTGTGTGGTGGCTGCATCGCTGGAGCTGTGTGATGGGTGCATTGGTGGAGCTGTTTGGTGGGTGCATCGGTGGAGCTGAGTGGTGGGTGCCACGGTGGAGGTGTCTGGTGGGTGCCTCAGTGGAGCTGTGTGGTGGGTGCATCTGTGGAGCTGTGTGGTGGATGCATCTGTGGAGCTGTGTGTTGGGTGCCTCTGTGGAACTGTGTGGTGGGTGCCTCTGTGGAGCTGTGTGGTGGGTGCCTCGGTGGAGCTGTGTGGTGGGTGCATTGGTGGAGCTGTGTGGTGGGTGCGTCGGTGGAGCTGTGTGGTGGGTGCCTCGGTGGAGCTGTGTGGTGGGTGCCTTGGTGGAGCTGTGTGGTGGGTGCATTGGTGGAGCTGTGTGGTGGGTGCATTGGTGGAGCTGTGTGGTGGGTGCATTGGTGGAGCTGTGTGGTGGGTGCCTCGGTGAAGCTGTGTGGTGGGTGCCTCGGTGGAGCTCTGTGGTGGGTGCCTCGGTGGAGCTTTGTGGTGAGTGCATCGGCGGAGCTCTGTGGTGGGTGCATCGGTGGAGCTGTGTGGTGGGTGCATCTGTGGAGCTTAGTGGGTGCATTGGTGGAGCTGTGTGGTGGGTGCTTTGGTGGAGCATCGGTGGAGCTGTGTGGTGGGTGCATCGGTGGAGCTGTGTGGTGGGTGCTTTGGTGGAGCTGTGTCGGTGGAGCTGTGTGGTGGGTGCATCGGTGGAGCTGTGTCGGTGGAGCTGTGTGGTGACTGCATCGCTGGAGCTGTGTGATGGGTGCATCGGTGGAGCTGTTTGGTGGGTGCATCGGTGGAGCTGTGTAGTGGGTGCCTCGGTGGAGCTGTGTGGTGGGTGCATCTGTGGAGCTGTGTGGTGGGTGCTTCGGTGGAGCTGTGTGGTGGGTGCATCTGTGGAGCTGTGTGTTGGGCGCCTCTGTGGAGCTGTGTGGTGGGTGCATCTGTGGAGCTGTGTGGTGGGTGCATCTGTTGAGCTGTGTGGTGGGTGCCTCGGTGGAGCTGTGTGGTGGGTAAATCGGTGGAGCTGTGTGGTGGGGGCATCTGTGGAGCTCTGTGGTGGGTGCATCAGTGAAGCTGTGTCGGTGAAGCTGTGTGGTGGTTGCATCGGTGGAGCTGTGTGGTGGGTGCATCGGTGGAGCTGTGTCGGTGGAGATGTGTTGTGGTTGCATCAGTGGAGCTGTGTGGTGGGTGCATCGGTGGAGCTGTGTCGGTGGAGCTGTGTGGTGGGTGCATCGGTGGAGCTGGGTGGTGGGTGCCTCGGTGGAGCTGTGTGGTGGGTGCCTCGGTGGAGCTGTGTGGTGGTGCCTCGGTGGAGCTGTGTGGTGGGTGCCTCGGTGGAGCTGTGTGGTGGGTGCCTCGGTGGAGCTGTGTGGTGGGGGCATCTGATGAGCTGTGTGGTGGGTGCATCGGTGGAGCTGTGTGGTGGGTGCATCGGTGGAGCTGTGTGGTGGGTGCATCGGTGGAGCTGTATGGTGGGTGCCTCGGTGGAGCTGTGTGGTGGGCGCATCAGTGGAGCTGTGTGGTGGGTGCCTCGGTTGAGCTGTGTGGTGGGTGCATTGGTGGAGCTGTGTCGGTGGAGCTGTGTGGTGGCTGCATCGGTGGAGCTGTGTGGTGGGTGCATCGGTGGAGCTGTATTGTGGGTGCCTCGGTGGAGCTGTGTGGTGGGTGCATCAGTGGAGCTGTGTGGTGGGTGCCTCGGTGGAGCTGTGTGGTGAGTGCATTGGTGGAGCGGTGTCGGTGGAGCTGTGTGGTGGCTGCATCGCTGGAACTGTGTGGTGGGTGCATCGGTGAAGATGTGTGGTGGGTGCATCAGTGGAGCTGTGTGGTGGGTGCATCGGTGGAGCTGTGTGGTGGGTGCATCGGTGGAGCTGTATGGTGGGTGCCTCGGTGGAGCTGTGTGGTGTGTGCATCAGTGGAGCTGTGTGGTGGGTGCCTCGGTGGAGCTGTGTGGTGGGTGCATTGGTGGAGCTTAGTTGGAGCATCAGTGGAGCTGTGTGGTGGGTGCATCGGTGGAGCTGGGTGGTGGGTGCATCGGCGGAGCTGTGTCGGTGGGGCTGTGTGGTGGGTGCATCGGTGGAGCTGTGTCGGTGGAGCTGTGTGGTGGCTGCATCGCTGGAGCTGTGTGATGGGTGCATTGGTGGAGCTGTTTGGTGGGTGCATCGGTGGAGCTGAGTGGTGGGTGCCACGGTGGAGCTGTGTGGTGGGTGCCTCGGTGGAGCTGTGTGGTGGTTGCATCTGTGGAGCTGTGTGGTGGATGCATCTGTGGAGCTGTGTGTTGGGTGCCTCTGTGGAACTGTGTGGTGGGTGCCTCTGTGGAGCTGTGTGGTGGGTGCCTCGGTGGAGCTGTGTGGTGGGTGCATTGGTGGAGCTGTGTGGTGGGTGCGTCGGTGGAGCTGTGTGGTGGGTGCCTCGGTGGAGCTGTGTGGTGGGTGCCTCGGTGGAGCTGTGTGGTGGGTGCATTGGTGGAGCTGTGTGGTGGGTGCATTGGTGGAGCTGTGTGGTGGGTGCATTGGTGGAGCTGTGTGGTGGGTGCCTCGGTGAAGCTGTGTGGTGGGTGCCTCGGTGGAGCTCTGTGGTGGATGCCTCGGTGGAGCTTTGTGGTGAGTGCATCGGTGGAGCTCTGTGGTGGGTGCATCGGTGGAGCTGTGTGGTGGGTGCATCTGTGGAGCTTAGTGGGTGCATTGGTGGAGCTGTGTGGTGGGTGCTTTGGTGGAGCATCGGTGGAGCTGTGTGGTGGGTGCATCGGTGGAGCTGTGTGGTGGGTGCTTCGGTGGAGCTGTGTCGGTGGAGCTGTGTGGTGGGTGCATCGGTGGAGCTGTGTCGGTGGAGCTGTGTGGTGACTGCATCGCTGGAGCTGTGTGATGGGTGCATCGGTGGAGCTGTTTGGTGGGTGCATCGGTGGAGCTGTGTAGTGGGTGCCTCGGTGGAGCTGTGTGGTGGGTGCATCTGTGGAGCTGTGTGGTGGGTGCTTCGTGGAGCTGTGTGGTGGGTGCATCTGTGGAGCTGTGTGTTGGGCGCCTCTGTGGAGCTGTGTGGTGGGTGCATCTGTGGAGCTGTGTGGTGGGTGCATCTGTTGAGCTGTGTGGTGGGTGCCTCGGTGGAGCTGTGTGGTGGGTGCCTCGGTGGAGCTGTGTGGTGGGTGCGTCGGTGGAGCTGTGTGGTAGGTGCCTCGGTGGAGCTGTGTGGTGGGTGCCTCGGTGGAGCTGTGTGGTGGGTGCCTCGGTGGAGCTGTGTGGTGGGTGCATCGGTGGAGCTGTGTCGTGGGGGCATCTGTGGAGCTCTGTGGTGGGTGCATCAGTGAAGCTGTGTCGGTGGAGCTGTGTGGTGGTTGCATCGGTGGAGCTGTGTGGTGGGTGCATCGGTGGAGCTGTGTCGGTGGAGATGTGTTGTGGTTGCATCCGTGGAGCTGTGTGGTGGGTGCATCGGTGGAGCTGTGTCGGTGGAGCTGTGTGGTGGGTGCATCGGTGGAGCTGGGTGGTGGGTGCCTCAGTGGAGCTGTATGGTGGGTGCCTCGGTGGAGCTGTGTGGTGGGCGCATCAGTGGAGCTGTGTGGTGGGTGCCTCGGGGGAGCTGTGTGGTGGGGGCATCTGTGGAGCTGTGTGGTGGGTGCATCGGTGGAGCTGTGTGGTGGGTGCATCGGTGGAGCTGTGTGGTGGGTGCATCGGTGGAGCTGTATGGTGGGTGCCTCGGTGGAGCTGTGTGGTGGGCGCATCAGTGGAGCTGTGTGGTGGGTGCCTCGGTGGAGCTGTGTGGTGGGTGCATTGGTGGAGCTGTGTCGGTGGAGCTGTGTGGTGGCTGCATCGGTGGAGCTGTGTGGTGGGTGAATCGGTGGAGCTGTATGGTGGGTGCCTCGGAGGAGCTGTGTGGTGGGTGCATCAGTGGAGCTGTGTGTTGGGTGCCTCGGTGGAGCTGTGTGGTGAGTGCATTGGTGGAGCGGTGTCGGTGGAGCTGTGTGGTTGCTGCATCGCTGGAGCTGTGTGGTGGGTGCATCGGTGAAGATGTGTGGTGGGTGCATCAGTGGAGCTGTGTGGTGGGTGCATCGGTGGAGCTGTGTGGTGGGTGCATCGGTGGAGCTGTATGGTGGGTGCCTCGGTGGAGCTCTGTGGTGTGTGCATCAGTGGAGCTGTGTGGTGGGTGCCTCGGTGGAGCTGTGTGGTGGGTGCATTGGTGGAGCTGTGTCGGTGGAGCTGTGTGGTGGCTGCATCGCTGGAGCTGTGTGGTGGGTGCATCGGTGGAGCTGTGTGGTGGGTGCCTCGGTGGAGCTGTGTGGTGGGTGCATCGGTGGAGCTCTGTGGTGGGTGCATCTGTGGAGCTGTGTGGTTGGTGCATCGGTGGAGCTGTGTGGTGTGTGCTTTGGTGGAGCTGTGTGGTGGGTGCATCTTTGGAGCTGTATGGTGGGTGCATCGGTGGAGCTGTGTGGTGGGTGCATCGGTGGAGCTGTGTGGTGGGTGCATCGGTGGAGCTGTATGATGGGTGCCTCGGTGGAGCTGTGTGGTGGGTGCATCATTGGAGCTGTGTGGTGGGTGCCTCGGTGGAGCTGTGTGGTGGGTGCATCGGTGGAGCTGTGTGGTGGGTGCTTCGGTGGAGCTATGTTGTGGGTGCATCAGTGGAGCTGTGTAGGTGGAGCTGTTTGGTGGGTGCATCGGTGGAGCTGTGTGGTGGGTGCATTGGTGGAGATGTGCGGTGGGTGCATTGGTGGAGCTGTGTGGTGGGTGCATTGGTAGAGCTGTGTGGTGGGTGCCTCGGTGGAGCTGTGTGGTGGGTGCCTCGATGGAGCTCTGTGGTGGGTGCATCCGTGGAGCTCTGTGGTGGGTGCATCAGTGAAGCTGTGTGGTGGGTGCATCAGTGGAGCTTAGTGGGTGCATTGGTGGAGCTGTGTGGTGGGTGCATTGGTGGAGCTTAGTTGGAGCATCGGTGGAGCTGTGTGGTGGGTGCATCGGTGGAGCTGGGTGGTGGGTGCATCGGCGGAGCTGTGTCGGTGGAGCTGTGTGGTGGGTGCATCGGTGGAGCTGTGTCGGTGGAGCTGTGTGGTGGCTGCATTGCTGGAGCTGTGTGATGGGTGCATTGGTGGAGCTGTTTGGTGGGTGCATCGGTGGAGCTGTGTGGTGGGTGCCACGGTGGAGCTGTGTGGTGGGTGCCACGGTGGAGCTGTGTGGTGGCTCACTTGGTGGAGCTCTGTGGTGGGTGCAACATGGAGCTGTGTGGTGGGTGCCTTGGTGGAGCTGTATGGTGGGTGCCTCGGTGGAGCTGTGTGGTGGGTGCATCGGTGGAGCTGTGTGGTGGGTGCATCAGTTGAGCTGTGTGGTGGGTGCATCGGTGGAGCAGTGTGGTGGGTGCATCGGTGGAGCAGTGTGGTGGGTGCCTCGGTGGAGCTGTGTGGTGGGTGCCTCGGTGGAGCTGTGTGGTGGGTGCCTCGGTGGAGCTGTGTGGTGGGGGCATCTGTTGAGCTGTGTGGTGGGTGCATCGGTGGAGCTGTGTGGTGGGTGCATCGGTGGAGCTGTGTGGTGGGTGCATCGGTGGATCTGTATGGTGGGTGCCTCGGTGGAGCTGTGTGGTGGGCGCATCAGTGGAGCTGTGTGGTGGGTGCCTCGGTTGAGCTGTGTGGTGGGTGCATTGGTGGAGCTGTGTCGGTGGAGCTGTGTGGTGGCTGCATCGGTGGAGCTGTGTGGTGGGTGCATCGGTGGAGCTGTATGGTGGGTGCCTCGGTGGAGCTGTGTGGTGGGTGCATCAGTGGAGCTGTGTGGTGGGTGCCTCGGTGGAGCTGTGTGGTGAGTGCATTGGTGGAGCGGTGTCGGTGGAGCTGTGTGGTGGCTGCATCGCTGGAACTGTGTGGTGGGTGCATCGGTGAAGATGTGTGGTGGGTGCATCAGTGGAGCTGTGTGGTGGGTGCATCGGTGGAGCTGTGTGGTGGGTGCATCGGTGGAGCTGTATGGTGGGTGCCTCGGTGGAGCTGGGTGGTGGGTGCATCGGCGGAGCTGTGTCGGTGGGGCTGTGTGGTGGGTGCATCGGTGGAGCTGTGTCGGTGGAGCTGTGTGGTGGCTGCATCGCTGGAGCTGTGTGATGGGTGCATTGGTGGAGCTGTTTGGTGGGTGCATCGGTGGAGCTGAGTGGTGGGTGCCACGGTGGAGCTGTGTGGTGGGTGCCTCGGTGGAGCTGTGTGGTGGGTGCATCTGTGGAGCTGTGTGGTGGATGCATCTGTGGAGCTGTGTGTTGGGTGCCTCTGTGGAACTGTGTGGTGGGTGCCTCTGTGGAGCTGTGTGGTGGGTGCCTCGGTGGAGCTGTGTGGTGGGTGCATTGGTGGAGCTGTGTGGTGGGTGCGTCGGTGGAGCTGTGTGGTGGGTGCCTCGGTGGAGCTGTGTGGTGGGTGCCTCGGTGGAGCTGTGTGGTGGGTGCATTGGTGGAGCTGTGTGGTGGGTGCATTGGTGGAGCTGTGTGGTGGGTGCATTGGTGGAGCTGTGTGGTGGGTGCCTCGGTGAAGCTGTGTGGTGGGTGCCTCGGTGGAGCTCTGTGGTGGATGCCTCGGTGGAGCTTTGTGGTGAGTGCATCGGTGGAGCTCTGTGGTGGGTGCATTGGTGGAGCTGTGTGGTGGGTGCATCTGTGGAGCTTAGTGGGTGCATTGGTGGAGCTGTGTGGTGGGTGCTTTGGTGGAGCATCGGTGGAGCTGTGTGGTGGGTGCATCGGTGGAGCTGTGTGGTGGGTGCTTCGGTGGAGCTGTGTCGGTGGAGCTGTGTGGTGGGTGCATCGGTGGAGCTGTGTCGGTGGAGCTGTGTGGTGACTGCATCGCTGGAGCTGTGTGATGGGTGCATCGGTGGAGCTGTTTGGTGGGTGCATCGGTGGAGCTGTGTAGTGGGTGCCTCGGTGGAGCTGTGTGGTGGGTGCATCTGTGGAGCTGTGTGGTGGGTGCTTCGTGGAGCTGTGTGGTGGGTGCATCTGTGGAGCTGTGTGTTGGGCGCCTCTGTGGAGCTGTGTGGTGGGTGCATCTGTGGAGCTGTGTGGTGGGTGCATCTGTTGAGCTGTGTGGTGGGTGCCTTGGTGGAGCTGTGTGGTGGGTGCCTCGGTGGAGCTGTGTGGTGGGTGCGTCGGTGGAGCTGTGTGGTAGGTGCCTCGGTGGAGCTGTGTGGTGGGTGCCTCGGTGGAGCTGTGTGGTGGGTGCCTCGGTGGAGCTGTGTGGTGGGTGCATCGGTGGAGCTGTGTCGTGGGGGCATCTGTGGAGCTCTGTGGTGGGTGCATCAGTGAAGCTGTGTCGGTGGAGCTGTGTGGTGGTTGCATCGGTGGAGCTGTGTGGTGGGTGCATCGGTGGAGCTGTGTCGGTGGAGATGTGTTGTGGTTGCATCCGTGGAGCTGTGTGGTGGGTGCATCGGTGGAGCTGTGTCGGTGGAGCTGTGTGGTGGGTGCATCGGTGGAGCTGGGTGGTGGGTGCCTCAGTGGAGCTGTATGGTGGGTGCCTCGGTGGAGCTGTGTGGTGGGCGCATCAGTGGAGCTGTGTGGTGGGTGCCTCGGGGGAGCTGTGTGGTGGGGGCATCTGTGGAGCTGTGTGGTGGGTGCATCGGTGGAGCTGTGTGGTGGGTGCATCGGTGGAGCTGTGTGGTGGGTGCATCGGTGGAGCTGTATGGTGGGTGCCTCGGTGGAGCTGTGTGGTGGGCGCATCAGTGGAGCTGTGTGGTGGGTGCCTCGGTGGAGCTGTGTGGTGGGTGCATTGGTGGAGCTGTGTCGGTGGAGCTGTGTGGTGGGCGCATCAGTGGAGCTGTGTGGTGGGTGCCTCGGGGGAGCTGTGTGGTGGGGGCATCTGTGGAGCTGTGTGGTGGGTGCATCGGTGGAGCTGTGTGGTGGGTGCATCGGTGGAGCTGTGTGGTGGGTGCATCGGTGGAGCTGTATGGTGGGTGCCTCGGTGGAGCTGTGTGGTGGGCGCATCAGTGGAGCTGTATGGTGGGTGCCTCAGTGGAGCTGTGTGGTGGGCGCATCAGTGGAGCTGTGTGGTGGGTGCCTCGGTGGAGCTGTGTGGTGGGTGCATTGGTGGAGCTGTGTCGGTGGAGCTGTGTGGTGGCTGCATCGGTGGAGCTGTGTGGTGGGTGCATCTGTGGAGCTGTGTGGTGGGTGCTTCGTGGAGCTGTGTGGTGGGTGCATCTGTGGAGCTGTGTGTTGGGCGCCTCTGTGGAGCTGTGTGGTGGGTGCATCTGTGGAGCTGTGTGGTGGGTGCATCTGTTGAGCTGTGTGGTGGGTGCCTCGGTGGAGCTGTGTGGTGGGTGCCTCGGTGGAGCTGTGTGGTGGGTGCGTCGGTGGAGCTGTGTGGTAGGTGCCTCGGTGGAGCTGTGTGGTGGGTGCCTCGGTGGAGCTGTGTGGTGGGTGCCTCGGTGGAGCTGTGTGGTGGGTGCATCGGTGGAGCTGTGTCGTGGGGGCATCTGTGGAGCTCTGTGGTGGGTGCATCAGTGAAGCTGTGTCGGTGGAGCTGTGTGGTGGTTGCATCGGTGGAGCTGTGTGGTGGGTGCATCGGTGGAGCTGTGTCGGTGGAGATGTGTTGTGGTTGCATCCGTGGAGCTGTGTGGTGGGTGCATCGGTGGAGCTGTGTCGGTGGAGCTGTGTGGTGGGTGCATCGGTGGAGCTGGGTGGTGGGTGCCTCAGTGGAGCTGTATGGTGGGTGCCTCCGTGGAGCTGTGTGGTGGGCGCATCAGTGGAGCTGTGTGGTGGGTGCCTCGGGGGAGCTGTGTGGTGGGGGCATCTGTGGAGCTGTGTGGTGGGTGCATCGGTGGAGCTGTGTGGTGGGTGCATCGGTGGAGCTGTGTGGTGGGTGCATCGGTGGAGCTGTATGGTGGGTGCCTCGGTGGAGCTGTGTGGTGGGCGCATCAGTGGAGCTGTGTGGTGGGTGCCTCGGTGGAGCTGTGTGGTGGGTGCATTGGTGGAGCTGTGTCGGTGGAGCTGTGTGGTGGCTGCATCGGTGGAGCTGTGTGGTGGGTGCATCGGTGGAGCTGTATGGTGGGTGCCTCGGAGGAGCTGTGTGGTGGGTGCATCAGTGGAGCTGTGTGTTGGGTGCCTCGGTGGAGCTGTGTGGTGAGTGCATTGGTGGAGCGGTGTCGGTGGAGCTGTGTGGTTGCTGCATCGCTGGAGCTGTGTGGTGGGTGCATCGGTGAAGATGTGTGGTGGGTGCATCAGTGGAGCTGTGTGGTGGGTGCATCGGTGGAGCTGTGTGGTGGGTGCATCGGTGGAGCTGTATGGTGGGTGCCTCGGTGGAGCTCTGTGGTGTGTGCATCAGTGGAGCTGTGTGGTGGGTGCCTCGGTGGAGCTGTTTGGTGGGTGCATTGGTGGAGCTGTGTCGGTGGAGCTGTGTGGTGGCTGCATCACTGGAGCTGTGTGGTGGGTGCATCGGTGGAGCTGTGTGGTGGGTGCCTCGGTGGAGCTGTGTGGTGGGTGCATCGGTGGAGCTCTGTGGTGGGTGCATCTGTGGAGCTGTGTGGTTGGTGCATCGGTGGAGCTGTGTGGTGTGTGCTTTGGTGGAGCTGTGTGGTGGGTGCATCTTTGGAGCTGTATGGTGGGTGCATCGGTGGAGCTGTGTGGTGGGTGCATCGGTGGAGCTGTGTGGTGGGTGCATCGGTGGAGCTGTATGATGGGTGCCTCGGTGGAGCTGTGTGGTGGGTGCATCATTGGAGCAGTGTGGTGGGTGCCTTGGTGGAGCTGTGTGGTGGGTGCATCGGTGGAGCTGTGTGGTGGGTGCTTCGGTGGAGCTATGTTGTGGGTGCATCAGTGGAGCTGTGTAGGTGGAGCTGTTTGGTGGGTGCATCGGTGGAGCTGTGTGGTGGGTGCATTGGTGGAGATGTGCGGTGGGTGCATTGGTGGAGCTGTGTGGTGGGTGCATTGGTAGAGCTGTGTGGTGGGTGCCTCGGTGGAGCTGTGTGGTGGGTGCCTCGATGGAGCTCTGTGGTGGGTGCATCGGTGGAGCTCTGTGGTGGGTGCATCAGTGAAGCTGTGTGGTGGGTGCATCAGTGGAGCTTAGTGGGTGCATTGGTGGAGCTGTGTGGTGGGTGCATTGGTGGAGCTGTGTGGTGGGTGCCTCGGCGGAGCTGTGTGGTGGGTGCCTCGGCGGAGCTGTGTAGTGGGTGCATTGGTGGAGCTGTGTGGTGGGTGCATCGGTGGAGCTGTGTGGTGGGTGCATCGGTGGAGCTGTGTGGTGGGTGCATCGGTGGAGCTGTGTGGTGGGTGTATCGGTGGAGCTATGTGGTGGGTGCATCGGTGGAGCTGTGTAGGTGGAGCTGTTTGGTGGGTGCATCGGTGGAGCTGTGTGGTGGGTGCATTGGTGCAGATGTGCGGTGGGTGCATTGGTGGAGCTGTGTGGTGGGTGCATTGGTAGAGCTGTGTGGTGGGTGCCTCGGTGGAGCTGTTTGGTGGGTGCCTCGGTGGAGCTCTGTGGTGGGTGCATCGGTGGAGCTCTGTGGTGGGTGCATCGGTGAAGCTGTGTGGTGGGTGCATCAGTGGAGCTTAGTGGGTGCATTGGTGGAGCTGTGTGGTGGGTGCATTGGTGGAGCTTAGTTGGAGCATCAGTGGAGCTGTGTGGTGGGTGCATCGGTGGAGCTGGGTGGTGGGTGCATCGGCGGAGCTGTGTCGGTGGAGCTGTGTGGTGGGTGCATCGGTGGAGCTGTGTCGGTGGAGCTGTGTGGTGGCTGCATCGCTGGAGCTGTGTGATGGGTGCATTGGTGGAGCTGTTTGGTGGGTGCATCAGTGGAGCTGAGTGGTGGGTGCCATGGTGGAGCTGTGTGGTGGGTGCCTCGGTGGAGCTGTGTGGTGGGTGCATCTGTGGAGCTGTGTGGTGGATTCATCTGTGGAGCTGTGTGTTGGGTGCCTCTGTGGAACTGTGTGGTGGGTGCCTCTGTGGAGCTGTGTGGTGGGTGCATTGGTGGAGCTGTGTGGTGGGTGCCTCGGTGGAGCTGTGTGGTGGGTGCCTCGGTGGAGCTGTGTGGTGGGTGCATTGGTGGAGCTGGGTGGTGGGTGCATTGGTGGAGCTGTGTGGTGGGTGCATTGGTGGAGCTGTGTGGTGGGTGCCTCGGTGAAGCTGTGTGGTGGGTGCCTCGGTGGAGCTCTGTGGTGGGTGCCTCGGTGGAGCTTTGTGGTGAGTGCATCGGTGGAGCTCTGTGGTGGGTGCATCGGTGGAGCTGTGTGGTGGGTGCATCGGTGGAGCTTAGTGGGTGCATTGGTGGAGCTGTGTGGTGGGTGCATTGGTGGAGCATCGGTGAAGCTGTGTGGTGGGTGCATCGGTGGAGCTGTGTGGTGGGTGCTTCGGTGGAGCTGTGTCGGTGGAGCTGTGTGGTGGGTGCATCGGTGGAGCTGTGTGATGGGTGCATCGGTGGAGCTGTTTGGTGGGTGCATCGGTGGAGCTGTGTAGTGGGTGCCTCGGTGGAGCTGTATGGTGGGTGCATCTGTGGAGCTGTGTGGTGGGTGCTTCGGTGGAGCTGTGTGGTGGGTGCATCTGTGGAGCTGTGTGTTGGGCGCCTCTGTGGAGCTGTGTGGTGGGTGCATCTGTGGAGCTGTGTGGTGGGTGCATCTGTTGAGCTGTGTGGTGGGTGCCTCGGTGGAGCTGTGTGTTGGGTGCCTCTGTGGAGCTGTGTGGTGGGTGCATCTGTGGAGCTGTGTGGTGGGTGCATCTGTTGAGCTGTGTGGTAGGTGCCTCGTGGAGCTGTGTGGTGGGTGCCTCGGTGGAGCTGTGTGGTGGGTGCCTCGGTGGAGCTGTGTGGTGGGTGCATCGGTGGAGCTGTGTGGTGGGGGCATCTGTGGAGATCTGTGGTGGGTGCATCAGTGAAGCTGTGTCGGTGGAGCTGTGTGGTGGTTGCATCGGTGGAGCTGTGTGGTGGGTGCATCGGTGGAGCTGTGTCGGTGGAGCTGTGTGGTGGGTGCCTCGATGGAGCTCTGTGGTGGGTGCATCGGTGGAGCTCTGTGGTGGGTGCATCAGTGAAGCTGTGTGGTGGGTGCATCAGTGGAGCTTAGTGGGTGCATTGGTGGAGCTGTGTGGTGGGTGCATTGGTGGAGCTTAGTTGGAGCATCGGTGGAGCTGTGTGGTGGGTGCATCGGTGGAGCTGGGTGGTGGGTGCATCGGCGGAGCTGTGTCGGTGGAGCTGTGTGGTGGGTGCATCGGTGGAGCTGTGTCGGTGGAGCTGTGTGGTGGCTCATCGCTGGAGCTGTGTGATGGGTGCATTGGTGGAGCTGTTTGGTGGGTGCATCGGTGGAGCTGTGTGGTGGGTGCCACGGTGGAGCTGTGTGGTGGGTGCCACGGTGGAGCTGTGTGGTGGCTCACTTGGTGGAGCTGTGTGGTGGGTGCAACATGGAGCTGTGTGGTGGGTGACTTGGTGGAGCTGTATGGTGGGTGCCTCGGTGGAGCTGTGTGGTGGGTGCATCGGTGGAGCTGTGTGGTGGGTGCATCAGTTGAGCTGTGTGGTGGGTGCATCGGTGGAGCAGTGTGGTGGGTGCATCGGTGGAGCAGTGTGGTGGGTGCCTCGGTGGAGCTGTGTGGTGGGTGCATCAGTGGAGCTGTGTAGGTGGAGCTGTGTTGGGTGCATCGGTGGAGCTGTGTCGGTGGAGCTGTGTGGTGGGTGCATCGGTGGAGCTTAGTTGGTGCATCGGTGGAGCTGTGTGGTGGGTGCATCGGTGGAGCTGTGTGGTGGCTGCATCGGTGGAGCTGTGTGGTGGGTGCCTCGGCGGAGCTGTGTGGTGGGTGCCTCGGCGGAGCTGTGTGGTGGGTGCCTCGGCGGAGCTGTGTAGTGGGTGCATTGGTGGAGCTGTGTGGTGGGTGCATCGGTGGAGCTGTGTGGTGGGTGCATCGGTGGAGCTGTGTGGTGGGTGTATCGGTGGAGCTATGTGGTGGGTGCATCTGTGGAGCTGTGTAGGTGGAGCTGTTTGGTGGGTGCATCGGTGGAGCTGTGTGGTGGGTGCATTGGTGCAGATGTGCGGTGGGTGCATTGGTGGAGCTGTGTGGTGGGTGCATTGGTAGAGCTGTGTGGTGGGTGCCTCGGTGGAGCTGTGTGGTGGGTGCCTCGGTGGAGCTCTGTGGTGGGTGCATAGGTGGAGCTCTGTGGTGGGTGCATCGGTGAAGCTGTGTGGTGGGTGCATCAGTGGAGCTTAGTGGGTGCATTGGTGGAGCTGTGTGGTGGGTGCATTGGTGGAGCTTAGTTGGAGCATCAGTGGAGCTGTGTGGTGGGTGCATCGGTGGAGCTGGGTGGTGGGTGCATCGGCGGAGCTGTGTCGGTGGAGCTGTGTGGTGGGTGCATCGGTGGAGCTGTGTCGGTGGAGCTGTGTGGTGGCTGCATCGCTGGAGCTGTGTGATGGGTGCATTGGTGGAGCTGTTTGGTGGGTGCATCGGTGGAGCTGAGTGGTGGGTGCCACGGTGGAGCTGTGTGGTGGGTGCCTCGGTGGAGCTGTGTGGTGGGTGCATCTGTGGAGCTGTGTGGTGGATGCATCTGTGGAGCTGTGTGTTGGGTGCCTCTGTGGAACTGTGTGGTGGGTGCCTCTGTGGAGCTGTGTGGTGGGTGCCTCGGTGGAGCTGTGTGGTGGGTGCCTCGGTGGAGCTGTGTGGTGGGTGCATTGGTGGAGCTGTGTGGTGGGTGCGTCGGTGGAGCTGTGTGGTGGGTGCCTCGGTGGAGCTGTGTGGTGGGTGCATTGGTGGAGCTGGGTGGTGGGTGCATTGGTGGAGCTGTGTGGTGGGTGCATTGGTGGAGCTGTGTGGTGGGTGCCTCGGTGAAGCTGTGTGGTGGGTGCCTCGGTGGAGCTCTGTGGTGGGTGCCTCGGTGGAGCTTTGTGGTGAGTGCATCGGTGGAGCTCTGTGGTGGGTGCATCGGTGGAGCTGTGTGGTGGGTGCATTGGTGGAGCTTAGTGGGTGCATTGGTGGAGCTGTGTGGTGGGTGCATTGGTGGAGCATCAGTGGAGCTGTGTGGTGGGTGCATTGGTGGAGCTGTGTGGTGGGTGCTTCGGTGGAGCTGTGTCGGTGGAGCTGTGTGGTGGGTGCATCGGTGGAGCTGTGTTGGTGGAGCTGTGTGGTGACTGCATCGCTGGAGCTGTGTGATCGGTGCATCGGTGGAGCTGTTTGGTGGGTGCATCGGTGGAGCTGTGTAGTGGGTGCCTCGGTGGAGCTGTGTGGTGGGTGCATCTGTGGAGCTGTGTGGTGGGTGCTTCGGTGGAGCTGTGTGGTGGGTGCATCTGTGGAGCTGTGTGTTGGGCGCCTCTGTGGAGCTGTGTGGTGGGTGCATCTGTGGAGCTGTGTGGTGGGTGCATCTGTTGAGCTGTGTGGTGGGTGCCTCGGTGGAGCTGTGTGTTGGGTGCCTCGGTGGAGCTGTGTGGTGGGTGCGTCGGTGGAGCTGGGCGGAAAATCCGTTCCGCTCGCGGATTTTGCGGATTTTCGGGAAATCCGCAATCCGCGAGATTTGCGAATCTCCCGCAAAATCCGCAAATCCGCGAGCAGCGGATTTTGCTCGCACTGCTCGCACTGTTCGCGTGAGTTCGCGCCCCGCGAATAAGTGCAAAATTGCAGAAATACGATCTTAGCAAAACTGAAAGTAACTACTTACCAGGTTCAAAAGTTCAGGCTCATCATTAGTAGCCATTTCCTGTAGTGCTTCCTGAGGGGCCCCTCCAGAGTTCAGTTGCCAGTTGAAACTATTATGTGACCCTGCTCTGAACCTCAGAATAGTTACACATATGCCACAAAGGTCCTGAATTACAGCTAAGGGAGACAAGCAGGAGCCAGGCTGGAAGTTAAAATCCATTAATCAGCCCCTAATTCATTATTGTCAGTTGGGGCAGGGCAGGTGTTGTAACTAATTTTGCAACAATGAAAGCACTTAGCAAGTGCAAAAGATCACTAATCAGGGCGCACTAAGGAAGCAGGTGCCAGCTAAAAAAATATTCTGTGACACATTAATCAGCCCCAAATTAATTCAGGTCACTTGAGGCAGGGAAGGTGTGCTTTGCTTTGCCGAAAATAATGTACACTGGACAACCAGAGGGTGTGGTGATGAAACAGAGGGTGGCATGGGTGGGCCAGAGGGTGGCATGAGTAGTCAGAGAGTGGCAGTGGTGACAGAGAGTGGCAGTGATGAAGAAGAGTGTCCCAAACAGGCTGGACACGTAGAAACAACAAGTTCGCGAAACTTGCGACCCGACAGGTAAGTTCGCAATTTGCGAAAGTGTACAAAACCCTCGCGAACTGGCAGAAACACGGGCGAACACAAAAAAAAAAAATCCGCAAATTCGCGGGAATTCGCGGATTTTGCGGATTGCGAATCCGCAAATCCGCAAAATTCGCGAACGCGAGATCCGCAAAATTCGCTCATGCTTAGTGGTAGGTGCCTCGTGGAGCTGTGTGGTGGGTGCCTCGGTGGAGCTGTGTGGTGGGTGCCTCGGTGGAGCTGTGTGGTGGGTGCATCGGTGGAGCTGTGTGGTGGGGGCATCTGTGGAGCTCTGTGGTGGGTGCATCAGTGAAGCTGTGTCGGTGGAGCTGTGTGGTGGTTGCATCGGTGGAGCTGTGTGGTGGGTGCATCGGTGGAGCTGTGTCGGTGGAGCTGTGTTGTGGTTGCATCAGTGGAGCTGTGTGGTGGGTGCATCGGTGGAGCTGTGTCGGTGGAGCTGTGTGGTGGGTGCATCGGTGGAGCTGGGTGGTGGGTGCCTCGTGGAGCTGTGTGGTGGGTGCCTCGGTGGAGCTGTGTGGTGGTGCCTCGGTGGAGCTGTGTGGTGGGTGCCTCGGTGGAGCTGTGTGGTGGGTGCCTCGGTGGAGCTGTGTGGTGGGTGCCTCGGTGGAGCTGTGTGGTGGGTGCATCGGTGGAGCTGTGTGGTGGGTGCATCGGTGGAGCTGTGTGGTGGGTGCATCGGTGGAGCTGTGTGGTGGGTGCCTCGGGGGAGCTGTGTGGTGGGTGCATTGGTGGAGCTGTGTCGGTGGAGCTGTGTGGTGGCTGCATCGGTGGAGCTGTGTGGTGGGTGCATCGGTGGAGCTGTATGGTGGGTGCCTCTGTGGAGCTGTGTGGTGGGTGCATCAGTGGAGCTGTGTGGTGGGTGCCTTGTGGAGCTGTGTGGTGAGTGCATTGGTGGAGCGGTGTCGGAGGAGCTGTGTGGTGGCTGCATCGCTGGAGCTGTGTGGTGGGTGCATCGGTGAAGATGTGTGGTGGGTGCATCAGTGGAGCTGTGTGGTGGGTGCATTGGTGGATCTGTGTGGTGGGTGCATCGGTGGAGCTGTATGGTGGGTGCCTCAGTGGAGGTGTGTGGTGTGTGCATCAGTGGAGCTGTGTGGTGGGTGCCTCGGTGGAGCTGTGTGGTGGGTGCATTGGTGGAGCTGTGTCGGTGAAGCTGTGTGGTGGCTGCATCGCTGGAGCTGTGTGGTGGGTGCATCGGTGAAGATGTGTGGTGGGTGCATCGGTGGAGCTGTGTGGTGGGTGCATCGGTGGAGCTGTGTGGTGGGTGCCTCGGTGGAGCTGTGTGGTGGGTGCATCGGTGGAGCTCTGTGGTGGGTGCATAGGTGGAGCTGTGTGGTTGGTGCATCGGTGGAGCTGTGTGGTGTGTGCTTCGGTGGAGCTGTGTGGTGGGTGCATCTTTGGAGCTGTGTGGTGGGTGCATCGGTGGAGCTGTGTGGTGGGTGCATCGGTGGAGCTGTGTGGTGGGTGCATCGGTGGAGCTGTATGATGGGTGCCTCGGTGGAGCTGTGTGGTGGGTGCATCAGTGGAGCTGTGTGGTGGGTGCCTCGGTGGAGCTGTGTGGTGGGTGCATCGGTGGAGCTGTGTGGTGGGTGCTTCGGTGGAGCTATGTGGTGGGTGCATCAGTGGAGCTGTGTAGGTGGAGCTGTTTGGTGGGTGCATCAGTGGAGCTGTGTGGTGGGTGCATTGGTGGAGATGTGCGGTGGGTGCATTGGTGGAGCTGGGTGGTGGGTGCATTGGTAGAGCTGTGTGGTGGGAGCCTCGGTGGAGCTGTGTGGTGGGTGCCTCGATGGAGCTCTGTGGTGGGTGCATCGGTGGAGCTCTGTGGTGGGTGCATCAGTGAAGCTGTGTGGTGGGTGCATCAGTGGAGCTTAGTGGGTGCATTGGTGGAGCTGTGTGGTGGGTGCATTGGTGGAGCTTAGTTGGAGCATCGGTGGAGCTGTGTGGTGGGTGCATCGGTGGAGCTGGGTGGTGGGTGCATCGGCGGAGCTGTGTCGGTGGAGCTGTGTGGTGGGTGCATCGGTGGAGCTGTGTCGGTGGAGCTGTGTGGTGGCTGCATCGCTGGAGCTGTGTGATGGGTGCATTGGTGGAGCTGTTTGGTGGGTGCATCGGTGGAGCTGTGTGGTGGGTGCCACGGTGGAGCTGTGTGGTGGGTGCCACGGTGGAGCTGTGTGGTGGCTCACTTGGTGGAGCTGTGTGGTGGGTGCAACATGGAGCTGTGTGGTGGGTGCATCGGTGGAGCTGTGTGGTGGGTGCATCAGTTGAGCTGTGTGGTGGGTGCATCGGTGGAGCAGTGTGGTGGGTGCATCGGTGGAGCAGTGTGGTGGGTGCCTCGGTGGAGCTGTGTGGTTGGTGCATCGGTGGAGCTGTGTAGGTGGAGCTGTGTGGTGGGTGCATCGGTGGAGCTGTGTCGGTGGAGCTGTGTGGTGGGTGCATCGGTGGAGCTGTGTGATGGGTGCATCGGTGAAGATGTGTGGTGGGTGCATCGGTGGAGCTGTGTGGTGGCTGCATCGGTGGAGCTGTGTGGTGGGTGCCTCGGTGGAGCTGTGTGGTGGGTGCCTCGGCGGAGCTGTGTGGTGGGTGCATCGGTGGAGCTGTGTGGTTGGTGCATCGGTGGAGCTGTGTGGTGTGTGCTTCGGTGGAGCTGTGTGGTGCGTGCATCTTTGGAGCTGTGTGGTGGGTGCCTCGGTGGAGCTGTGTGGTGGGTGCATCGGTGGAGCTGTGTGGTGGGTGCATCGGTGGAGCTGTGTGGTGGGTGCATCGGTGGAGCTGTATGGTGGGTGCCTCGGTGGAGCTGTGTGGTGGGTGCATCGGTGGAGCTGTGTGGTGGGTGCATTGGTGGAGCTGTGTCGGTGGAGCTGTGTGGTGGCTGCATCGCTTGAGCTGTGTGGTGGGTGCATCTGTGGAGCTGTGTGGTGGGTGCATCGGTGGAGCTGTGTGGTGGGTGCATCGGTGGAGCTGTGTGGTGGGTGCCTCTGTGGAGCTGTGTGGTGGATGCATCGGTGGAGCTGTGTAGGTGGAGCTGTGTGGTATGTGGCACTTTTTATAAATCATTAGTAAAAGAGATCAATAAAATTCAACTAAAACCCATATATAGCAGAAGAGGAGAAAGCTCTAGTAACGGGATGCAGGATGAATGTATTCCTTTGAAGCAAATCGCCAGCATGTGAAAGGTGTAAAATAGCAATCAGCATAAAACGAAAATGCCAGCAAAAGACTTTATAAAATTCTGTGTGGCCCTGATAAAATAATTAGAGCGTTTAATTATATCATTACCAACAACGGTTATTGTTTCAAGAGCAGCGTGCGAGATGGTTAGGCTGCAATATAAACAATCCCTCAGCATTGCTGTGGTGGGAAGGGGGGGCGGGGAGAGGCAAGAAGGGAAGAATAGGGGCCGGGAGCAGCAGCCTTTGATGTGTTGGCCGGCCGGCCCTGCAGTGAATAATTAAAGGAGGAGAAATGCCGGATGGGGGAGGCTTGAGATGCCTGAGGAGGCTGGTGGCTTTGATGTGCACGCTCTTTGGGCACTGCAACAAATCGCCGAGTTAGGTAAACTCTGTTTAAGCTGCAATATAGCTCGCCAGCTATGCGCATGCGCATCAGCAGGCGAGCCCTAAATATCGCAATTTAGGTAATCTCTATGCAATTACTTAAATTGCCATTGCATTTAAGGAATCGCAAATTAAGATTCCTTAAATGCATGCATTACAGTAAAAAAAACTAGCGATTTCGCTAATAGGGGGCGCAAATTACCATGAAGACGAACTTCATGGTAATTTGCAAAAACTTTGAAAAATGCACTAAAGTGCATTTTTCAAAGTTCCATTTTACACACACACATGCCCTTGGGGCATGTGTGTGTGCAAGATGTACTCATATGCAGATTTCAGGGGTGCTAAAGGGTGTCCTTTTGATACCCTGGCACCCTTGAAATTGCATTCTCAATTTGCGGTTCTCTAAATGAGAATCACAAATTGAGAATGTCGTCCCATTCATTCCTATGGGTCTCTAGGCCCATGGGAATGAATGGGGAGGTATTCCTTAATTGTGACTCGCAATTTGAGAATCACAATTAAGGAATGTTAGGAAATCGCTATTTTTTAAGCAATTTCTACATGCATAGCCTTTTGCTATTCCTTATTAGCGAACCCTTATTTTTCGCTAATAAGGAATCGCAAATGGCATTGTTGATGCATGTGCCAGGTAGTTCCCATTCATGATATGCAAGCACACATTTTGGGTGAGGTGCAGAACAGGAAAGAACAAAATGATTTCATACTAGACTACTCCACAGTGTCTGCATCTGTCACTGGGGAGGCTCGATTAATCTAGGCAAGGTAGTTGCCTTACAAATTTTATTCCTGAACAGCCTGATATAGTTAAGGAAAAGTATACTGTCACCAGATCTGGTAGAAGAAGTTTGTTACCACAAAAATTCAAGAATTTTGTAATGTAGAGATGCATATTTATTTTCTCTCATTTTTGTTTCAGTTCAGTTCATACGTCTTTATTTCGAAATATTCCATCATAAAAGACATTCATAAAACATTCATAAAACACTCTGCTCTTATCTATATATAACATATACCCTTCAGAGTAAAAAAGCGTTAAAGCTGGTTAATAAAACCTTGATAAAACCTTGTATACATATATTAAATTCAACACACAGATATTCAATAAAAGGTGTGAATGATATATCATACAAACTGCATAAGAAAAATACATAAAACATGATTAAATTTGTAATTAAAGACGTACTAAATATATATTACTCTCATGAGGGTACCTGGCTCTAATTATCCATGCCCAACCCAAAAACTTTGCCACCGCTATGGCCACAATATCTCATGTATTAGTCCTCAGAAGCCACAGCGCCTCCTGACCCACCCGTGTTCTCAGATTGTTACAGATTGGTTTTAACCATTTTCTCCGGGGGGTTAGATAAACAGGGCAAGGAAAGAAAACATGGCCTATTGACTCCTTTTGATCACTACACCAAGGGCAGTACTCTGAAGACTGACCAAGCCATTTGTTGGTAAAAGATCTCAAGGGTAGCGTCCCCACCCTAAACTGGTGATATAGCTGTCTATAGCTACTCTTGGTGATGACATCCCAGTAATCCTCCAGTGAGGGGTCAAGCTTGAGGTCCAAAAACCTACCAGTCAAAGAGGTAGAATCTGACTGGACAACAAGTTGGTGTTTTACGGTCACCCAGTAAAGTGCTTTAAATTCCTTTTTGTAAGGAAAAACGTTATTTCCAGGGGCCAACCACAGCTAACTAAGGCCCATATTTCCCAATATAGATTTTACATTACTAAACCAGGGGAGATTACCTGATCCCACGATAGATCTATGATCTAAGATTTCATTAGCAAAAGGTGCCAATTCCGGAGTTGTCCATATCCTTCTCCAAAATGCTACCGTCCTAAACAGCGCAACTTCATCAATGGAATGACAGCCCAGGTCAATCAACAGGGATTTCATAGGGCTAGATTGGGGAGGGCCAACCAGGTTACAAAGGAATTTATTTTGAACTCTGACCAACGAGGATAGATCCGAAAAGCCCCATAAGTCCGCACCGTACAGGATTGCTGAACTTATTTTGGCATTATATATTTTTAGAGCGGGAGCTATCCTTTCAGTTAGTGAAGATCTTTGTTCCTTAATTAGGCACCCAGTTAGTTTAGCAAATTTCAAGCAGAGTGCATCAAGCTGCGGTTTCCATCTGAGGCTATTTTCTAAAACAACCTCATAATAGGTCATAACTTCCACCTGCTCTAGCTCGATACCATTCAGGCTGACATTATCCCTCAACGGTCTATTTTTGGTAAGTACCATGAATTTGGTTTTGCTCACGTTGACCTGGAGGTCATTATGTTTGCAGAAATCCTCAAACTTGTTTAGTGCTGTTTGAAGTCCCTTTTGTGTTTTAGATATGATAAGGGTGTCATCTGCAAAGATAAGGAGAGGAAACTTTGTGCCACCTAGGGCGGGGGCGTCTGTTGGTGAGTCTGAAAAATACTGCACGACTCTGTTAATAAATAACAAAAACAGAGTCGGAGCAAGAACGCACCCCTGGCGGACACCACGGGTAAGAGGGAATCTTTCTGTAACCTGCCCCTGCCTATCCTGTGCAAAGTTTGCCTCATGTAATCTTATTACTAAACTCAAAAGTTCACTTGGCATTCCCATATTTCCCAGGGCAGCCCATAACTTATCTCTTGGGACGAGATCGAAAGCAGACTTCAGATCTACAAACGCTGCATAAATAGTTCCTCCACCCAAAAACACCACCTTCCAGTATATTAGGATAAATCTAAACACCTGGTCGATTGTACTGACACAGGATCTAAAACCAGCCTGCATGGGGAATAGAATGTTCTCAGTATCCATCCAACCTTGGATTTTGGCCAACACCATCCTAGCTATGGTTTTCTGGATTGCATCTAATAAGCTAATGGGGCGATAGTTCCCGGGGCCAAACGATCCCCCTTTTTAAATATTGGTAATATTTCGGCCCCCCTCCAAGAATCCGGAATCGGAGCCCCATTCGCGATGGCATTGGCTAGTATGGTGATGTATGGCACCCAATTCAATAAGTCATACTTGAATAAGTCGGCCAGGATGCAGTCCATACCTGGGGCTTTACCGGCTTGGATCGAACCCAGTGCAATCTCTGTGTCTTTGTTCTCAAACACTAGGGGAGAACACGTCATCGGTGACATTAACCCCTTCGATGCTCATGACGAGCTCAGCTCGTCATGAGGCACGGTTGAGCTGTGCTGATGACGAGCTGAGCTCGTCATGAACAATGGGAATTAAGGATCTGCAGCACAGGAGGGGAATTGCTGCAGCAGCGATGGTGTTAAGGAAAGGGTAACTGGGACACACACAGGATCTGACTCAAGGCCCCTAAACTGGGACGCAAAATAGTCAACCCAATCCTCAGCAGAAAAATGGTTCGCCGGGGTTTGCAACTCCAAGTTCCCACGCCATTTGACAACCTGCCAGAACTTGATCCGATTTGAAGACCTACTTGCCTCATATTAGTCCTACCAGCGTCTGTCATCCCAACCTCTCTTGGCCTCCCTTTGGGCCTTTTTGTACTCTAACCTTGCCGTCCTAATAGCTACAATCACTCTGGATTTTAAAGCTTTAACCAGGGAGCTATAAGCCTGACGGCACTTTTTATTGTACCATTTATTCCCTGGTTTTATTACCAAAACTTATCCTGGTTTATGGTTTTTAGTAAAGAGTGCTTTCAGGGTACCAAAAAGCTGCTCGAGGAGTACACTTATATGTGCTGGTTGGTCCGAGGGATCAGGCAGTGCCGAATGGCACACATGGTAGATGTGACTTCGTGAGAAATCCTATCTAAGATAGCGGGATCTTCTAATACCCTACCTCACCGAACCCTGCGATTATCATTAGTTAGAATAGCCTCTGCTGTAACGCACTCAGTGGCTCTAGTAATCCCCAGGCTATCCTCAAATTTTAAGCTAAGAACCAACGGATTATGGGCACTCTCGGGATGGGCAGAAATTAACATGTCCTCAAGTGACGACCAATGCTCAACCTTGATTAAAATGTAATCAATTCGACTTGTGCTAATACCATTGTCGAATGTTGCCCGGCCAATTTAATCGGAATTTGATCGGCCGTTTACCGCTCTCAGCCCCCACTCGAGGCAGAAACCCAACCAGTGAAGTGCTGCCTCAGTCCCCTTCTTAATTGGTTTTAGATCAAGGTGCAGGACTTTCCATAATGAATCTTCTTCTGCATAGATGTCCTCTCCCTCACATAAAAGGGGTTCAAAAGTACAGTTGAGGTCCCCAGCCACAACTACAAACTTATCTCTCCCAATAGAGTTAAGAAAGTGATCTAACTCATTAATATTCGTCGAACTCCGCCCTCCGGGGAGGCCACGTGCATAGATATCAACAATAAAAAACTCCTGATAATTTTTCCTAGTGAGCTTAATCCCAAGAATATCCGGGTTGTGCACTATCACTTCTGTAGGCCTATAACTGAGGGACTGCCTCACCCAAAAAGTTAAGCCACCAGACGCTCTGCCTATTCTACCCCTGATGGCGGGTTTATGGAAATTAAGATACCCCAGATGGTAGATAGGGTCGGGGGCCCAGCTTTCTTGAAATATTAGGATGTTGTGGTCATCAACAAAATCCGCCCACTCTCCTATGGCTAATTTACTTTTTAGTCCTGCAATATTCCACGAGACTATTTTGAGCGATATATCCAGAGCGGTCGGTTGTCTTTGCACTGGCGCCCCCAAATTAGAACCTAATAAACACCCACCCTCCGTAGACCTGCGATGCACTGAGTCACTACCAGCAACCGCACCAACATCAGGTATGCTTACCCCCAGAGAATCCCTTCCAGTGTGCTCGGATTAAACAATTCCACCAGGCGTATTCGAGAGTCAATCAACCCCCTCCAAACCTGTGAGAGACTCATACTGATTGGACAAGGGAAGAAAGTGTGCCACACGATCTAAGGGGTAGCTATCATATGGTCTTCTCTTTCGGGGATTATGGTGAGGATAGAAAGGACCACAATTTTTACGAGGATAAAAATCATTGAGGCCTAGTGATTGGACTTCACCCACCCTCCCAAACCTTGGTTCTCTACAAACAAAGTCAACCACCCAAGGATCCCCGAAATTTATAATAACACAATCTCCTTCCAAATTCATAGGGCAGTGTCCCACCCAACTCACCCTTCTAACACTTAATATCTCTGTATTGGAAGAAGGAGGGAGAGTTCTGTTCTTATTAAGCCAAAAAATGACTTTGTTTTTCAACTCTGTGATTCCAATTTTTCCTCCTCAATTGCTGGAACTCCCACCAATATAACCGTGTATGGTATGGACTCAGGGGGTAGATTCACACAGGGGAGACGCTGTTTGTTAACCTCCTTCCCCGATGTACAATGGCCATTCAACTGGCTGCCTATATCCGGTGCAAACGGTGCGATCTGTTTTCTAGGCACCGCCCCTGCTACTGGATCCCTGACCTTAGTAATGCCTGAGGAGTTTTTACACACAGGGAACTTCTCCGTACTTGGTCGACCTGACAGAATAGTGGGTGTATCGATGGTAACTGGATGAGCCACCCTTGTTCCATCACCATTCCCATGACTTGGGAAACCATGGCTAGATCCTTTGGGTTTTCCAATCCTTTTACTAGGTTATCCAGCATATTGGAGTTTGCTAATACTAGCTTCTCCAGCTGATGTAATTTGAAATTAATCATCCTCGTTCGCTATAATAAGGGTAACATTAGGGATTTAACTAAAATTTCCATTTTACCCAGAAACCCATCATCTGCACTGCAAATGGGAGAATGCTGGATAAAGTCGGTAGGGGCCATGGGAGGTCTAGGGGGGCTGGATTGTAACATGTGAGGTGTGGATTATACTATTTTTCTTAGGAATTTTGGCTGAACCACCCTTCTGGGAGCCACCCCCTCTTTTCCTTTTACTGGATTTGGAGTTAGTTGGTGGGCCCAAATTATGAAGTTTTGAAGGGGGTCTATGTGGCAAGAGAGAATTACAAACTCTATGGTTTGAACCACTAGAGGCCGAACTAATTATGGTTGAGTTTGGAATGGAACAGTCTGCCTCAATGTCATGTACTACCGGCGTAGGGCTAGGACTAAAACCCCGGTTAACTAAAGGGTCTGATAAACTTGGTGGATCAGGGGAAACTGCTGGCCCGATGAGGCCTAAAGACAAGCGTTTTCCCGTTATTAGATCTAGGGACAAACGCTTCTCAGTGAGGGCTATTTCTTTTTCTAGAATTCCTGTAGCCCGTTTGAAGAATTGATCCAAGGTTCCAGTAACCACACCGCTCGTGGTTGAAACTTGTACTGTTCTATCTTTCCCAGAACGTAGAGCCATGGTAACTGAAAACCGAGAGCTTAAACACAGGAGAAATATACAGCAGTATAGCTAGAATACAAGCCTGAGATACAACATTAATGCACAGCACAAACCCAAGATTTAGGGGGGGGGGCCCAACCCAGCCTCAAACGTCCTCGGACGGCCTCAGACGGCCCTCCCTTTGCCCGGGCTTCGCCCGGGCTCGTCCCGCGTACGCGGAAGTAGGCATAGCTAAATAGGAGGGGGGAGGGTGCGGGAAGAGGCCCCAGCTGCGGCCGATGATGGTACGCAAGGCCCGCTGGTCCTCGCAGTCCCGTACCTGCTGGTGTTCATGAAGTGCTCTGCCCCTCGATCAGCAAGAGTTCCAAATCAGCCTCCGATGGTCCGTGCAAATAGCAAAAGGGAAAGTCAACCACTATCCACGCCTGCGGATAGAAGGTGTTGTATGCCAAGGTTGTATGCCAAAATGATAGATGCCAGGGTTTAGATTGTAAGGTTTCACTTGTGATGATCGTTCGCGTGGAATGCAGCGAACGGCAATGGTTCGAGGATTCTACGCAAAGACGTTTGGAGGAGCCAGCTGAGGAGAGGAGGCGACGCCTGGTGCGAAGCTTCATATTATTGAATAAACCACTTAAAGTTGCTCAGCGGCTCTTGATTCTTCATTGAGCCCAAAACAGGCAGAGGTTCTGCTCATATCTGTTCATTTTCATCATCATCATCATCATCTGCTCATATCTCCCAGTTGGAAGCGCCAGACCTGGTTTCCACTTCTCCTTCAGTTAGCAATTCAACCTACCTGAATGTTTCGGATGTCTCCTTCCCCCTTTAGTTTTTCTAAGAGCTCAAAGCAGAAAAGAGAGGATGCAAACCATTATTTGTACAGTGCCGGGCACCAGATCTGGCATTCTTGATTCTTTGAAGCCTGGTGAGGAGACCTTGATTGTTGTTCAGAATTGTGAAGTGGAAGACAGTCTGAGCAATGTGAAATTGGCATCTTACTGGAAAGCAGAGCGATTGGTAGATCCTAAGAAAGCGGTGCAAATACTTTGGGCTTTCTTGGATGGATACTGATTTGTATCTGAAACTTTTCTCATTCAAATGTCTAAATCAATTTGCATGAATTATTATAATGGAGGGCTTGCATATCTTATTGATTACCTTCATGGTCAGGCAAATACCACAACAGAGGACCTGAAAACTTCTGTCTTATTATATATCAAAATATTTCTTAAAATTACTGACGCACCATCGGAAATCAGCAACAATCAAATTCCATTTCTGAGTAGCTGTTTTTTATACACACACACACACATGCACACACACACCACCCCCAATTGATCTCATTTTTGGCTGTTTTGAGTTCCAGTCAGGATACCTGCATTCAATAATTTATCATAAATGAACAGCTGGGAAGGCGTTAGTTCTTCTATCCTGATCTGCACTACTTTTCCTTAGTTCTTTCACTCAAAAATGTGTAATGCCATGTGAACATTGGTTCTGGATAACACTGACGAAGCATGGTAGTTTGTGTGGTAAAGGTACCATTGTTATATGGACGCCATCAATCTCTTGTCTTCAGTCTTTTGGTCCACTGCTTTGCCTCTGCGAGGTTCTGCTCCGTACAACTTTCATTTGTTGCATCTAGTAACCTAGGCTATTTGTCCTCAATGACCCCTGCAATGAGCTTTATGTCATCCAGAGTTCACTTCTTTGGTACATCTAAAAACCTTCTTCTGTTGACTTCGTGAACATGGAATTGTTGTGTTGGCTGGACTTGGCCACTGAAAAAAACTCTGAAGGCCTTCCTATCCAGAATCCCTGGCAAAACTCAAAGCTTGTTGCTTAACTTCTTTTGGTGGTATGCCCTTATGTAGTACTGGTGCTACCAAACACGGCTTCATAGAACAGATAGAGGGTTAAAGGCAAGCAAACAAGCAAAGTGCAAACTGGTGAATGGGAAATCCAGAAAGATGTAGGATACGTCCCATTTCAGAAAGGGACAAAGTAACCAACTGCAAAAATCATACCTGCCAGAGATAAAGTTGGTTTGGCAGTGCTAATGCGCTGCAGTCTGTCCGCTGGGTAATTCCCCAAGTGAACCAGTCCTTGGTGATTGCTCACAAACTGGGGCTGTTCACCTTGACAGGAGCAGGAGAGGAAAATAGGAAATGGAAGCAGAGAAAAGTTGAGGCACACAGCCATCTCAGAAAAAAGATTCTGTAAAAAAAATCCAGGCCACATTGGCGGGAAAAGGCTCTTAGGCAGTTAGAATCTAGAATGATTTTAGAACTTGATACCAAGCATCCGCATGGGTTGAACAACACTGAGGACCTATACAATTTTCTGCAGTTTTTGCCTTGAGAAGAGAAACAAGATGCCCCCCAGTTTGTTTGTAATGAATTGATTCATGAATTTTTTTTGTACCTGTAATTAGTGTACTGATTTGTAAATAGGAATTCTTCTGAAAATAGGCCTGTTATTAGTGGGATACGGGCAGGATTGGATTTTATTCATTCTTGTGTATACTCTACTATTTGTGACTGATGTAATGGAAACGTTTTTGTCAAATATATGATTTTTTTAACAACACATAGGTATTAACACTTAAGTATACATTTGCACTTTATTAGGCATTTGGCACTTTGGTATAATTGTGAAAAATACTTTTTGATCTATCTTTGTGGGGTCCTCTTACAATCACAGTTCAAAGGGTGGAGTAGAAATCCAGGAGAGATTATGTTGATTAATGCATTTAGACAGGAATCTTTAGTGAGTAGGAAGGTCATAATTAGTTAGTGCAATAGCAATATTTTGCACAGATAACAATGAATTGAATCTGGTATTTTAATATGTATTTATATATTTATTTATTTATTTATTTATTTATTTATTTACACATTTATATTGTATTTAGACCTCCTGGCACAATTTAAGAAAAATTAAATCACCAATGTGTATAAATGGAGTCATTGGCTTTACCTGGGATCTATCACTGGATGATTGAAAAGTGATGATGATATCTATGAGGACCAGAGCACAAATGTACATATGGGCACAGCAATAATTTAAAGGACAACAAAGACACTGTATAAAACAAAAAAGATGATAAAGGATACGAAAATACCTGGCAAAGAATAAAGACTATATGTCCTTTGTCAATATATTTTCACATTGATTAATTTTTTCTATTTCTAGTAAGGTGTTTTATCACGCGGTGTTATTGATGCACATAAAAAATGGCGTTTCTGTCTTTTCTGAATGTGTGCACAAAACAACGATGACCTAGACTTTATAGGCACTTATAAACTCTTGTAATTCTTTTTAGGTATACTGTATGTTGCATACATTTTACAAACTTCCTCCCCTTTCATTAATTGTTGGGGTAGTTGGTATATCCTAAAAGTGTGCCTCCTTTAATAATCGCCCATTCCCTAATGGTAATGATAAAATTCCAGTTGCGAGACATAGAACGACTACACACCTTAGTGTCAAAACTATACCCCAAAACACGATACAAAAAAGTGTGTAGGAGCGAGATGGCACCTCACGGGCGCACCACCAACGGGAACCTGGCAGGTACTCACCAGGGTTGCCCTGTTCTCCTCATTGGCACCATCAAGCTCGGAAAAGAAAATGTGTGTCCAGAAAACACAAACAAAAGTGTG